>NC_092635.1:40519453-40871561 GCF_039555335.1 Amphiura filiformis | reverse complement strand
CACATATATCTCTAGCAGACTAGTTTGTTGTTTCATTTGCTGTTTCATTCTCCGAGCTATAAAGATCCTAATTTATGTCGACATTTTCCTGATCATAACTTCCTTATCCACAATTTTTATCCCAAAGTTTCCTGTAAAATAACTTCCCATTCGCTGGCACACCTGTCATTTTGCGGGTAATATCTTAACGAAATAAGACAGTGCCTGATCTGTAGAGGTACCCAGAGATACTAGTTAACAGCACGACGGAAAGACTACAGGAAGGAGGCGCATGTTGATGAGTTAAGGATCGGCACCTGGAATATGAAAAGGGAATGCATGATTTGAAGACAAATTTTAATAAACTTGCCAGATTTCACTTTGCGTTTATTTGAAACCGGTCGATATAACATTTTGCTCTATACATTTACTTATATGAATTGTTGAAACGCGAAAAATTTGTTAAATTTCTATCAAACCCAATTAATTTTATATTAACAAATCCCGGGGTAGCAAATACTATCAAATATATAATTTAGACCATCTTTGGTTGGTTATTAGAAAGGTTCAAAGGTTAAGAAAAAGATAACAGTTTAAAGGACTAATAATAAGTAATTTTAAAATCGGGAGTTGTCTTAGATGTGAACTAAGGGAAGCGAAAAACCTTTAGTGTGGAAACGCGCTGGATGCAACGAAGGCACTCCCTGTGCAATGGAAGGTCCCACCTATCAAAATGAAAATATCACCCCATCTTTTTTCCTGGTTACTGTATGTTACACAGATATAAAACACCAAAATATACTTTTCAAAATAATATCAATCACTATTATAGTGATTGATATTACAATCACTATCATTATTTTATGTATAATTAATACATAAAATCACGTTTTAATATTACGAAAAAGTGTAATAGGCGGGCTTTCGCCCTCTTCAGGTGTAGATGCGCTCCACGTGTCGTTATAACTACACTCAGGTCCAGAACCGAATTTGTTATATTTGTAATATGAATTGTATTGCAGATGAGTAGCATTGTTTTATTTATTCAACATACGAGTAATTATAATGACATCAGATTCAATTTCCTTAATGACATGGTTAAATTTAAACCAAGTTTCTTAAATCTTTCAGATTACAATAAACTCATTTTTTTGTAATGTCAGATGGCAACTAGTAGCAAAATTTGCTTATAGGCATATTAATTGCATGATGGGGGGGGGGGGGGGGGTGTATGAGGTTTCAGTGCTTGTTATGTGCTATATTTTTATATTGTATTGTATTTATTTTTTTTGTCACTCATAAACCAGAATTGGCTGGCATATATGTAAGAGTATAACGTTAATAAAGATTTAACCCGGGATTTAACTGAACTACAAAACTAGCTAAAACTATATCAATCATGACTTTTATTAATCTTTGAAATCTTGATGCTAGTCTTATCAGTTAAAGAAGTACACGGTCTATTGTAGAGGGTCTTTGAGTCGCGATTCGGTCTGTTGCAAGAATTAGAAACACACGTAGCAATTCCTAAAGTGACCATTTGCAAAATGCGACGTAAATCATGACCTGTGCTAAAGTAACTGCAAGAATACACAGACATTACACATTCAGGCTCATGTCCGTTAACATGATTGATTGCAGATGTTGTTTTGACGCGTCCAGCAAAGAACTTTTGCGTATTGTTGCCCCCTTTGTATGTTCGGCGAATTTATTGGTCGGTATATTTTCAGGAGCAACAGCAAAACCAAGTAAAAGATTACACACGAAGATTTGAGGTTGTTGACATAATTCCTATCCAAACTCCAAACCATATTTCCATTTTTGAGCAAGTTTCGTTTTGATTTCTTGTTTCCATAAAATGTCCCGGGGCCACTCAAGTATCACATGCTAACTCACCATGCTCACAGGGTTTGCATAGATGCGGGAGCATAAACCGACCTCATTCTAGTGGGGTCGCCCTGCTCTACATGTAGTACCACTCAAAATCTGTTAGATATTTACAAAACAAATGGGAGGCAATCTAGCCGCAGCAGTTCCTAGTTTGGCCTCGACCTGGGGTCGGGGTGGTACCAGTATAATGGAAGACTGCAGCCGGAGTGGGTAAATTGGTGTTGGAACGCAGGTATCTAATTCACTTGAGTAAATACTGTATCATTTGTTTGGTAAATATTCACCATTTGTTTTTGTAAATATCTATACCAGATTAGACTGGGCTACAGTGGGGCGACCCACTGGCGGTCTGTGCTCTCATACCAAAATGCTCTGCTTGGCTTTAAGAATAAAAGTACAAACATCAAGAGCTATCTTAAGCCACTGAACCAATACTAGGCTTCTTTATGCTCATTTTAATATATTTTTCATGCTGATTCCAAATATGGTCATGCAATTTACAATTATGAAATAAAAAAAATTGAAACTTATCGTCTGCAGTCGACACCCGCGTGAAAAGAGCTACAATTTATGCTCTAAAATCTGCAAAATGTCAAATGAATCATTGTGTGCATTACAATAATAGTGCTCTCCCATTCACAATGAGACATAAATGAAACTATGTATTTTTTGTTTTTAACATACAATTACCCTAAGCGTCCGCGTCGGTTCAGGATGTTGATCCAAATTCAAGAGTTCAGACCATTAAGTGTCTGACCTACATTCAACAAACTGCGGACAAAAACATATTTGTACAGATAAAAAGCTAACACTTTAAGACCGTGTATTAACCTAAATATGATATTAATAAGTCTCTATGAAATACGATACCATAACCCATTTCTGCGCTGAAATGCAGAGCTACAAATTTGTCTCAAATTTAATATCATAATCATATTTTAATATCATGTCCAAGTAATTTGTCCGCGTTCGGCCCGTTTTCAAGATTACTGACTTTACTGACATAGGTCAATGTACGTTTACCTTAGATGGATAGGCCTACGGTATCAGTAGCACACGCCGTGGATTTCCGTTTTGTAATTCCATTTAATGCGCCATTAGGTGTATAAGCGACAGGCGATTACGAATATCCAACAAGCACAGTCGTAACATACTTACACGTATCGCAAGCCATAAGCTCATAACGAATTGCGGTAACGTGTTGTGAAATGACGCGTTGCGGAAATGCCAGAACACATTGCCCTATTACCTAATATAGTTGCAAACTGGTTGCATGCGATGGTTGCGATTTACGATTTTTCAAAAAAAACATTACCATGGACACCCGGGATTAGACATACTATTACAAGAGAGGTTGCGATTTCCAAACGTCAGTATCGTACGCCCGTAGATCTATTCAAAATCCCGTCACGTAGGAGTAATTTTGAATAGATATACGGGCGTATGATACGTATGTTTGGGAATCGCAACCTCTCTTTTAAAGTTAATCGCATTGCGCCATGAGGTGAAGTATGAATTAAAGGCTCTATCTATCAGTGATCGCAGCAAAAGCGTTAAAAGCAAAATTTGTTGGAACAACATAAAAGTGAAGGATAAGTCAATAAATTTGTCATTGGGTACACAACAATTTGCAAAATATGGACGTGTTCAATTATTTGTAACTACAATTGTCCGAACGTGAAACTCCCCAAACATTTACGAAAATGTGACCTCTTACTTTAAGTATGTTATTTTCGGTTTTATAACTTGCAGGGTATGTTAGCACACTCATTCGCTTTACGAAAATGAAAAAAAAAAGTTTGTGATGATTTTTGATACTATCCTGATTTAGCGAATCACTGATACACTATGGACCGCAATGGCGTCATCCAAGTGGCATAATTCAATAACCTCAATTAAACAATAGTGCAAAATTTGACCTCAAGTTGCAGAGTATGAGTATTTGTACTCAACATTTCAAAGGTCGTGGAATGAATGTACAAATGTATTGGGGTTAAAGAACTGTGCCCCTGATAGATGAGCATGTTGTGGATCCTAGTGATAGCTTATAGCTTCATCGTGCTCATCGTGTGATCCAGGACGTTTATTATTGAAACGATGTCTGTGACCTGAACGTGAAATCCGGAAAAATACCTGAACACCTGGTTGTGATAATAATGGGCATGTTTATTTCAAAAATATGGGTTAGAATGAAATAACAAACATCTTTTATTATGTCGTCGTATCCACCCGCGTATCTAATAGAATTATTTTGTTCCATACCAAATACATGTCAGGCTTAAAGGAGGATTTCGTGATCCTAGCATCTTCTTTTTATGACATTTTTCAGTACATATCCACAAAAAAGCCTATTCCCAAAATTTCAGTTGATTCCGATTTTGCGTTTGCGAGTTATGCATGATTATGTGTATTACACTGCTCCATAGACAATGCGTTGTAATTTCGTTCTGGTGCACCAGAACGAAATTCAAATTTCACGATATCTTTGCAAAACGAATTAATCTGCAAGAAATATTTTGTACATAAACATTATGTAGCCAGAGGTTTCCAGTGATATAAAAATCTCAACTTTTTTTGAGAAAAGTGGGGGTTGAGGCTGTGGATCACGAAATGCCCCTTTAAGCAATAAACCTATCCGCAGTTTGGTATTTATGGGGTGGGCGTGGTAGGGGGTTTGACCCCAGAAAATTGCCTCCGACCCCCTCAAATGACTCGGAAGTTCCTACCTCCTCATATACAAGGAAAGTTACCTTTGTATTCCTTTGTTTTCAAAGAAATGAAATTTATTACAGACCACACCAAGGATGACGATGCGACGTATTAATAAAATACCTCGCGGATGAAAGGACCGGTCATTTTTTTACGGATTTTTTTTCCTCGAAATTTCCAATCAGCGTTATGAAAAGTAACTTCTAGATTGATATAAGAGTTCAGGTTATTCGGTGGTACAACATATATGAGGTAGCCTATCCATACAGGACTTGTCCATGTTTGTTACAGAATAGAGCTGAATTTGTAAGTATTAAACATGTTTCATATGTAGCTATTGTTTCTAGAGTTTCTATTGTTTTAAGTGGATAAAATGCATGTTTGGTTCAGTGAGAAGCAGTCTTTTACTGAACAATCACTTTTAACAAGTTGTAGCCCATAGCCTATGATTCCAATGGCAAATGCCCTGCAGATTTGTTTTTACTATAATTGTCATATACAGATCATTTCAAAGTTAATATGAGTTGAAATGTGAGCAAAATCTTACGTTTCGAACAGATGTACTCCTATAGATAGTTTTGGATTGCACTTTCATTCCTAGAAAAAAAACACCCATCAACTTGCCCCGACCTCAGCTTCCATTGGATTGCACTTTCATTTCTAGTAAAATAAAAATATTCACCCAGTACCGCGCATACCGGTTGACGTCTCTCCTGTCTGGATCTGATTACGATCCTTTTAAAGTTAACAAACCATAGAACCCCACAAAAGTATAAAATGATCACGATGAGAGATGTCCGATGATGGCGAGTTTGCCATTTTTACAAAATATTGAAAGTGACAAAATTGACCAACTTTGAGAAATTTGCACCAAAAATGGTCAAAAGTGCTAGTAGATATAATTTTGGACTGCACTCTCATTTCTTGTAAAAATGTTTAGTTAAAACTGACATACCGTATTCACCCAGTACCGCGAATACCGGTTGACGTCTCTCGTGTCTGGATCAGATTACGATCCTTTTAAAGTTAACAAACCATAGAACCCCACAAAAATATAAAATGATCACGATGAGAGATGTCCATTGATGGCGAGTTTGCATTTTTACAAAATATTGAAAGTGACAAAACTTTGAGAAATTTGCACCAAAAATGGTCAAAAGTGCTAGTAGATATAATTTTGGACTACACTCTCATTTCTTGTAAAAATGTTTAGTTATAAAACTGACATATTCACTCAGTACCGCGAATACCGGTTGACGTCTCTCCTGTCTGGATCTGATTACGATCCTTTTAAAGTTAACAAACCATAGAACCCCACAAAAATATAAAATGATCACGATGAGAGATGTCAAATAATGGCGAGTTTTCCATTTTTTTTGTGCAAAATATTGAATTGACGATGATATGGAGGCAAAAACTGCACATGTATAATTTTTGTTTCGTACATCGTAGGAAACATTCCTGTTTTCTAATGACTGTGTGCTCTCTAGGATTATATACAGGGAATTTCAATATTCTAGGACTTTTATCTCATATCCAAAATGGTTCAGACTGGAACATGATAATTGATATAGACTTGCTTGAGAGACTTAATAGTGCTGTGTTCAACGCGACGTCTTTCATATGCATAATATTTAACGACTCGACTTGACTCGTCTCATCTCCACTCAACTGTTGTACATGACCCGACTCGAATTTCAGACGCAAAGACTCGATTTGACTCAAGTCACAAGCTCTAGATGACTCGACTTTCAGACTTTCAGATGTCTTGACAAGACTTCGTGGAGAAAACACAAATTGAAATACATAGTGCAAATACGGTGTCCTCTTTAATTCTAGTGAGACACATCACCTAGTTGCATTGTGATCCCGCAAAGCTCCGCAGCCTCCACATAACCACAAATATCTCCAGCTAGCTGTATCTTTAGCCTACTACTAGTTTGTTGTTTCATTTGCTGTTTCATTCTCCGAGCTATAAAGATCATAATTTATGTCGACATTTTCCTGATCATAACTTCCTTATCCCAAAGTTTCCTGTAAAATAACTTCCCATTCGCTGCAACACCTGTCATTTTGCGGGTAATATCTAAACGAAATAAGACAGTGACTGATCTCTAGAGGTACTCAGAGATAGTAGTTAACAGCACGACGGAAAGACTACAGGAAGGAGGCGCATGTTGATGAGTTACGGAGCTGCACCTGTAATATGAAAAGGGAATGCATGATTTGAAGACAATTTGTACTTAACTTGTCATATTTCACTTTGTTTTTACTTGTACAGTTGTAAATCGATCGATATAAATTATAATTTTGCCCACTCCAATTCTACTTACATGAATATGAAAAGCAATCTTTTTATGTCAAGCATAGTTATCTATAGGCAATAACAACTGGAGATAACGCTGATGAAACTTCGGCCAAGCACAAGTGACCTAGTGAACGAAGAGGGTCGCCGCAGATAGCTGGTCGGGGCAATTTTTACAGGACAGGCAAGTGTAGCCAGCAATCGGGCTTATTACCCTAATCGGAACCAACTGTATCGAGGTCTTTTTATCACAGGTCATCAGCCCTGCCTTTTACCAGATGAGCCAAGGGGAGTGCGGGTAAGATTTATTTTGGTCCTGCGGGGAATTGAACCCGGGACCTCTAGCACCAAAGGCAAAGACCTTAACCAGTGTGCCAAGCTGCTCCCTGCTCCCTCCCTGGTTAAATATCACTTATTTTCTATAACACAGGTTTCAAATAAGCACAGAGTTTTTTTACATTTCTATCAAACCCAATTTAATTTTAGCCAATCCCGGCCCGGGTAGCAAATACTATCCAAATATATTTTAGACCATCCTTGGTTTGATATTAAAATACGCATGTTTTCCAATAGGGGCCAGTAATCACTGGTAATGCACAGCATCATGGTCTATATATTCAAAGGTAAGGAAACAGGTGGTACTTCTTATCATTTAATAAACGTTTCTTTTTTTTTTTAAATAAAAAGTTATTTTAAACTTAGATGTGAACTAACTCAACTAAGGGAAGCGACAAGTCTTTAGTGTGTGGAAGCGCGCTGGATGCAACGAAGGCGCTCCCTGTGCAATGGAAGGTCCCGCCTATCATAAAAGAAAATATCACCAGATCCTTTTTCCTGGTTACTGTTACAAAGACATAAAACACCAAAATATACTTTTCAAAATAGTATCAATCGCTATACATCAAATCGCGTTTAACGTAAATCAATCATAATTTTATTAATCTATGAAATCTTGATGCTAGTCTTGTCCGTTAAAGAAATACAAGTTCTATCATGTAGAGGGCCTTTTCTAAAATGCGACTGCCAATAAATGCGTTATTTTCAATTCAGAAAATAAAACAAAGCCGTTGAAACACACGTAGCCATTCCTGAAGTGACCGATGGTTTTCAAATACGACATAAATTATGACCTGTGCAAAAGTACCTGCAAGAACACGCAGACATTACACATTTAGCATGTTTAGGCTTATTTCCGTGAACATGATTGATTGCAAACGTTGTTCCGAAGCGTTCAGCAAAGAACTTTTCCGTTTTGTTGAACCCGTGTATGTATTCGGCGAATTATTGGTTAGTATAGACCACTTGACATGTGACGTCATTGCCCGGCAGTATGCGCACGCATTATGGTACTTTCCATTGTTCTTTGCCCTGCAGTGTGCGTGCGCATCGTAGTCTGCTCAGGGCATGTGTATTTTAAATCTCCCACCACATTTAATATAGTACAAGAAAGCCATTGAACAGTGAAGCAGTTCGTTCGGGCATATCGACAGACCAATCCCTCGCCTTTGTTGATAAACAATGATGTAAAGTGGTCTATACTTTCAGTAGCAACAGCAATCCCCAATAAAAAGAATAACCCGATGATTTGAGGTTGTTGACATAATTTTTATACAAACTCCAAACCACATGTCCATTTTGATAAGATTTGTTTCTTCTGCTTTGATTTCTTGTTTTCTTGACATGTTCAGGGTTTGCATAGGTGTGGGAGCACATACTGACCTTATTTTAGTGAGCTGCCCCACTCTGATAGTACTCAAAATCTGTTCCCAGTTTGGATTCTCACTGAGTGATACTATATTGAACCGGACTGCGGCCAGAGTGGGCCATTTGGTGTAATATCAATTCCACTTGAGTAAATACTGTATAATTTGTTTTGTGGATATTCACCATTAATTGTTTTGTATATATCTATACGAGGATGGAGTTGGGCCGGAACGGACGGCCCACTGCGTCATCATCCCTATATCTTCGTGTCAAAAATTGCCGTGATAGTACGGCGAATCCTCTCGATTTTCAAAAGCTACGCATGGCGATTTTGTTCGAGATAGGCCGAGCGACTCAGGCTAAGCATACCATTTACATTAGTTTCTATTCTACGATTTGCGCATGATCAGTACCACATACGGTGTTACGATTATAGAAAATTCGGTTTGTTTTCAGGGGAAACGCAGGTTTTGTTTCCAGTACACTAACTCGAAAAGCAATACACTAATTAGTGGGGCCTTGCTGTTTGCTGTAGTCCTTCAAGGAGGACCACGCTCCATTTAGTACGATAGTCCACGCCGTCAGGCGTGGGTCCTTCTAGATTAGACATATCCTGACCTGGAAAATCGAGGGAAATGTCAAACTGATTAACCACGCCTACTGACAGCTACTAATGATATTCAGCCAATCCGATTGACTAAATATCATCAATAGCTGTCAGTAGGTGTGGCTTGCCTACCTGCTACCAGAACACTAGCTTCCAGCTTGGAATTGACACCAGTATTGCGTAACAAAATTGATTATTAACCCTCTTCAGTTGCATGTGTTAATCCTGTTATAATACTCGGTTTTCTTCTTACCCTCAGTTCACTGACCTGTAGGTTGCACACAATCAATTCCTTTTGTCATCACTACATTTAATATTGTCCTGGTTAACCTCGATTCGTTACTGTTTTTGTATAGAGGTTGTGCTTCAAATTATTGATTGCAGTGCAGTCCATTCAATCAAATGTTGTCATAAACCTACTTGATCGTAGTGCATTTGTTATGTGTGTGAGACGAACTGTCTCGGTAGATTGCAATCATGTTTTTGTTGAATGGATTTGAGTATAAACAAAATATTTTTTCATTATAGATTTTTGAAAGTCTATTTTATTTTTCATTTGAGCATAATCTAGCAGTTGATGTTGTTGTTGCAAACTGTGCGCACAGTAATAAAACAATAATTTGTTTAAAATATTTTGTTTTTCTGCTGACTTGCAGTTAATGTAAGATTTCTATTTGTGTGGCTAGGCCTATTTTCAACACATATTTCAATACGGAACACGTGCATATAGGCCTATTGAGAGACGCATGACATAGTAGTGTAAAAGGTCAGGGCAGGTATATGGGTATAGCGGGTGTTGGGTAATTAGTAATAGGCCTATCACGATAACCGCCCGACCTGAGAACTTTTCAACACATATTTCAATACGGAACACGTGCATATAGGCCTATTGAGAGACGCATTTCATAGTAGTTTAAAAAGGCAGGGTAGGTATATGGGTAGCGGGTGTTGGGTAATTAGTAATAGGCCTATCACAAGAACCGCCCGACCCGAGAACCGCGAAATCTAGTTTAAACTAATTTCAGTTTATGCATTCTAATTTTCGAAAAAGATTTTTGGAAATTTTGGCATATTTTGAATGATTAGACTTGTTCCAAGTTTTTGATTTTTGTGACTCGAAATGCATGATTTTAATTTTTTTTTTTTTAATAGTTTTTGGCTCTTTTATCAAGAAATTATGAAATTTCGTTTGACAAAACTTGATCATATTTTTTTTTAATCCCCAAAAATAGTGCTGTATTTTTCTGGAATTGGAGTAGGCCTAGGTAGGCACTTATTAGCCTACATCTGATCAACTTAAGACAAACATTTATTTCTAAAACTGACATTCATCAATCAGACGGGTTTACCGGGCTGGCTAGGCTAGCTCCATGCCTAGGCCTATACCGAGAAGAAATTGACTGAAATTGCTAGAACATTGAACAGTGCATTTAGCGGGATACGTTAATTACAAATTGGGCTGTAGGCCTTTACCAAAAACGTTCACCTTGATTATAGTCTACTGTAGTAGACCACTTTAATTTATCATCCCCTAATCCCTCTGACCATCGAAAATCAGCCCTGTTCTGATCCAACAGCTTGACCATCCATGAGAAAAGTGGTCTACTATATTTAGAATACCCAATGAACTATGCACTCTAATACTGGGTATGATGTTACCTCATTAAAAATGCAGCCTTGGTTGTTTATGCACAGATTTTGTGGTTTATTTTACCTGACCCAGATAGAGCTACCCCACGTGGGTTGGGTTCAGTGAACACAGTGGGTTGGGCTAATGTATAAACTGTTATTGGTTGAGATATTATCACCCACATTGATTTTTACTTCATTAACATTCATCTCAGATTTGAGATAAAAGAGGTTGAGTCTATGTGTTAAGATATGGTGGGTCACACAGGTCATATTCAACTAGAGCAGTCCCTCTTTTCTCTGGGCAGGGCAATCACTGGAGATGTAGGCCTATTATGTTTTATGCATGTAAAGGTATGAATTGTTTATCGAAAGGGAATGCAGAGCAGTCTACCTTGATTAAGGACTAAAGATCTGAAATAAAAATCGAATAAAATATTCTCGCGTTTCGCGCTCGTTCACAACGGAATCAAAAATGTCCCATTATTGTTTTCCCTTTGCCCACGGCGACTCTGCCGGACACCACTATAATAAGCAGTTGCGTGTCCGGGGTGATGGGGACTTTGGGTGCTGAAGCCCCCCCGCACTTTGTTAAAAATCATGTCAAATCAGCCGTTTTTTAGCGATTTTAGCCATTAGCCCCCCCTTGCATAACTCTGAAAGGCCCTCTCAGCCCCGCAGGAAAAGATGGACTCTCCGATGATAAGTTTCATACCCATGTAACGTGAATGTTGTTTCAAGAACATTCTAAAATTAAATAATTCTCGTGTGCATCTGACTCAGAGTAGGCCTACTAAATCCACTGTGCACTGTCCACAGAATTAAAACCAATTCCATTAGGCCTATTTTATTTATCTTGGGAAAGCTGCGTCTTACCGCGTGATCCCGATACTTGCCGCGGATGAATCGCGTAATTTGGTCGTGTCCATGGAGCTAACGCGTTTCGCGTATCACACAGATATACATGCGTCGTGTGCATGACGCAAGCGTAATTAGGCAGATTAACCAATCCGAGCCTTTGTATTGTATTTGCCTTAGAGATATTAAGTCGCCGTAAGTTGCGCCTCAACTTCTACAAACAAACGTTGGGGTGTGTTCACAAGTGAATAGCGTTAGCCATCTCGCAAATTTCTTATCGACATTTCAACAAAATGGGCTGCAATCAGAGTAAAGTCACTCCCGTCGAAGAATTCAAACAAGTTGGTGTCAAGCCAAAGTCTAAGGGCAAACGACGTGTGGGATTTCTGAAACGACTGTCAAGAATGCGCAATAATAAAGTCGCACCACTTCTTCCTCCAGAAGATACCGAGACCAAAGACGTCGTCGTCTCCATACCCGATGACACTATGAGTATCACCAGCGTGACATCAATCGTCGCCTCTACACCACCAATACCATCATGCCAAGTAGTTGCCGAAAGCCGGTACGGTACTCTGAAAATCGTCCCATGCGATGCAGTATCACCAGCATTTTCTACTTCCACCTACGGGGATGAGGTCTTCGCAGAAGGGGACAACTGGGAGGATGAAAGCACCAAGAAGGAGGAAAGTATTTTCGATTGGCTGATTAAAAGGAGCAAGATGCCACGATTCATGCAAAGAACGTCTCTATCGTCCAAGAAGTTGATTTGGAATTAGATAGACCACCAACACCAAATGACCTGACCATCACTGGTATGCAGCTTCAACCAGTACTGAGTGAAGAGCTAGTTCAAGCAGTGCCATTTGATGAATCAATCTTCATGGAAGCATGCTTCGTCGAGCCAATCTCCAAGGAACCATCCAAGGAAGCAGTCAGGTAATGATGATTTTTTTAAAACTTTTTATGTAACGGGCCTGATAGTAGGCTATGTCAAATTTTTGATAATAGCCTGTATGATTACTCATACTCGTATGAACGCTATTTAAAAAAAATAGGCCTAACCACTGATCTCTATAATACACTAGATCAGTGGGCCTAACCGATAAAGAACAGGGCCGGATTTACCTTTTTTTTTTTTTTGGGGGGGTCCTGGACAGCGTCGTAGATTTCTTTTTGACATGGGGGGGGGGGGAAGCACGTGTACTAAAGTGGGCAATTTTTGGTTTACGTAAAGTTCGACAGCGGTGCGGAAGCGCGTGTATTAAAAAGGCAGCCGGTGGGGGGGGGTTGAGCATGATAGGTCTACATTGTTCCGATGTTGTGAAGATATTAATGTGTGGGCCTACAATTTATAGCCCAAAAATGAAGGTGAATTATGTTGTATGTGAAGGACGATTGTGAAGCGCGCAACATTTTGCACTTTTACCATTTTTAGCCCAAAACATGGTGTTTTGTGGCTAAAAGGAAGATGCATTTGGGGCTCAAATATTTGGGGTCAAGGGATCGGGCCCATCTGACCCAAAGACGGCCCTGACAAACAAAGCGATTTTGAAATCCCAAAAATTTCAAACTCTGTTTTAAGAGAATTCTCTAGACTTTTTTTTTGGATAAAATATGAAAGTGCATGGATCTATGAATTATTATTCGTAGGCTATAATACTTAATAGGCCTACCTATTTTCCGTCACAGTTGATCCATTTTTATACATCATGCCCAGATTTGGGGCAATTTTGCAAAAATTTTACAATGTTAAACAAAAAATGAGGACTGTAGGCCTAGTTTAATTACGTGACAATGGAGTTGTTTTTTTTGTTAGTTTAAAATAACTTAATCCATTTTCATTCCACAAATGACCCAAAAGCAGGGGTAGGCCTATAGCGCGAGCTCAAAAATGTTTAGGGTCCAGTTGATTATTTTCCGGACCCTTTAAGTCATGCAAAACCCAAATTTAAGGGGTCCAGTGAGAATCTAAGGGGTCCGGTTCGAAGTTCATGCTTCTTACGTTTTGCCGTAAAGTGATCTCATGTAGCAAATAGGCCTATACTTGATGATCGGCTCGTAATCGGCGGGACTTATATACATCACAGATTAATATCTAATTAGGCCTATTTTATTTCGAGAATTGTCTTTTGACATCTCGCCAGAAGCATCACATATATTTTTCATTCAAGTCCGATACGATTTCTATTTATTTAACAAACATAATAGAGACCAGACAGGTCAACTATGTGGGTCTACTTTTTGGCGTATTGATAAAAGCATAACAATTCCCGCCGATTACGAGCTAATCAAACTTCACATGTTGTTCCGTGTACTGTGATGGTTGATCAGGAATAGGCCTACGTGGTATCTTGTCATTGTTATTGCGTTGTCATTGTATTGACTTTTGAACGCTCTATTCCGAAAATTTCTTAGGTTTTCTATGTCATAATTGGTTCCTTTTTTGTATCGACAATGACATTTTTTTTTATGATAAAAGCTTCCGTGCATCGTAAAATTTTAAGGGGTCTATGAAGTTTTGATCGGACCTGTTGGTCAGTTTCAGCTTGTAATTTAAGGGGTTCAAAACAAAAAGTAAGGGGTCCTGGACCCCTTAAAACGCTACCCTTGCCCAAACGATGGCCATAGAGACCCGAACCTGAGAATCATACTTGCGGGACATCCCCGTATGGTGATATGTACTGATTACTGAGCCCCCTTACCTCTGGATCCCAACAGTAGGGCCTACCATACTGCAGTTACTGTCCGTTTTCCTATACACAATACTCAGTGCTCTTACCATTGACGCGTAACCTCTACAAATAGCGTATGTTAGAATTATAAGTAATTGCCTAGTTAACGTCGCTGTGTGAAAAATAACCGGCCAATATTAAAAGTACTCTTTTGAAATTCTAGAAAATATAGTTTTGTAACATGTCCTAAATATTTAGCTAATTTAGGTGTTTGGAAATATTCGCACTTTGGTGTTTTAGGAAGGATATGTAAACGACAGATAATAACATCAAAAAATATGAAGAAATTATTTCCAAACCGTGTTACGGCACACAGCCATTATGTTTCTCATTTTCAAGAATGTGGTTAACAATATGCACAGCATATTTCGTGAACGAAGGCCACATAGTAATTGTTACCTTGCGTTTGCTTTATAACCGTTCACCCAACTGAAACTATAATACCAGCTCATTGCTCAAAACAGACACATGTGTGTGTGGATTTAACCAGAGAAGATCTGATGTAACATAGTTGAGCTGTTTTCAATGAGTGTTATCTTGGTTTAATAGATTTTAATGGGGTTTAAGTCCTGTAAAGGTCGTGGTGAATTCTACTGTAGACATGACTGCATCATGCATTGTAATCATGTAATGGTTACGGTATTCGCACAATTTGTACATTTTTGTCCAGCATATTATTTTTTACGGTCAATAACACCCATTTTTTAGCGTTTCCACACAAAATGACCCCCATTTTCTTGGGAGCCGTCACTGAATGACCCCCCTTTTCGACAAACATCGCCTAAGTCTAACTTTAGACCTGGTCTATAACTGAGTGGCCCCTTTTCTTTTCCTCCTTAAAGCCATATTATAACATTTCTGTTAAAATAGTATTTATTTTCCATAAAATGTTAGCTTTTACTGTCAGATATGTCCCCTTTTAATTTTAAGCCGAACAAGTGAGGTAAAGCTTAGAAAATTGAAATTTATAGCGAGTATCTTTATTGACTAAAGTATATTACAATCGTGTAAACCCAGAATTATAATTTTTTTTGAGGGCATTCATTTCATTTCATTTCATTTCATATTTATTGAAAATAACATCGTGGCAAATAGCCAAATTGCGTCACTTTTTACAATATTAAAACATCAAAA
Source organism: Amphiura filiformis (assembly GCF_039555335.1). Taxonomy (NCBI): domain Eukaryota; kingdom Metazoa; phylum Echinodermata; class Ophiuroidea; order Amphilepidida; family Amphiuridae; genus Amphiura; species Amphiura filiformis. Next base: position 40,856,011 of record NC_092635.1, on the reverse strand, counting down.
AATTTTTTACTATTATTACACATCGTACTATAAATAGGGGAATGTTGTGAGTATGTGGCGGGTTCCACGTAAAAGCTCCGTCAGTTTCAATCCAAATGTCACCAAATTCATACGGGAGATCGGGGAATATACGGGAACGTGTTTAAACTTTATCGTACTATAAATAGGGAATGTTGTGAGTATGTGGCGGGTTCCACGTAAAAGCTCCGTCAGTTTCGATCCAAATGTCACCAAATTCATACGGGAGATCGGGGAATATACGGGAACGTGTTTAAACTTTATTTGGTTGAAAACGGTCAAAAATTGGCTGTAAAAACAGTGAAAATATGGGTAAAAACGGGGGGTTTGTTATGAAAATAGGTAGCCAGACTACGCGTCACTGCAGCTGGCGGGCAGCGCGTCGGCGCCGCGTGCGTAATACGCACTTCGCCAATGCGCGCGTAAACGGCGCAGAGCCACGCGACTTGCGAGCCAGAGACCAGTCATGCCAGTGAACATGATAATACGTAAACTTGGAAAGAAGGAAAAATAAAGGACAAAAAGGTACGTGGACAGGTCACGGGATTATGATTATGATTCTACCTGTTCAGTAATTCTTCCTGTTATAGTGAACGGTCCCATTTACTCATCTAGCGGGGACCCGCGCAAAGCGCGGGTATCCCGCTAGTAAAAGTAATTAAAATACATATTACAAGAAATAAACATGAGAAAAACATATAATATTCAGAATTATATTGCACACTCACCCCATCACACCACACTCACACACACACCCCCTTGACACCTAAGCACACCTCTTACTCCCAAACACAGTGAGGTAAAGCTTAGAAAATTGAAATTTATAGCGAGTATCTTTATTGACTAAAGTATATTACAATCGTGTAAACCCAGAATTATAATTTTGTTTGAGGGCATTCATTTCATTTCATTTCATTTCATTTCATATTTATTGAAAAAACCTTACTCCCACATTCTCCTCAGCAAATGTTATAATATAGCTGTAACTTCTAACAAATTAAAGGGGACTCCTTAGTTTAATCTTTTTTTCCTCCTTAACTTAATTTTGGACAAAAGTTCCTTCTCTGCAAGACTAATCTCCATAGTTAGGGGCCGTGCAAAAATTATGAGCCGTGGTGGGAAGGAAAAATTGGGGGGGGGGGTGGCAAGAAATTTTTGGCGAGCCGAAAAGGGGGGGGGGGTCAATCCGCAATTATTGGCAAGCCGAGAGGGAGGGCAAGCGATTTTGGCACATATTCATGGGGCGCCTTAAATAAAATGCTCTAAAAAGGCTTTAGGAAAACAGTACGGAAACGCTTAAATAATGTAAATTTTCCTGCTCGCTACACTCGCGACATAATTATCTAGACCATTTGAGGTTTTCAAATTAGGATCCCAAGAAATTGGCATGTGCAATCAAGCAATTTTTGGCAGGCGGGGGGTAATTTTGGCACGTCATTTGGTAATTGTATCCGGGCAGGGGGGGGGGGGGCTCATAATTTTTGCACAGCCCTTAGCCCAGGTTTTAACTTCTTTTGTGCATACGGAACTAGAGTGTTCATATACCCCCGTAAACATTATCAAAGTAGAGACTTTTAAGTTATTTTTATTCGTTACCGTGTTTGTTCATGGTTTCAGAGTGACTGCCAACGAACCTTATTATCTTACTGGGGAGCTTCAGACTCTTGACAACCAAGTCGACAATCAGGTCGCGGTCGACAACCAGGTCGACAACGTTAACCAGGTCGACAACCGCCGGGACAACCCTCGCATCAAACGGTGGGTGGGACATCATAAGAGAACACGCCACGTCGGACGCAAGCCTTCATTTGGCTACTAAGGCAAACCCGAGCTGAACTGAAATAACTTTTGGCGTTTTGTTTTTAATTTTTTCATTATTTTAAGGGAATTATGAGCTTTTGGCATTAACAGGAAACATTCTTTTACATGCAGGTAAGACATATTAGGCTATACACCATTTAAAATCCACACTACCCCTGTGGAAGATTTTGGAAACGTATTCCACAGGGGGAGCATGAATTTCAAATGGAATTTTATGAACACTTTAGGCAGGTCCAGTTGAATTTCATACACTCTCTGATAAAGGTTCAACCTGAATCTTCCATTGAAGGAGGACGAGTTTCAATGGAGCTGCTTACATGTTCATTCCATTTGACATTCATACTCCCCCTATGACAGATATTTCCAAACTCTTCCACAGGGGTAGTGTGGATTTTAAATGGATTAACACACACAGATGTAAATGTTGAACACAGGTTCTGTTGAACTAACTGTAAGCACAAAAATAACAGTAGACCCTATAGGCCTAACTGTGAACAGAGTCTTGATGTACTTCAATAGATCACAGGAGATACCGTTGAGAGAGCTACCTCTGATCACACAGTTCATCAGTTCATGTTGAATATCTCTGATCTGGGATTTGGGATTTAAAAAAAATCTGATTACAGTTACTTTTAGAGTATAGCTCAAGTCTGATAATTTTCCCTCGTAAATGGTATCAATCGCTTAAGACCATGCTTAATACCAACAATAGTGAACTCAATATGCATATAAAAGACATTGATGTGAGTGATCACAAAGCTATGGCGAATGCAATCAACACAAAATTTGTCGCTGTTTCCAGTCATGTTCAGCCGCTTGACCCATCTACTCTCCCTGCTTTCCTCCCTGTTAAAGACTATGTGCCCATCTTACATCCCTGGGAGGTCTATCATGAGATGGAGAAAGTTAAGGCATCCAAATCTTGTGGCCCTGACTGCATCCCACCTAAGATCATAAGGGAGTTTGCATATGAGTTGAGCGGTCCCATGACTGAAATACTGAACTCTTCTTTTGCTGAAGGCATTGTCCCCATCAGTGGAGGTCTGCTATTGTTATTCCAGTTCCAAAACAATATCCCCCCAGTATTGAAAAACTTAGGCCCATATCATTAACTGATATATTTGCTAAAATTGCCGAGGGATTCATCTCAAAATGGATTCTTGAGGATATTTCTGTCAATATTGATATTAACCAGTTTGGTAACATCAGTGGCATCTCCACATCTCATTATTTGATTAATCTTATTCATACTATGTTCCTTGGTTCTGATTCACCTCAAAATATAGGCACTGTGGTCCTCACTGACTTCTCCAAGGCCTTTGACCATGTTAATCATAATATTGCGATCGACAAGTTATTGGCCTTGGGTGTCAGGGGGGCTATAGTGCCTTGGGTCATCAATTTTCTCAGTGACCGACGTCAATGCGTCAGATATAATAAAACTTTGTCCGATTATGCTCAGCTTCATGCAGGTGTTCCTCAGGGCACCAAAATTGGTCCTATCACCTTCCAGGCAGTCATCAATGATGCGGCTCAAGGCTGTTGCTCTCATTACTGGAAATATGTTGATGATCTTACCTTTGCGGAGAACCGCAACTGTAATGAGGGCAGCAGTCTTCAGGCTGATCTTGATGACTTCCTGGATTGGTCCTTGAAAAACCAACTTAAATTAAATCCTGATAAATGTCAAGCTATCCACATCTGTTACATGAGAAATCCACCGCCACGTTCTGACCTTAATATTGGTAACACTTCTCTGAAGTATGTTCATCATGCCAAAGTTCTTGGTATTTACATCCAGGCGGATCTCAAATGGGATACTCAAGTTAATCATATTTGCAAAAATGCCAACAAAAGATTGTTTATTCTTAGTAAGTTAAAACGTTTTGGTTTCAACACCACTGAATTGATCACTATTTATTCCTGTTATGTTCGCCCTCTCCTGGAATATGCCGATGTCATCTGGCATTCTTCTCTTACTGTCAAGCAATCCTTGATGATTGAACGTATCCAGAAGAGGGCCTGCAAGATTATATTAGGTTATAACAAGTACATTTCTTACAAACATGCTCTCAGTACTTGCAACTTGGAACCCCTTTCCACTAGGAGGGAAAGCCATTGCCTTACATTTGCTCAGTCGCTTCCTTCTTGTGAACGCACTAGCGGGCTTCTCCCTCGTAGAAGGAAGGAGGTCCATGGTAGGAGTCTTAGGAATGATGATGAATTTACCAGGCTGACAATGCGCACTGAAAGATTCGCCAACAGCCCGGTGCCCCACTATATCCAGCTTCTCAATAAGTAGGTTTTCTCGCCTCTGGTTTAGTCCTCTTCCTCCTCAGACTCCTACCAAAGTTGTTTGGTTGCTTGGTTGCTCACATTTTGGTATCTCATCTTGGTCTGTTTTGAATTATATTGTATTTATGTATATTTTTATTTATTTATGTATTTTTGTATTACGGTACACAATTCAGCCTTTGGCTGCCATGTATTTGTTTAATAAAACCTAAACCTAAAACCTCTGATCACAGTTAGGGCCTACTGTTGAACTACATCTGATCACAGTTACTATTGAACTACCTCTGATCACAGTTACTGTTGAACTACCTCTGATCACAGTTACTGTTGAACTACCTCTGATCACATATACTGTTGCGCTTCCTTTGATCATAGTTACTATTGAACTACCTCTGATCAGATCACAGTTAGGGCCTACTGTTGAACTACCTCTGATCACAGTTACTGTTGAAATACCACAGTTATAATATTCTTGAACTAGGCCTACCTGTGACCACAGTAACTGTTGAAATACATGTGATGACAGTTACTGTTGATCTACCTCTGATGACAGTTAATGTTGAACAACCTCTGATCACAGTTACTGTTGAACAATTTTCGTTAAAGTTCCCCCCCCCCCCTTAACCTCGCCCCACTTTCCCCTTGAAAATAGTACGCCACTGCTCTGATCACAGTTACTTGTAAACTACCTCTGATCATAGTTATTACTGAACTACCTCTAATCACATAATGTTGAACTACGCACCTCTGATCACAGTTACTGTGTAACTACCTCTGAATATATGCACAGTTACTGTCTAACTACATTTGATCACATTATACACATACAGGGGTGTAGTACTCAGCAAACACAAAACGTTTTCGACATCATTCACAAAAGATTATACAAATTGTCAGAGAACGTTTAAGGGATCTAAAATGAGCGTTTATTGCGTTTCGACAGTATTTTTGTGGGACATGAGAGCACCTCAGACCTATCGAATTGCATTCTGAATACGAAGCATGTCTTTCTGATATCAAATAATTTTCATTTTTGAAAAGCACAATATAATACAAATTTTATGACCAATTATAAAAATTTGATATTTTTCAAATTTTTGATATATAACAGTCCTCAAAGTAAATTATATAAATCTAATGACATATTCTTAAAGTGTATGTAGCAGGAGGAAAAAGCCGACGGTCAATTGAAAATTTTGACCTTTCATATTGAAGATATGGATTTTTTTCCCAAAAGACCTAATTTTTTTTTTGGTGTTTTGGGGAAAAATCCATATCTTCAATACGAAAGGTCAAAATGTTCAATTGATCATCGGCTTTTCATCCCACCTACATACACTTTAAATATCAATCATCAGATTTATAAAGTTTACTTCAAGTACTGTTAAATATCAAAATATCAATTTTTAATGATTTGCCATAAAATGTGTATTAAATTGCGAATTTCAAAAATCAAAATTATTTGATATCAGAATGACATTCTTCGTATTCAGAATGCAATTCGATATGTCTGATGTGCTCTAATGTCCCACAATAAATACTGTCCAAACGTTCATACCCCAGCCCTTAAATGTTGGGTTATATAAAGGGTATATAAAACGTTTTCATAACATCCTCCTTCTGCCAGTTCCCGACCCAGCTTAGTGAAATCAAGTTCAAGATCTTTTAACGGTTAGCAGTTGTACAAGTGAGTATACCTTTATGCCTCATGTATTTTATCAAACATTTTTGTTTCCTTTTTTTCTTTCAGATTACCACTTAGCCCTACTCTTACTTTTTTCACGTTCACACGGTTACAACGACAAACTATTGATTTTTACGAACAGCAGCCATTTAACAACATGGCAACTTCCGTCCCGAGCTCGGCGGTGCATACAACATCGCAACTTTCATCCGAGCTCGGCGGTGCATACAACATCGCAACTTCGGTCCCGAGCTCGGCGGTGCGCACACCATCGCAACTTCCGTCCGAGCTCGGCGGTGCATAATGGGAGAAAATCAGCCATTGACGTCTGCCTGCAGTATGGCTCATTGGCGAGAAGCGGAGTTGGAAAATCGCAGACTGATATGGCAAGCGCTTTCACCGTAAAACAATAGGCTTTCTCTCAAAGAAAGTTGAACGAAGTAGGAGTAAGTAACTCTTGGGCTTACTGGACTCGCTGACGACACAACTGATTGTACGAGATGCTGGTTCCGGCCGCTTTTAGGAAGGGTATACATCAAACGTTATGTAGCGACCATCTAGAAAAAAAAGTGGCTCTCCTTTGTTGTTCCAGCGCATGTTTAAAAGAATCGCATCGCACCAGCACCAACTAAACCATCAAAAAGCTCAATGTTATAATGTATGTCAAGCTATTTTATCCAGGTGTATAGGCCCATCTACTTTGATTACCTTTAAAATGTGACCATAACATTATCAGTGCCAGTGGGGACGATCAAGACGACCGCGAAGTGATTGAAGTATCGGACAGGGTAATGAAAATTGAATCGAGCTCAGATTTGAATGTATACCATGACTATGGCAAAAGATGCCAAAATGCTACCGACGAAGCGAGTCAGATGTGTGGAACTCAGGCGGCAAGTATAAAAAGAAAGATAAAATCTCGAAAGGTCTTGTGGAAAGTAGTAAGGGTGATCAAAACATTGCATAAATCTTTAGGATGGATATAATTATATGGATTAGACCAGTTTTCATAATTAATTGCCCTTGCCAAAATCGCTTGTCCCCTAATTTTCGACCTCGACGACCTGTCAAAAATGCTTCCCAACCCCCACCTTGCTTTTGGAAATCTTTGCATTATCTAGTTTCAGAACCAAGAGGGTTTTGGGTGAGAGCATGCATCAAAATGGGTTGGATCTTATCCGCTTTAAAACACGACCTACTCTAAGTATTGAGCTAATTCTTGGTTTTAATTAGGTATAATCTTGGTGGGTGTTTTTTTTTCAGGTATTTCTTGGTTTACAAGATACAAGATTATTCATTTAGTAATTTATTTGGGGGTTACTGAGATATTTCATGGTGGTTGATTGAGGCATCAGAATCATTTCATTCCCACTTTTGTATAATTATTTGGGATTATAATTATGCTACGCGGAACCAGGACATCTCGGCGGCGTCATGATCATCAGATCGTACTATCTTTCTTTCTCTATGCGGACCTAAGCCATTTCACCTGTCTATTATTGTCTGTATTAAAGTTTACGATTCCATCGACTCAGTGTCATCTTGTTGTCTCGCTTGGTGACCAGCTAATCTGAGATATTCGATCCATCTCATTACCTGCCTCTCACCTGGTGATATGTGATCTTATGGTCCAGTCTGTAAGTTCACGATTCCATCGACTCAGTATCATCTTGTTGTCTCGCTAGGTGACCAGCCAATCTAAGGTAACCGATCCATCTCATTACCTGCCTCTCACCTGGTGATATGTGATCTTATGGTCCAGTCTGTAAGTTTACGATTCCATCGACTCAGTATCATCTTGTTGTCTTGCTAGGTGACCAGCCAATCTGAGATATTCGATCCACCTCATTACCTGCCTCTCACCTGGTGATGTGTGCTCTTATGGTCTAGTCTGTAAGTTTACGATTCCATCGACTCAGTATCATCTTGTTGTCTCGCTAGGTGACCAGCCAATCTGAGGTAACCGATCCATCTCATTACCTGCCTCTCACCTGGTGATATGTGATCTTATGGTCCAGTCTGTAAGTTTACGATTCCATCGACTCAGTGTCATCTTGTTGTCTCGCTAGGTGACCAGCCAATCTGAGATATTCGATCCATCTCATTACCTGCCTCTCACCTGGTGATATTTGATCTTATGGTCCAGTCTGTAAGTTTACGATTCCATCGACTCAGTATCATCTTGTTGTCTCGCTAGGTGACCAGCCAATCTGAGATATTCGATCCATCTCATTACCTGCCTCTCACCTGGTGATATTTGATCTTATGGTCCAGTCTGTAAGTTTACGATTCCATCGACTCAATATCATCTTGTTGTCTCGCTAGGTGACCAGCCAATCTGAGATAATCAATCCATCTCATTACCTGCCTCTCACCTGGTGATAGGTGATCTTATGGTCCAGTCTGTAAGTTTACGATTCCATCGACTCAGTATCATCTTGTTGTCTTGCTAGGTGACCAGCCAATCTGAGGTAATCAATCCATCTCATTACCCGCCTCTCACCTGGTGATGTGTGTTCTTATGGTCCAGTCTGTAGGCCTAAGCTTACGATTCTATCGAGTCAGTATCATCTTGTTGTCTCGCTAGGTGACCAGCCAATCTGAGGTAATCAATCCATCTCATTACCCGCCTCTCACCTGGTGATAGGTGCTCTTATGGTCCAGTCTGTAGGCCTAAGCTTACGATTCTATCGAGTCAGTATCATCTTGTTGTCTCGCTAGGTGACCTGCCAATCTGAGGTAATCAATCCATCTCATTACCATGCCTCTCACCTGGTGATATGTGATCTTATGGTCCAGTCTGTAAGTTTACGATTCCATCGACTCAGTATCATCTTGTTGTCTCGCTAGGTGACCAGCCAATCTGAGGTAATCAATCCATCTCATTACCTGCCTCTCACCTGGTGATAGGTGCTCTTATGGTCCAGTCTGTAAGCTTACGATTCCTTCGACTCAGTATCATCTTGTTGTCTCGCTAGGTGACCTGCCAATCTGAGGTAATCAATCCATCTCATTACCCGCCTCTCACCTGGTGATAGGTGCTCTTATGGTCCAGTCTGTAAGCTTACGATTCCATCGACTCAGTATCATCTTGTTGTCTCGCTAGGTGACCTGCCAATCTGAGGTAATCAATCCATCTCATTACCCGCCTCTCACCTGGTGATAGGTGCTCTTATGGTCCAGTCTGTAGGCCTAAGCTTACGATTCTATCGAGTCAGTATCATCTTGTTGTCTCGCTAGGTGACCAGCCAATCTGAGGTAATCAATCCATCTCATTACCCGCCTCTCACCTGGTGATAGGTGCTCTTATGGTCCAGTCTGTAAGCTTACGATTCCATCGACTCAGTATCATCTTGTTGTCTCGCTAGGTGACCTGCCAATCTGAGGTAATCAATCCATCTCATTACCATGCCTCTCACCTGGTGATATGTGATCTTATGGTCCAGTCTGTAAGTTTACGATTCTATCGAGTCAGTATCATCTTGTTGTCTCGCTAGGTGACCAGCCAATCTGAGGTAATCAATCCATCTCATTACCCGCCTCTCACCTGGTGATAGGTGCTCTTATGGTCCAGTCTGTAGGCCTAAGCTTACGATTCTATCGAGTCAGTATCATCTTGTTGTCTCGCTAGGTGACCAGCCAATCTGAGGTAATCAATCCATCTCATTACCATGCCTCTCACCTGGTGATATGTGCTCTTATGGTCCAGTCTGTAAGTTTATGATTCCATCGACTCAATATCATCTTGTTGTCTCGCTAGGTGACCAGCCAATCTGAGGTAATCAATCCATCTCATTACCTGCCTCTCACCTGGTGATATGTGCTCTTATGGTCCAGTCTGTAAGTTTATGATTCCATCGACTCAATATCATCTTGTTGTCTCGCTAGGTGACCAGCCAATCTGAGATAATCAATCCATCTCATTACCTGTCTCTCACCTGTGTGATCTTATGGTCCAGTCTGTAAGTTCATGAGTCTATTGACTCAGTATCATCTTGTTGTCTCGCTAGGTGACCAGCCAATCTGAGGTAATCAATCCATCTCATTACCTGCCTCTCACCTGGTGATGTGTGATCTTATGGTCCAGTCTGTAAGTTCATGAGTCTATTGACTCAGTATCATCTTGTTGTCTCGCTAGGTGACCAGTCAATCTAAGGTAATCAATCCATCTCATTACCTGTCTCTCACCTGGTGATATGTGATCTTATGGTCCAATCTGTAAGTTCATGTGTCCATTGACTCAATATCATCTTGTTGTCTCTCTAGGTGACCATCCCATCTAAGGTAATCAATCCATCTCATTACCTGCCTCTCACCTGGTGATATGTGATCTTATGTTCCAGTCCAGGCCATTTCACCTGTCTATTTTTTGGGATAGTTGGGGTATATCTTGGAGTTTTTCAGGTATTATACAAGATTATTTATTTAATGATTTATTAGTTGGTTTACTGGGGTATTTCTTGGTGGTTGATTGAGGCATGCATCAGAATCGTGTTCTTCCCTCTTTTGAATGGTGGATTTGGGATTATGCGGACCCAGGACATCGTATTATCTTTCTATCTCTATGCGGACCCGGGTGCGGATCCAGGCCATCCCGGTGTCCCTGATGGTGCGTTCTTTCTATCTCTATTCTCTATATCTTTCTTTCTTTCTTCGGGATAGTTGCACTGTGGCCTGTTTGTTGTTTTGTTATATTGGTTGTGCCTTTGTTGGCGTGTTATTGTGTTTCTGTTGGTTTCTTCAAATATTTTGACTTTTGTTCGTTTACTTGTTTAGATACAATTATGATATCTTTAAAGTTGCAGCAGTTCAGGGTAACGAGGCCACCTGTGTTTCACCACCCTGTTCTGCTGTTTCTTTATTGATTTATATTTGCATCTTTGTTCATTGTTTTGTTTCATGTTGATACAATTATAATATCTTTAAAGTTGCAGCAGTTCAGGGTAACGAGGCCACCTGTGTTTCACCACCCTGTTCTGCTGTTTCTTTATTGATTTATATTTGCATCTTTGTTCATTGTTTTGTTTTATGTTGATACAATTATAATATCTTTAAAGTTGCAGCAGTTCAGGGTAACGAGGCCACCTGTGTTTCACCACCCTGTTCTGCTGTTTCTTTATTGATTTATATTTGCATCTTTGTTCATTGTTTTGTTTCATGTTGATACAATTATAATATCTTTAAAGTTGCAGCAGTTCAGGGTAACGAGGCCACTTGAGTTTCACCCTGTTCTGCTGTTTCTTTACTGATTTATATTTGCATCTTTGTTCGTTGTTTTGTTTTATGTTGATATAATTATAATATCTTTAAAGTTGCAGCAGTTCAGGGTAACGAGGCCACTTGTGTTTCACCCTGTTCTGCTGTTTCTTTACTGTTTTCTTTTTCTGCATTCTTTATGTTTATTGTATCTGTTAATGTGAGCTCGAAATTGTGTGTTGTGCAACTACCTCTCGAAAAGTCATTTCTCTCTATCGTTTTCTCTCATTTCTCTCTGATCGTACTATCTTTCTATCTCTATGCGGACCCAGTCCATCTCGGCGTCCCTGTTTCTCACCTGGTGATGTGTGATCTTATGGTCCAGTCTGTAAGTTTACGATTCCATCGACTCAGTATCATCTTGTTGTCCATCGACTAAGTATCATCTTGTTGTCTCTCTAGGTGACCAGCCAATCTAAGGTAATCAATCCATCTCATTACCTGCCTCTCACCTGGTGATGTGTGATCTTATGGTCCAGTCTGTAAGTTCATGAGTCCATTGACTCAGTATCATCTTGTTGTCTCTCTAGGTGACCAGCCAATTTGAGGTAATCAATCCATCTCATTACCCGCCTCTCACCTGGTGATGTGTGTTCTTATGGTCCAGTCTGTAGGCCTAGGCTTACGATTCCATCGACTCAGTATTATCTTGTTGTCTCGCTAGGTGACCAGCCAATCTAAGGTAATCAATCCATCTCATTACCTGCCTCTCACCTGGTGATATGTGATCTTATGGTCCAATCTGTAAGTTCATGTGTCCATTGACTCAGTATCATCTTGTTGTCTCTCTAGGTGACCAGCCAATCTGAGGTTATCAATCCATCTCATTACCTGCCTCTCACCTGGCGATAGGTGCTCTTATGGTCCAGTCTGTAGGCCTAAGCTTACGATTCTATCGACTAAGTATCATCTTGTTGTCTCGCTATGTGACCAGCCAATCTGAGGTTATCAATCCATCTCATTACCTGCCTCTCACCTGGTGATATGTGATCTTATGGTCCAGTCTGTAAGTTTACGATTCCATCGACTCAGTATCATCTTGTTGTCTCGCTAGGTGACCAGCCAATCTAAGGTAATCAATCCATCTCATTACCTGCCTCTCACCTGGTGATATGTGATCTTATGGTCCAGTCTGTAAGTTAACGATTCCATCGACTCAGTATCATCTTGTTGTCTCGCTAGGTGACCAGCCAATCTGAGGTAATCAATCCATCTCATTACCTGCCTCTCACCTGGTGATAGGTGCTCTTATGGTCCAGTCTGTAAGTTAACGATTCCATCGACTCAGTATCATCTTGTTGTCTTGCTAGGTGACCAGCCAATTTGAGGTAATCAATCCATCTCATTACCCGCCTCTCACCTGGTGATGTGTGTTCTTATGGTCCAGTCTGTAAGTTTACGATTCCATCGCCTCAGTATCATCTTGTTGTCTCGCTAGGTGACCAGCCAATCTGAGGTTATCAATCCATCTCATTACCTGCCTCTCACCTGGTGATATGTGATCTTATGGTCCAGTCTGTAAGTTTACGATTCCATCGACTCAGTATCATCTTGTTGTCTCGCTAGGTGACCAGCCAATCTGAGATAATCAATCCATCTCATTACCTGCCTCTCACCTGGTGATATGTGATCTTATGGTCCAGTCTGTAGGCCTAAGCTTACGATTCCATCGACTCAGTATCATCTTGTTGTCTCGCTAGGTGACCAGCCAATCTGAGATATTCGATCCATCTCATTACCTGCCTCTCACCTGGTGATATTTGATCTTATGGTCCAGTCTGTAAGTTTACGATTCCATCGACTCAGTATCATCTTGTTGTCTCGCTAGGTGACCAGCCAATCTGAGATATTCGATCCATCTCATTACCTGCCTCTCACCTGGTGATGTGTGCTCTTATGGTCCAGTCTGTAAGTTTACGATTCCATCGACTCAATATCATCTTGTTGTCTCGCTAGGTGACCAGCCAATCCGAAGTAATCAGTCATATTTTTATACATCAATATTGTGACAGTGTTAATGCCCATTGCAAGTTGTATTCATCTAAGGGTTTATTGTCAGGGTACACTTACATTTAAGGCGGTAGATCCCACTCATTTTTACGTGCTGCTCTCACCCAAAGCTCCTCACGTTTTTTTTCACATTTAAAATTTTCATTTAATATGCGCGTCCTCAAGATCCCAAAACACCTCAACTTAAATAAAATACACAGTAATTGCAGGAACCCTAAATTGTTCACTTTCTTGCACCTTAGGCCACCGTGCACCACAACATCATATGCTATTCCGAGATGCATTAGGCCTACCGAACGGTCCTTGTTTAAACAAAATCGGGCAATTATATCATTTTCTGTCAAAATTCAAACGTATTTTTTTTGCTTTCAAGCAAACAGATGGGTTAGTTTTACTCATCCTATTAAGTTAGTCTTGGTCGTACCATGAGTTTCACCACAAAAATCGCTGAGTCTTAAAGCTTCTAAATCTTGAGCTAAATGGCATCGGGCTATGGTCACTGTACAACTGGTATGGCAAAGGCATTGGGTTATGGTCACCGTAAAATGCTAGCTAAGGCATTATCGAGCTATGGACACAGAAACGTTTATGTTACCATCTTTTCATGTTATTTATGGACAGACTACAGATACAATAATGACAGATTGTATTGAAAAAATGTCTTATGCGTGTCAAACTTAGGGGGTGTTCATAATGCAAAATCCTTTGGTGGGGTGGAAAATATGGGGATTACAAACTTTTGGGATTTAAGAAGGGGATAAAAAAATTCAGTCGTTAATAGGGGGATCAAACAAATTTATGTTACGTATTAAATTGTGTAGGCCTACTCCTTCATATCAACAGAATTGAAAATTCAATCAGTATCGGGGGGGTTAAAATGAATAATTTAGAATTAAAGTAAATTTAGATTAGATTATTTTATAGCGTTATTTTTTTGACTTATAACCTAGACATGAGGGGGCATCACAAAAATTTAAAGCATAAAAAAGGGGATCAACATTTTTAGACCATAAAACTTTTCCAACCACCCCCCCCCCCAAAGTATTTTATGAACACTCCCTTAACGCGGATTAGACATGATAGCTCATAATTCCCTTATTGTTATATTATTGTTGATGTTGTTCCTTAATAAATATTTTTAAAAAGTAGGATGTCTCTTGAAGAATTTTTCTGAATCAGTATGACTCATAAGTTAGGATGATTATTATACATTTATCTTTCCTTTGTATGTCATAACAAGCTGTGAATGCCTAAAGGATGGTGATCATACTACAACATCGAGTCGTGAATATTCAAAGGCCTCATGATTATTGTAGCTCTTGGCCAGAGCCCTCGGTGTACCCTTTAAGAAGATCCAGTGATCCACGAGTAAAATAAGCAAGTGAAGAAAATGTATAGTAAAACATGATATCACTACCAGTACTAAGCATGCTAAGGCAAAACTACATTTAGTCACCAACACATCTGTGCTCAGAAGTAACAGACCACTGCACTATCCCCGTGCCGAAGGCAAGGCACGCGAGCGAAGCGAGCCAGTGGCTCACCAACATCACAACGGGGCCACACTGCAGGAAAGACCACTGATGACCCCACCCCACTAACCATGAAAGTCCACTAACCGACGCGCAGCGGAGGCCAGTGTGGTCAGAGGGATATGGCATGGTTTTTCAGTTTTTCTTCTATTGGGTGGAAAATAGGTCGGCTTTGGAGCAAAGCTAGATTATTGTAGAGCCTCATGGATATTCAAATATTGTGAATATTTAATGCATTTATGAATATTCAAAAGCCCGATTAATTATTCAATGCACTCATGAATATTCAATATAGCCCCATGTTTAAGTGTACTCGTGAATATTCAATAGCCTAATGATAATAATCCAAGTGCACTCTCGAATATTCAATAGCCTCATGAGTATCTAATGGCCTCATGAATATTCAAATGGATACGTACATTTTCACATGGATCTCGTGAACATTCAGTAGACAATGAATATTCAATTGGACTCATGAATATCCAATAACCTCATAAATATTCAAGTTGACTTATGTATAGCAAATGCATCCGGCTATGATCACCATAAAATGGTATATAGCAAAGACATGTTACCAGTAAGCCTACATCTTTTTCTGTTATTTATGCACAGACTACAGATAAAATAATAATGTTATCGATAATCTAAAACATCTGAACAATATTTATTTTCATTTTAGACTTTTTTATAGTCTATTTTTTCTTAATTTCAGCTTAATTTAGCAGTTGTCATGGTTGTGTGTCACCGTAAATTCCTATTACTATTAGATACGTTGTAATAAAACACGATTTTAAATATTTGTATATTAATTTTCTCTGAGGGTTTGAAGCAAATTTGATATTCTATTTTCCTTGGTATGGGTTTCAGTTGTGGCTAGTAGTCAGGTAATGATGATGGTGATGATGATGATATGATGATGATGATGACGACGACGACGATGATGATGATAATGATGACGATGATGATGATAATGATGATGATGATGATGATGACGATGACGATGATGATGATGATGATGATGATAATTAATACACAATTAATACACAAATGACAAAGAGGAACAAACATGCCTAGCATGTAATTCTATTTTTAACATGGAAACATTTTTTGACCTCTTATCTTCTCGCAAACTAAGATCATGCATATCCCAGTGGGCACACGGGTCAGTTTCTGACGTTGTATCGACGTTGTATCAACGTCCGATTTCGACGTTGAAATAAGGTTGAAATCACGTTGTATTTGCAAATGGGCATCAACCTTGATACAACGTTGTATCGACGTTGTATCAACGTCGAAATTCAACCTGATTTCAACCTGATTTCAACCCGATTTCAACCCGATTTCAACCTGATTATATCCCGATTTTAACCCGATTTTGTAAATTATCATTCAAATATAGGGCCTAATTACTAAATAATAGTAATAAATTGATACTTACCCGTGTAGAGTTTCACAATCGGCCGGCTAGTATACAAATATTTACTGCTCATGAGGGATCTGGTGGAATCTATTGGTCCCCGAGGTGAACTGGAGACCGTGAGCCTACTATTTTCCCGAGACCGCCAGGTCGAGGGAAAATAGTAGGCTCACGGTCTCCAGTTCACCGAGGGGACCAATAGATTCCACCAGATCCCGAATTTAGAGCAGTAAATATTTGTTTTATATCCTTCATTAATATATTCTTTGTTCATTAAACACAAGGCATAGGCCTAGGCATAAATGTAGGCTAGGCCTAGGCCTAGTCAAGGCTACGCTGGCCTTGCTTTGTTTTGATTGAATGCACAAAGCACGCACACAGTTCAGTGACTAAAGCGTAGGGCCTACCGTGAAAACGTTGTAAGCTGTTGTTACCTCTACAATACCGCCGTGAAACGAGTAACCATGTTCTTTGTTATTTCACCATCAATATAAGATATTGATCCTGATGTACCTCAGATTTATGCCATTAAACCGCCGTATTTTAGCTGCACTTCTGTGCTGCTTGTGTGCTTCGCAAGACAAAACGAATTGCTACACATTAATACCCCGGAACCGGTACTGATATCCCGTGTATGTGGCGTGTTGCACTGACCACTAGGAACTGCGACACGGTTATGAGGTCATACGCGCTCCGGGACGCGCTCAGAGGAGATAGTAAAACTATTTCCCCGGGAGATAGTACTTTGAATAGTACCCCGTTCCCTCCTCAATCGGCTTTTTAACAAGTTTGCAAAATAGCAAAACTATTTTTGGTCACATGATACTCGTTTAACCAATTAATGAACGAGAATATATTAATGAGGGATATAATGTATTATATCATGATTATAGGCCTGGTATCGCCCTGGGGAATTGCCACGGGTATATCGCCCGCATCGTAGTCGGTGCAGAATGCGCAGTTGGCACTCATACGCGGGAGCCAGCGGCGGAGGCAACCCGGTGTGGAGTTGGTAGGTCGTGCGCAGCGGTCATGCGTTGTTGTCGGTGCAGAGGGCCCCGTGCAGTAGGCACCCATACGCGGCAGGCAACTGGGTGTGGAGTGCCGTGTGCAGCGGTCACATTTTTGACCAAAAATCACATTTTTGACCAAAAATCACATTTTTGACGAAAATTCACAAACCAAAAATCTCATTTTGACCAAAAATCTTCATTTTTGACCAAAAATCTCATTTTTGACCAAAAATCTCATTTTTGACCAAAAATCTCATTTTTGACCAAAAATCTCATTTTTGACCAAAAATCTCATTTTTGACCACAAATCTCATTTTTGACCAAAAATCTCATTTTTGACCAAAAATCTCATTTTTGACCAAAAATCTCATTTTGACCAAAAATCTCATTTTGACCAAAAATCTCATTTTGACCAAAAATCTCATTTTGACCAAAAATCTCATTTTTGACCAAAATCTCATTTTTGACCAAAAATCTCATTTTTGACCAAAAATCTCATTTTTGACCAAAAATCTCATTTTTGACCAAAAATTTTTGACCAAAAATCTCATTTTGACCAAAAATCTCATTTCTGACCAAAAATCTCATTTTTGACCAAAAATCTTACTTTGATCAAAAATCTTATTTTTGACCAAAAATTTACTTTTTTGACCAAAAATCTACTTTTTGACCAAAAATCTCATTTTGACCAAAATTCACATTTTGTCCAAAAATCAAATTTTAGACCAATTTGTTTTTTCAAGATGGCCACCACTGAGTAAACCTGCAACCTGGTGCTAATTTCTCACCTTTTCATATCAGTTTACCGTAATAAGCCTCAATTTGATGATTGGACGTACTTTTAACCTTAACCAAATTTATCAGCTCACATAGGCTCTAATTAAAGCACTGATCATGATGAATTGAGGGTGCAAAATACACGATACCCAGTTAAATTGCACTACATGCAAGCATTAGATATTGATTAAAGTATTTGAACAAAAATACAGCAATTTAATTATTTTCAGAAATAAATCTGTAATGACTTCCACATAGATGTAGGCCACCTTTTAAATCTTTCAGACCGTTTCCGGCGCACCAAATCTGTATTCGCTTTAACAAACACATCTTAAAAACCAAACATTACATTTAATAACTTTTATTTTGTAGCCAAGATGTAAGGGTATAATCATCCCAGCAAACACAAAAACGTTTTAGATAAGTTATATTTTGGCTTTTGGCTTAGGTAAAAACGTATTTATAACATTAAAATGTCGGGTTATATAAAGGTCATGAAAACGTTTTAAAACGTTTTGTATAAAAACACACTACAACAATATTTTAACAATGTTTTCAAAATGCTATTGTAAACTATCAATGCAAACATTTTTGCCAAATATTTTGTCAACACTTAAATAACTAATTAATGTTAAAATAGTTGCATCCAGCAAACACAGAAATGTTCTTAAAATGTTTTTTTTAAACGTTTTAATAACATTTAAATGTCGGGTTATATAAATGTCATGAAAACGGTTTTAAAACGTTATTGCAAATATTTTAGGCAAACATTTTTCGCAAAATATTTTTTCAACCCCAAAATAACATTCTGTTCAGAATGTTTTGTTTTCAAAAATGTTTTCAAAAATGTTTTTGGAATATTATATTGAAACGTTTTTATACCCTTTATATAACCCGACATTTAAACGTTTCTGTAATACATTTTGTGTTTGCTGGGCAGAAAATTATCAAAAAAATTTTTTTTAATGTTATGAAAACGTTTTATACCCTTAATATAACCTTTATATAACCCGACATTTAAACGTTTTCTGACAACCTTTTATAACCTTTTGCGAATGATCTCGAAAACATTTTGTGTTTGCTGGGATGTTTAATTTCAATTGCCTGACACGTAAGATAGAGAGGTGACGATGGAGGTAGAACTTTTGAATGAACCTCGTATTTAATGTTAATAAGGGGTTTCCCTGGCTTGCGCATTTGGAATATCCATTCAATATTAACTTGAAGAAAACGCGTAAAAATCTTCTGTTCACGTTACAACTTTACTTAAAACTTCTGATACCATGCAAGGTATCTTTAAAATATGGTTTCTAAGTCTTGACTTTTGATACGCTAGCTAAACTGGAAATTGTTGACAGATTATACAACTAAATACTTTTATTTTTCTCATGGAAGAACTTCACACTAACTTTCTTAGACTGATGATCAGATCATACAGAGAATGTGATCAATAGTTTTGGAACTGTTCTGCGCTTGCACTCCACCCTTCAACACATGTTCAAAGGATCCTTGTCGTGCTCAGTTTTAGCTGAAGGAGATAAGCATCGAAAACGTCAACCCTATCAGTAGGCTTATTTCGCATTGATGATGTCATCACTACCAATATCAAGAAAATCTAGACCAGAATCTGTATTGCTTGCTTAGTTGTTCACCTTCTTTCTTTGTATGTTAAGACACAAATCAAGGCAATAACAGCTGTTATCATTAAGCTGATGGGTTGGCGCCTAGATTTGAAGCTGGTCCGTTTCACAATTCCTGGAATTTGAGGCGGGAGTACATTCCATCTGCGGGATATAGATGGAATGAAGGACCCTTTGACCCTTCATGACTAACAAGGTTAGAACTTAAACTGATGAGTAGTACGTGGCACTAACTGCTCTACGATGGACCCAAAGGCAGAATTTGCAGGAAGAAGGAGGGTTGATCTAGGAGTTGCTCCATGCCATTCTTTTAAACTAATGGCTCTCTCAAGTGACCAGTTCATCCGAAATCTTTGGCTGCATCTAACCTTTCTGATGTTAAGTCAATTTTCTTGATGCTTTATACATTGTACATTGTCATGGACTATAGTCTGTCTATTGCATGGCCAATCTTCACTGATCTTATTTTGATTCCTTTATCATGTGGCGCAACGACACGTCAGCTGTAACGACAAAAATAACAATTTAGGGATTATCATTTAAAATAAAAACACAACTATTTCCATAATTTACACAGATATTTGGCATAGATATGCAGTAGGATTAAATATGCGTAATGTATATAAAAAAAATCAAAAAACTTGACGGAGTTACAAACCTAGACTCCCCTACCGGTAACGTAAATGGCCAATTCCATGCCAAAAGTGCCTTTTGTAACGTCCGTAACAAAATTTTGGAACATTATTGCTCAAAACAGGAGAATTTATTTCAAATTTGCTAATGATGCCTCCATAGATTGATGTCAGACCTACTTCAAGATAGTAAAGGAAAAAATCTGAGGAAGCACCTTGACAGTTTTTTTTTTTCATTATGAAAAACGTTACGGACGTTACATTTGAGATAAAATGTAACGTCCGTAACACTAAATTAACAGTGTAGGACGATACAGGAGTATTAATTTCAAACTTGCTTTTCATGTTTACATAGAATGGAGTCAGGGCTTGCTCAATATAGTTAACAGAAAAAAATAAAACACAGAACTGAATGGAGATTTAAGGATATGTACCATCTGTCAAAATGGCAGGCACTTTCGCGTAACGTCCGTAACGCTCGTTTCTAATTTCTGTAGCTAATTAACTAAGAAAGCCAAAACAAAATTGCTTCTTTATATTGAACATTAGAGTGTGTACTAGTAGCATACAAAGAAATAAAGTGTTATCCTAACAGCAAACATGTGTGCTATTCACTTAAAAGTTGCAAGTTGCATGTATCTGTAACGTCCGTAACGGTGGAATTGGCCAAATGTCTAAATATAAAATCATTTAATACACGATCTAGCACATCATGCACATGCACATGACATGAACATGACTAGGACGTAGTCTAGGGCCTAGGGTTCACCTATCTATGCTCCCAGCAGTACCAAGCAAGACCTTTACTGTACGATATGACTAGGGCTAGGGGCCTAGCATGCCTAGTTTGTTATATTTACATTTACATTGACCCGGGACATTGACCCAGCAAATATTCCAAACTGACCGAGTCTTCTACAAAGTAGGCCTACAAGTCAAGGCACTGTCATGACTGTATCGTGTCTGTCTAATGGTGCTTTCATCATATATACAGCATGCAGCAGGCATGTTGCTCGAAAAACACTAGCAACGAATTTGCTCACGGATACCCTCGCATTGCGTTAGAGAATATGCTCGAACAACATGAACAACAGGCATGTATCTTAACTGCTTAGTAAGCTTAACTATTTTAACATATCCTGATGATACAAAATGGAAAAACAAGTTGAAATATACATGCTGCAATATGTCCAAAATTCAAGTAGACTTTTAAAGAAAATTTAAATGTTTACTAACCTGTTTTATTTGCAAATTTAGGCCTCAAGTTCATGTAGGTCACTCGTACGTGTGTAACTCACAGAATTAGAGAAGGAGAACCGGGACTCCCTATACCGCCACGTACTATCGCGCCGTCAGCTATGGGGAGAAAATTGGGGGTATTCGGGTCCTTGCCGACGGTGCACGGAGACGAACGAAAACAATTCTGCGTCTCATCTGTAGCGTGTTGCAGGTCGCATCAAGTGCGTCTCTCAAATGCGCCCATCATCTATGTCGCGCTTGCATGACAACGAATGCCTCGAGCGCATTCCGAGGGAAACCGAATACCCCAATTTTTGCCCAATGCCTGTATCAAGATGGCGGTCGAGTCCTGGTTCTCTGGTTTTAATTCTGTGGTGTAACTCCATTTACTTTCACTGCTTTACATTGGGCAATATCCCATAGTGTTGGGCGAAAGCGATACGTACTTGCAAACACCTGCGCACGCACGTGCGTACCCGAAATAACTTTTGAACGCAGGTGCGTATCCATAAACACTTGCACATGTGCGTGCGTACCCATAAACACTTGCGCACACGCTTGCGTACTTGCAAACACTTGCGAACGTGCATGCGTACGCATAAACACTTGCGAACGGGTGCGTACTTGCAAACACTTGTGCACGCGCGTGCGTACTTGCAAACACTTGCAAACGTGTGTGCATACATAGACATACCACCTAGACCTGTAACTGCCCATCCCTAACCGTGGCAGTAGGTGAAGCCACGTATCCAAGGTGATTTTGGTCGGGTGGTCGGACGCGGAGAAATAAGCGTTCATGTCTGGAACGAAAAACGCGATCGTTTGCGTGATTGCTGCGCCGTTATCGCCCGCGTTAATGCAACGTGTTCTGTAGACGCGAACATGTCTGCTTGTTTGCGTCCGGGTTGCGTCCTTGTCAAAATCGTTGCTAAGCAGTGTTGACTTCACTACGCAAACCAAAGTTATAGGTCTAGGTTCTTGTTTGTCTGGGTGTGCATACCGGTAATGTTCGCAAGCGTACGCATGAAAACTTCCAAACGTGAGTGCGTACTTTTGCGAACCCGCGTGCGTACTCACCAACACTTGCGAACGCGTGTGTGTAGGGCCTACCGGCAATGTGCGCGAGCGTACGCACCCACCTACAATAGCTTGCCAAACGTGCGTGTATAGGCCTACCTATAACACTTGCCGTCCCATGAAAAAATTTGAGAGAGTGCGTTCCCCCTCCCCTGCTTTCGCCGACTTTGATCGATAACATAGCTGCCTATGATGCGGCCGGCTCCAGCCAGGGGCTAGGGGCCCGACTACATGACCGCTGCGTACGGCCCACTCACTCCACACCCGGTTGCCTCCCGCGTATGGATGCCGACCTCTGCACCTCTGACGCCGGCGGCGATACCCGCATTACCCCGGGGCGGTATCACGTGTTAGTAAAATGGTTAAAAGATTATGCCACATAACAATAGGCCTATTAGGGACCGTTCAAAACACTTGTTCGGGGTCTGATGCAAAAAAATAATTATCAGTTCTCAAATAGTTCAGGGTCCCCTTTTTGACATAAAAATTATGGGTCAATCCCATCAAAAATCATGTAAACTCAATTTTCACAGGAAAATTGTTAGTTTATTTTTTTCAAGGCCACCCCCCTAGAAGGGTCAAAACTTTTAAGCACCCCCCCTTTTTTTTTTTGCATCCCCCATTAAGTGTTTGTCGCACCAGCTTCCACCAAGTTGTAGGAATTCCCATATCAACATCAGCCCGCCAATTGAGCGGCGACGGGGCCGTATAGCATACCCCGTACCACCCGGTGTTTTCGCGTAAGTCATTACATGCTTGTTGGAGGTAGTGAACGCCGCGGCGGGCCACTTTTGAAGAAGAGAAACGGAAGTAGGGCCTACGGTATAAATCGGGAGATCATGCGGCATGGATATAATTACTTTAATCATGTTAATATACTAAGCATATTTCGTCCTAATAATGTCTTATGTATTAAAAAGGCCATTCAGTTGTGCGTTGAAACATTGGTTGAAATCAGGTTGAAATTTCAACGTTGTATCAACGTTGAAGTTCAACCTGATTTCAACCTTCTTAATTTTTTTGCATTGAAAGTTGGTTGAAATCAGGTTGAAATTTCAACGTTGTATCGACGTTGAAATTTCAACCTGATTTCAACCAATCTCTAGGTTGAAATCAGGTTGAAATCTGGTTAGGTTAGATTTCGACGTTGTATCAACGTTGATACAACGTCGAAATCCTAACCTGTGCCCACTGGGATATCTTATCTCTTCAATAAACATTGTAAAAGTCGATTTGGCCTTGACACGTGGGGCTTGCCGAAAATGTCACATGCTGTTCGAATTATAAAGACACAGTTTGTTGACCTTATAATGTCTGTGCACTCATAAATTGACCTCTGAGCGTATTGGGTATAAATGCGTCATCTTCTATAACAGCAGGTTAACTTTCTTGTTGAATGGAGGCATCGAGGTCACTGAACTGTGTATTTGGAGATGATGTATTTGTTTGCTCATAGCACACGTGTTAAGCAAAAACATATACATGAGAAGTTCCATGCTGTGAGTGATACCATAGAAACGTGCTCTTTGTTTAAACATTACAAGTAACATGAGTGGCAAACATTAATGTTTCATATTGCTTGCAACTCCTCCCCCCCCCCCAAAGCAATGTTGGAGCCAATGCAATACTAAAGGAGTTATCTATATAAACAAAAAAATTGGTCGGTTGCTAGGCCGTTGAGGTCAATAACCTTACGGCTCAGGTCATGACCAAAAACGCGTCAAATGCACGCGCGCGATTAGTGGCGAGTCACGCACCCTGACACGTACTGCGTCTGGGTTTATAGGTCGCGCGCCGCAGATAGGTCGCGCGCCGCAGAGGGTTGTCTGATGGTCTGAGGAGGGGGTGGTGTCCACTCAGAATTGAACACTTGATCCAAATAAAGGCCTAGGCCTAATTGAAGCCATTTCGGGGACCATTTTTGTTTTGTCATTGCTTTAAAGTGTACAGGTGTCCAAAACAGAAGCCAAAACGGACACTTCAAGGGGGGGGGGGGCTGAGCATTTGAAAAAATAATCAAAATAAAGGCTCAATTGAAGCACCATTTTGACACTAATGTTGTTATCATCGTTTAAAACGTAAGTGTACAGCTGTCCGAAGCAGAAGCAAAAACGGTCACTTCTTAATACCCAGGGGGAATGTGGCCCCCTGAGTAGGCCCTATTTGAAAAAAAAAATCAAAATAAAGACCGAATTGAAGCTATTTCGCGACCACTTTGACACTATAATATTTGTTATCAGGGGTGTCTGATGGAGGGTGCGCCGGGGGGGGGGGCACTCGAATATGAAAGTAACGTACCTGTCCCTACCAGAGTATGACACTAGGGGTCTATCGAAGGCGATTATGGTCAAAAAGGGGGTCATTCAGTGGGGGCCTCCAAGAAAATGTCTGAGAACGCTAAAATTCAGTGCCATTAACCGTAAAATATAACTTTCTGGGCAACGTTTTGTGAAAAATTGCCTTTTTGAAACTGAAATTGCTACAAAAATGTTAAATTTGTTCACAATGCGCGCGAAGCGCCTAAAATATTTGCAGATTTGGTGTAAATTTCTATTAAAAAAAGGGGGTCATTGGGTGTAAGCTGGTCAAAAAAGGGTTCATTGGGTGACAGATTTGCAAAATAAATCTGAGGGATTGAGTGAGTATAACAACATTATCACAGATCTGGAGATTCACTTAAATAAAAGTTTAGCTTCTTACATGACCGGAGCTAACATGATTATCAACATCTGAAGCTATCTGATTATTAGGCCTACTGGATGAATAATCTACACCAAGGCAGTATGATTATCATCACCGTTTACTCCCGTTTACTTACCGCTCCCGTTTACTCAACTAGCGGGGACCCGCGCGAAGCGCGGGTCTCCCGCTAGTAGTAGATAAATAAAGGACCAAATCAAAGGACGACGAATAAAGGACCAAATCAAAGGTCGACGAGACTGGCCCCTCCGTCCGTAAATGTGAAATGTTGAGAATTCCAGACCAAAAGATCAACTTTGACCGATATTTGACCCCAAAATATATGGTTTTATAAACGTAGACTTTTGGACCCCCTCCCCTGCTAAACGGAAAAAATCGATTATATTACGTCATCGAACTTTTGGTTTGTTCCCTAAATAATATAGCTTATTTCGAGAAATTATGATTTCTTTCATTTTTGGTTGCTTACTTTTTTGTTTAGAGATTTTTAGATCAAAGACTAACCATATCAGAACCAGAGTATTAATGATTATTGATGCTTAACGCGGCTGTGTACTCTAGCCATTGTTTCTTTCTCAAAATTGAGTTTTTATGATATGTTTGTACCTTGTTATGTTTTTTATAAATACAAGGAATGAAAATCCAGATTTGTAAACTCCAACTGCAATATTTTAAGGATTTTATTTCACTATTCCACTCGTGTTTGAAATTGAAAAGGAAAGAAAATCTTTGTTGTACCAGCAAGGTACACGCGCGCAACAACTCATCGCGTTGCGTATCGCGCAATTTGTTAACGCACAAATACGCGACGCTTATCTGCATGCGCGGCGCATCTTATGGAAACACCACGGAAGCACTGATTTCACAAAACCTAGTGGTCAAATGGCTCCGTTTTAGCTGATAAAATGTGGGTTTTTCAAGTTCTTTCCCCGATTTAAATATCAAACTTCTCAAGGGGCTGTGGATTTACCCGATGTTCACGTAATATAAGTTACAAAAACGAAAACTGTCGCATTCTCCTGTGAGATTCGATGAAAGTGCAAAATGTGACCACTTTAAACTTCAACGGCCATTATTTCAATGTTCATTTTCTCGGTAAAATGACGTTTTAGGTACACGATAACTCAATAAATACAGCATCTATAGGTAAGCAAATATGATCATCGTAAAAAGCATGATCGACTCAAGAAACGGTTTTCTCATTTTTTATATTTTGGTCTATTTCCGATTTTGGGCATCATTTTGTGCAAATAGGCGTTTTTGAATTTTAAAAAGTTCATTTTGATGCCTTATATGGTCAATATCTCAAAAAATAAGGCCAATATCAAAAAATAAAAAAAAACCGTTTTTGGAATGGAGCCTCGAGATTGAGCTAAAAACAAAATAAAATATTTTGGAAAGAGTGTTTTTTGTTATGATGTACCTAACAAATATTGCCAAAAACTCACTTTTTGTGATTTTCTTTAAAATTGTTGTTTTTACCCCAAATCTGTATTTATATTAAGATTTATTGATGTCTTGCCTTCATAAAAATGTATACGTAAAATCGATAATATATTTCTGCTAGATATTGTATGTAACATATTATCGATTTTTCGTCATCAAACATTCGTTAGAACTTAAACATTACTGGAAATAGAATGGCAATAGATTAAATAACGTACATATTGTACATACAATATTGTACGTACAATACTCGGAGTCTGAAGCGCTTAACAATGTCACTGATTTTACCAAATAAATCAATATGATATCACGATTAGGCCTACACTGGTCGAAACCCAGCTACTTCAAAAGTGTGAAGTGTTTTGATTCATGCATGGAAGAAAGAGATGAGAAGGAACCACAACGACTTCGATCGGCCAAGTTTTAATCCGCTTATCTATTGACGCATGAAAAGAAAAGCTATCGATGGTACTTACTTTCATGTATGATCCATTTACCGCGATCGATGCTTGGCAAAATCATTACTGGAAAAAATTTATAACAAACCCATCCACGAACAAACAAACGCTACCCAGAAGTAAGATTATGGAATTTCACTGATGCTCTGAACATGTATAGTAGCTTTGTTTTGGGATCTACAGTCAAACTGTTTTCTTGATCGTGTTGTGTAGAAAATGTCCTATAAAACATCGAAAAGGTAATCAAAATCGGCCGTGTTTTTGCTGAGTTTCATCTTTAGCAAATAAGGTAAGATTTTGGTGACTTGTTCGATGAAAAATAGATGTAAAATGTTCTTAAATAATGCACAATGTTCCGGTTGAGTCCGGTACATAAAACCTGTTTAATTTAATAGTTTATATGTGTATAATCGTAACTAGCTAACTCGTTTCAGTGCCAAAGACTGCCAACTCTGAGAAAAAAGTCATCAAAGTTCGGAAAAATTGGGCAAAATGGAAGAAAAAGATGTAGGCCATCAATGACCGATGATCACGTCACCAAAGAAAATCCTATAGGGTGCTTGCACGGAAGGTCATTAGTTCAAATCATCCTTCACACACGCTCCAGAAGACATGCAAATACATGGAATACAATACCAATCACCTATTTAACGCGGGGTATTGATCAAAGTAAATCCTCATGAATAACAATGTCAACTAAATGTCGGTAAAGGGAGTGGACAAAGTGAATGCGTTCGTTGTGGTTCCTTCTTATCTCTTTCTTCCATGATTCATGCAATCTCGATTGAGATGACTAGCGTACTCGTCCCAGTTACATAACAGATGCGGTTAAATAATGGGCGGGGTTACCAACCATATTTGGAGTTATTACGTTGTCATTAACTGGGTTGGTTCAGGTCACTGCTTATGGTAATTCGAGTGCGCTGCTGGGGGTAGAGGACGAATCTCTAAGGACCAACGCCTGACGGCGTTGAGTATAGTTCTAAATATTGCGTTGGTCCTGTATGGACTAGTTTGATGTGGATATCTTTAACTGCATTTTATAAGTAAAGATTTTGAAATCCAAAGTAAAAAAAAGTGATATTTTCAACTGTTTGAGAAATGTATTATACAAAGGAACCCGTGTTAGATCCAGCTGCTGAATCTATAATACAATGTACATTTATCGACTTTCTTTATCTGCGTCAATAATAGAACATCGATTTCAATCGAATTGAATACATGTCTCCATTTTGAGTTTGTACTACACCTCTGAGCGACCAAGCGATCGATTTCTAGCTAATCAGATACGGTAGGCCTCCTTTTCTTGCGTTCGGTGAAATACTAATCGCCCGTCGCTCACCAACGGAGTATTATTAAGTTTATATTTATAACACTGGCTGTTTACACTGTGCGGCCCCAATCGGGAGAAGCACTCCCTGTAGGAACTAGATTGGACTGGGGACCAGCTCTATAGGTTTGGGCCCAAAATTTTTTTTATTAATTTTTAAAAACTAGATAAAAATATCTAGGAGCCGTTTTTTCATTTCGACCAACTTCGAGAAATTTGCACCAAAAATGGTCAAAATTTAAAAAATAAAAAAACGGCTCCTAAAAAAACCCGTTATTTTTGGGATTTGGGGCCAAAAATGGCATTTTGGCCCAAATTTGACCTCACAGATGAATTTATCAAGTCTTTGCCATTCTAAATAGGCCTATGTATACTTTTATATACTTTACACCAAATTTAGCAGTTACGAGGCCCGAAAGTTTCCATAATTCCAGGATTCAGACGTAGACCAACCTTAACATAATCTGTGAGGGAAGATTTGCTTCTTGCATCTTCACACCATGCATATTCGTAAACAGCTTTGTTGATCTTCTTGAATGACTTTGCCCATTAGTGACGAGTTGTAAGTGAAGTGTTGATTCATACCGTGTTACATTTATCAAGAGCAGTTTTGATACAACTTAACCATTTAAACCGAGTTTGGTTGATATTACGATGATTTAGAGTAAATAAAGTGTTGAAATGCAGTTTTGGGACCGGGCCATCGGTGCATATCCATTGAACTTAGACGAGTAAAATAAGTTATTTTACAAGATTCTTGGATGAAAGCAACTGATTGCCATCCTAAGTATATTCTATTATGATTTTACACTACTGCTTTTATAACTGAATTGTATTTTGTAACTTTCTATTGAAAAACGTATTATTATTGTGGATCTTTGTACTCATGTATTCATATCTTTATAATTTTCAATATTTTGCATTTGCGTGCAATACCTTAATTTAAATTTAAATTAAAAGAATCCTTCCCTTGATGAAACTTGATAATAACATTGCATTGAATGTGTGTATACAGCTCAACTTACCGTACTTTGCCTACATTCGACCTTGCATGATTTTTGAGTTGACACATTCATGAAAATAACTATAGATAGGGTCCTACTTGACAAGACCATTAGTAGCCCAGTTCTGAACCTTTCATTGATCATTCATAACAATAGGTATCTGATGGATCAGTGAAGATAAGAAGGGATTATAATATATCCGTAACCTTGATATTATAGTACATCTCGAGGAAAAAGTGCAATGGACATGTTTTCATTTTATGTTTCAAATATCCCGCGCATGAAAATTGAGTATTTAACCCAAAAATGAAAATGGAACAATTTATTGGAAATCTGTTTTAACAGATTTTTTTGACATCTTTTTCTGCACTGTATTATACCTAAATTAAGAAATTTGATAAATATTCAAAGAAAATATAGGATATCCAAAAATTGTGATTTTATACACATTTTGGGGCAAAAAAGGAAAAATAAGCAAAAATATCAAAATCGGTCTAACAGTTTCATTCATCAAGTCATAACAAACGGCCTACATGCTTAATTTCTAATAAAATATTGAAATTGTGAAAAATATAGGTATTTATCGATTTTCATGTTTTTCTTGCAAATATGCTAATAATATGCAAATTATGAAATTGCAAAATAAAGTTTCTACATAGCATACATCTTTCAAGTATGATGTTCAAAATGACAGACATCAAAAAGAGATTCGATGAAATGTAAAGGTGTAGTAACAATTTTGGCATGGACTGTCTGGTTAGGCAAAGTAGGGCCTACGGTAAGTTGAGCTGTACAAATTATGCTCTGAAATCTACAAAAAGTCAAATAAATCGTTTTGTGCCATAGTTCTCTCGCATTCAGTGTGACATAAAAGAAACACCATAATTAGCTTTTGTTTTTAACATTGAATTAGCCCATAACATTCAATTAGACCATAGCGTCGGGTCAGGATGTTGATCCAAATCTAAGAGTTCAGACCATTCAGTGTCTGATGACCTATATTCCACAAACTGCGGACAAACCATATTGTACAGATAAAAAGCTAACAGCTTAAGACTGTGTATTATCCTAAATAGATATTAATGGGTGTCTATGAAATATATTACAATAACCTCTCTCTGCACAGGTTAGAGCAGACACTGCGCTACAAATTTTTACGCGTACACTGTCCAAGATTAGTCAGCAGTTGCTAAGATAACGCCTTGGAATTTCAAAAATAAAAATTCAGAATTTGGTAATTCTCATGCAAAGGATTAATCACTTACTTTGATCCAACAAGCATAGCCATGTTATAGGTATCGCAACTTGAGTAATAAAGCTCACGACGCATTGCGAAATGACGCGTTGCGAAACTATACCACAACACATTGAGCTATTACCAGCTAAATCAGAACAAGTATTGCATGTATTGCGGCAACGCGTTACGAAATGCCTTGTGATGTACGCCCTCTTGCAAAAGGCACCATTCAGTTAATTGGACACCCGAGATTGGGTACAAACCGTATATTAATACGGTAAGTCGCCATGTGCCATCAGTTGATCTATGAATTAAGCTTCACAGTGCTCATCCAGGACATGTGTTGTTGAAACTGTCTCCAACTTGAATGTGCAACTGAAACCGGAAAACCAATTCCCCTATCCCACCTAGAAAGGACAAGAGCTCGAGCGGTCACTTCAAATCATCTAATTGCAACCATGTGGTCTAATCGTTCAGGAATTCTAAGACACCGCTTATTTTATTTTCTCCTCATCAACAATAGGATTTTTATTCTGTTTATTCGTTACTAACAATAGGGCAGCTATCTTGATTTATAGGAGGAAGTCGGAAAGGCAACTCTATTTTGTAACTGGCGATTAGTGGTGTGATAGCAGATACACGTGATTCGATACAGGACGTTCTATTGGTTGATTTCCCGTCTGTACTAAAATCATTATCTTTGGCTCAGGTCGTCCCAGTGTGTCGGGGTACACATGACTTAAGTTCTGATGTTTGTTGAAGAGACGAACTGGCTAGAAAATGTACTTTAACTGGTTAAAGGAGGGGTCTTGACACAGCAGTCGGTGAAATAGCCTGATGAGATGCGGGAAGGTGATGTGAAGAGTCACTATCCATCCGCTACACACTGTCAATAACACACGCTCTTGTCTACATTTGTATCTCGTTTTCCTACCTCAAATGGATAGAGGTATTGGTCACAGTGTTTCTAATCTCAGTCGAGTTTAGGTCTTTTAAAGTTATACCAAAACTACAGAAAAACTAGTATCGCAGAGGTACCGACAACCTTGTGTCGGCTTTCCGAAACAGCCGAGAGATCACTGGCATTATAGACCTTTTCCGTAATTGCCCACCTTTCGCCGTAGATGGGGTAAACATGGAATTTGTCCTCGCAATTACGGGGGCAATTACGGAAAATGTCTATACACGATTAATTTCATTGATAAATGTTGATCACCCTAGAGGCAGAAGTGGAAAATTGTACGTGTAGTTGTGTACAGTGCACTATGGTAGATTTTGTATCTACTCTTGTATCTAGGGTCTTTGATATTGATCAATCAACGTGTATGGGTCGCATTACCATGATTACAATACGTCGGGTAATTATTAAGGTGACGCGGAGTATATTACTGTATTTGACAATTACATGTTTGACTCATTATGTACTTAATATTTTAAAACAAGTACTCTTCCGACAGATTCAATGTAAAATATGTATACCGCCGGGTCCTATTTTTGGCGGGGTTCAAGTCGTCCAAAACTTGTGCAGCCCATAAATCTACCGTGTATTGAAAGTTATCAAACGACGTATGAAAAAGAGTAACTCGAGGTCTGAATCACAACTTAATTCAAAAATCACTAGATCCGCTGAAACGCCGATACATTGAAATTGACTTAAAGGAAGGAAGGTTTAAAGGAAGGTTTTATTACAAACTCTAATGGTGACCCGCAGGTCATATTGCTAGAATTGTACATTAAACACACCTAAACAGACACAATGCAATTTACAGGCAGCAGCTTAATCAGCGCCAATATTGCAACATTGAAACAAACAACTATACAAACATCCAACCAAACCCAAACCCATCCCCCAGTAGGCAATGAGGACAAAGTGCCTTGCCCAAGGACACAACACGTTGGCACGAGCGGGGCTCGAACTCGCAACCTATGGATTATGAGTCGGGCGCCTTATCCACTCGGCCAGACGTGCTCCCAACTTAGATCCCGTATTAGCCTCATGTTATTTGCACATTCCTGCTGAGTGAGAGATACACGTACTATTTGTTAATCTTGAAACTATTTTTTATAGATAACCAAAAAAAATCTGGGCAATGCCACCTTAAATGTTTTTGTGGTTTTCTGGAAAAGGGTGGGTAAATTTGAGATTTCCTGCATAGACCTATATGGTGTCAGGTCAATGTACCTCAAAATAGACTTTTCTGAACCTCGATAATGGACTGCAACAAAACACAGTATCTACCCAAACCGTGACAATGATCAAAAAGCGGTAAAAACGTGAGAAGCAGCATAATAGGTAGCGTAAAACTGACAAGTGTTCCCGCTGACATAAAATAATTGTTTTGCCCTCAATTTGGCTCATAATCACATAAAATTTGCACGCGAAATTTGTTCTTCAATGAGCATTCAGGCAGATACACACCGCAAGTCAGTTTTGAGAAGCTGTGAGACTAAACTTTCATGGATTCATCAGGTTTAAGGAACACATTTTGGGGGACATTTTTGCAAACTGGTGGGGCTATAACGAGGGCGAGCTTCAGATTTCCCTCCATTTTGCACACGTTCCCTACAGGTTTTGTCGTAACATGTGACGATTTTTACTAAGCCATATTTTGTAACACGAACTACGAGAAGAGGGGGGTTGTTGCGGCCCTCACCCTTAATTTTCAATTATAAACGTCATATACCATTCTATTTTGTACTAATGTATAGCTATGGGTCTTCTCTATCCAGTGATACCAAAATTAGTACAAACATTCCCCACATAATGGCGCTATGACGTCATAATGTGAGGGCTCCCATGCAATTTTGGGAAATTCTGGCTATGTACAAAAGTGTAGGCAAAATTGATTTTCGGCTAAAAATTCTACAAAAATGCGATTTGCACCGAATTTTCTCCTAAACATAAAAGGGAATGATTATTTTCACCTAAGTAACAAGTAGCTCTTGAAATAATTTCACAAGAGCGAAATGAAAATCACTGGGGCCTCACCAACCACCCCAGTGGGCACAGGTTAGGATTTCGACGTTGTATCAACGTTGATACAACGTCGAAATCTAACCTAACCAGATTTCAACCTGATTTCAACCTAGAGATTGGTTGAAATCAGGTTGAAATTTCAACGTCGATACAACGTTGAAATTTCAACCTGATTTCAACCAACTTTCAATGCAAAAAATTAAGAAGGTTGAAATCAGGTTGAACTTCAACGTTGATACAACGTTGAAATTTCAACCTGATTTCAACCAATGTTTCAACGCACAACTTAATGGCCTTTTTAATACATAAGATATTATTAGGACGAAATATGCTTAGTATATTAACATGATTAAAGTAATTATATCCATGCCGCATGATCTCCCGATTTATACCGTAGGCCCTACTTCCGTTTCTCTTCTTCAAAAGTGGCCCGCCGCGGCGTTCACTACCTCCAACAAGCATGTAATGACTTACGCGAAAACACCGGGTGGTACGGGGTATATGCTATACGGCCCCGTCGCCGCTCAATTGGCGGGCTGATGTTGATATGGGAATTCCTACAACTTGGTGGAAGCTGGTGCGACAAACACTTAATGGGGGATGCAAAAAAAAAGGGGGGTGCTTAAAAGTTTTAACCCTTCTAGGGGGGTGGCCTTGAAAAAATAAACTAACAATTTTCCTGTGAAAATTGAGTTTACATGATTTTCGATGGGATTGACCCATAATTTTATGTCAAAAGGGGACCCTGAACTATTTGAGAACTGATAATTTTTTTTGCATCAGATTTTGAACAAGTGTTTTGAACGTTCCCTAATAGGCCTATTGTTATTTCGCATATTCTTTTAACCATTTTACTAACACGTGATATCGCCCCGGGGTAATGTCCCGGGTATCGCCGCCGGCGTCAGAGGTGCAGAGGTCGGCATCCATACGCGGGAGGCAACCGGGTGTGGAGTGAGTGGGCCGTACGCAGCGGTCATGTAGTCGGGCCCCTAGCCCTGGCTGGAGCCGGCCGCATCATAGGCAGCTATGTTATCGATCAAAGTCGGCGAAAGCAGGGAGGGGGAACGCACTCTCTCAAATTTTTTCATGGGACGGCAAGTGTTATAGGTAGGCCTATACACGCACGTTTGGCAAGCTATTGTAGGTGGGTGCGTACGCTCGCGCACATTGCCGGTAGGCCCTACACACGCGTTCGCAAGTGTTGGTGAGTACGCACGCGGGCGCGCAAATGATAGCTAGTACGCACTCACGTTTGGAAGTTTTCATGCGTACGCTTGCGGCAACATTACCGGTATGCACACCCAGACAAACAAGAACCTAGACCTATAACTTTGGTTTGCGTAGTGAAGTCAACACTGCTTAGCAACGATTTTGACAAGGACGCAACCCGGACGCAAACAAGCAGACATGTTCGCGTCTACAGAACACGTTGCATTAACGCGGGCGATAACGGCGCAGCAATCACGCAAACGATCGCGTTTTTCGTTCCAGACATGAACGCTTATTTCTCCGCGTCCGACCACCCGACCAAAATCACCTTGGATACGTGGCTTCACCTACTGCCACGGTTAGGGATGGGCAGTTACAGGTCTAGGTGGTATGTCTATGTATGCACACACGTTTGCAAGTGTTTGCAAGTACGCACGCGCGTGCACAAGTGTTTGCAAGTACGCACCCGTTCGCAAGTGTTTATGCGTACGCATGCACGTTCGCAAGTGTTTGCAAGTACGCAAGCGTGTGCGCAAGTGTTTATGGGTACGCACGCACATGTGCAAGTGTTTATGGATACGCACCTGCGTTCAAAAGTTATTTCGGGTACGCACGTGCGTGCGCAGGTGTTTGCAAGTACGTATCGCTTTCGCCCAACACTATGGGATATTGCCCAATGTAAAGCAGTGAAAGTAAATGGAGTTACACACGTACGTACGAGTGACCTACATGAACTTGAGGCCTAAATTTGCAAATAAAACAGGTTAGTAAACATTTAAATTTTCTTTAAAAGTCTACTTGAATTTTGGACATATTGCAGCATGTATATTTCAACTTGTTTTTCCATTTTGTATCATCAGGATATGTTAAAATAGTTAAGCTTACTAAGCAGTCAAGATACATGCCTGTTGTTCATGTTGTTCGAGCATATTCTCTAACGCAATGCGAGGGTATCCGTGAGCAAATTCGTTGCTAGTGTTTTTCGAGCAACATGCCTGCTGCATGCTGTATATATGATGAAAGCACCATTAGACAGACACGATACAGTCATGACAGTGCCTTGACTTGTAGGCCTACTTTGTAGAAGACTCGGTCAGTTTGGAATATTTGCTGGGTCAATGTCCCGGGTCAATGTAAATGTAAATATAACAAACTAGGCATGCTAGGCCCCTAGCCCTAGTCATATCGTACAGTAAAAGGTCTTGCTTGGTACTGCTGGGAGCATAGATAGGTGAACCCTAGGCCCTAGACTACGTCCTAGTCATGTTCATGTCATGTGCATGTGCATGATGTGCTAGATCGTGTATTAAATGATTTTATATTTAGACATTTGGCCAATTCCACCGTTACGGACGTTACAGATACATGCAACTTGCAACTTTTAAGTGAATAGCACACATGTTTGCTGTTAGGATAACACTTTATTTCTTTGTATGCTACTAGTACACACTCTAATGTTCAATATAAAGAAGCAATTTTGTTTTGGCTTTCTTAGTTAATTAGCTACAGAAATTAGAAACGAGCGTTACGGACGTTACGCGAAAGTGCCTGCCATTTTGACAGATGGTACATATCCTTTAATCTCCATTCAGTTCTGTGTTTTATTTTTTTCTGTTAACTATATTGAGCAAGCCCTGACTCCATTCTATGTAAACATGAAAAGCAAGTTTGAAATTAATACTCCTGTATCGTCCTACACTGTTAATTTAGTGTTACGGACGTTACATTTTATCTCAAATGTAACGTCCGTAACGTTTTTCATAATGAAAAAAAACTGTCAAGGTGCTTCCTCAGATTTTTTCCTTTACTATCTTGAAGTAGGTCTGACATCAATCTATGGAGGCATCATTAGCAAATTTGAAATAAATTCTCCTGTTTTGAGCAATAATGTTCCAAAATTTTGTTACGGACGTTACAAAAGGCACTTTTGGCATGGAATTGGCCATTTACGTTACCGGTAGGGGAGTCTAGGTTTGTAACTCCGTCAAGTTTTTTGATTTTTTTTATATACATTACGCATATTTAATCCTACTGCATATCTATGCCAAATATCTGTGTAAATTATGGAAATAGTTGTGTTTTTATTTTAAATGATAATCCCTAAATTGTTATTTTTGTCGTTACAGCTGACGTGTCGTTGCGCCACATGATAAAGGAATCAAAATAAGATCAGTGAAGATTGGCCATGCAATAGACAGACTATAGTCCATGACAATGTACAATGTATAAAGCATCAAGAAAATTGACTTAACATCAGAAAGGTTAGATGCAGCCAAAGATTTCGGATGAACTGGTCACTTGAGAGAGCCATTAGTTTAAAAGAATGGCATGGAGCAACTCCTAGATCAACCCTCCTTCTTCCTGCAAATTCTGCCTTTGGGTCCATCGTAGAGCAGTTAGTGCCACGTACTACTCATCAGTTTAAGTTCTAACCTTGTTAGTCATGAAGGGTCAAAGGGTCCTTCATTCCATCTATATCCCGCAGATGGAATGTACTCCCGCCTCAAATTCCAGGAATTGTGAAACGGACCAGCTTCAAATCTAGGCGCCAACCCATCAGCTTAATGATAACAGCTGTTATTGCCTTGATTTGTGTCTTAACATACAAAGAAAGAAGGTGAACAACTAAGCAAGCAATACAGATTCTGGTCTAGATTTTCTTGATATTGGTAGTGATGACATCATCAATGCGAAATAAGCCTACTGATAGGGTTGACGTTTTCGATGCTTATCTCCTTCAGCTAAAACTGAGCACGACAAGGATCCTTTGAACATGTGTTGAAGGGTGGAGTGCAAGCGCAGAACAGTTCCAAAACTATTGATCACATTCTCTGTATGATCTGATCATCAGTCTAAGAAAGTTAGTGTGAAGTTCTTCCATGAGAAAAATAAAAGTATTTAGTTGTATAATCTGTCAACAATTTCCAGTTTAGCTAGCGTATCAAAAGTCAAGACTTAGAAACCATATTTTAAAGATACCTTGCATGGTATCAGAAGTTTTAAGTAAAGTTGTAACGTGAACAGAAGATTTTTACGCGTTTTCTTCAAGTTAATATTGAATGGATATTCCAAATGCGCAAGCCAGGGAAACCCCTTATTAACATTAAATACGAGGTTCATTCAAAAGTTCTACCTCCATCGTCACCTCTCTATCTTACGTGTCAGGCAATTGAAATTAAACATCCCAGCAAACACAAAATGTTTTCGAGATCATTCGCAAAAGGTTATAAAAGGTTGTCAGAAAACGTTTAAATGTCGGGTTATATAAAGGTTATATTAAGGGTATAAAACGTTTTCATAACATTAAAAAAATTTTTTGATAATTTTCTGCCCAGCAAACACAAAATGTATTACAGAAACGTTTAAATGTCGGGTTATATAAAGGGTATAAAAACGTTTCAATATAATATTCCAAAAACATTTTTGAAAACATTTTTGAAAACAAAACATTCTGAACAGAATGTTATTTTGGGGTTGAAAAAATATTTTGCGAAAAATGTTTGCCTAAAATATTTGCAATAACGTTTTAAAACCGTTTTCATGACATTTATATAACCCGACATTTAAATGTTATTAAAACGTTTAAAAAAAACATTTTAAGAACATTTCTGTGTTTGCTGGATGCAACTATTTTAACATTAATTAGTTATTTAAGTGTTGACAAAATATTTGGCAAAAATGTTTGCATTGATAGTTTACAATAGCATTTTGAAAACATTGTTAAAATATTGTTGTAGTGTGTTTTTATACAAAACGTTTTAAAACGTTTTCATGACCTTTATATAACCCGACATTTTAATGTTATAAATACGTTTTACCTAAGCCAAAAGCCAAAATATAACTTATCTAAAACGTTTTTGTGTTTGCTGGGATGATTATACCCTTACATCTTGGCTACAAAATAAAAGTTATTAAATGTAATGTTTGGTTTTTAAGATGTGTTTGTTAAAGCGAATACAGATTTGGTGCGCCGGAAACGGTCTGAAAGATTTAAAAGGTGGCCTACATCTATGTGGAAGTCATTACAGATTTATTTCTGAAAATAATTAAATTGCTGTATTTTTGTTCAAATACTTTAATCAATATCTAATGCTTGCATGTAGTGCAATTTTTCTGGGTATCGTGTATTTTGCACCCTCAATTCATCATGATCAGTGCTTTAATTAGAGCCTATGTGAGCTGATAAATTTGGTTAAGGTTAAAAGTACGTCCAATCATCAAATTGAGGCTTATTACGGTAAACTGATATGAAAAGGTGAGAAATTAGCACCAGGTTGCAGGTTTACTCAGTGGTGGCCATCTTGAAAAAACAAATTGGTCTAAAATTTGATTTTTGGACAAAATGTAAATTTTTGGTCAAAATGAGATTTTTGGTCAAAAAGTAGATTTTTGGTCAAAAAAGTAAATTTTTGGTCAAAAATAAGATTTTTGATCAAAGTAAGATTTTTGGTCAAAAATGAGATTTTTGGTCAGAAATGAGATTTTTGGTCAAAATGAGATTTTTGGTCAAAAATGAGATTTTTGGTCAAAAATGAGATTTTTGGTCAAAAATGAGATTTTTGGTCAAAAATGAGATTTTTGGTCAAAAATGAGATTTTTGGTCAAAAATGAGATTTTTGGTCAAAAATGAGATTTTTGGTCAAAAATGAGATTTTTAGTCAAAAATGAGATTTTTGGTCAAAAATGGTCAAATGAGATTTTGGTCAAAAATGAGATTTTTGGTCAAAATGAGATTTTTGGTCAAAAATGAGATTTTTGGTCAAAATGAGATTTTTGGTCAAAATTAGATTTTTGGTCAAAAATGAGATTTTTGGTCAAAAATGAAGATTTTTGGTCAAAATGAGATTTTTGGTCAAAATTGTGAATTTTCGTCAAAAATGTGATTTTTGGTCAAAATGTGATTTTTGGTCAAAAATGTGACCGCTGCACACGGCACTCCACACCCAGTTGCCTGCCGCGTATGGGTGCCTACTGCACGGGGCCCTCTGCACCGACAACAACGCATGACCGCTGCGCACGACCTACCAACTCCACACCGGGTTGCCTCCCGCCGCTGGCTCCCGCGTATGAGTGCCAACTGCGCATTCTGCACCGACTACGATGCGGGCGATATACCCGTGGCAATTCCCCAGGGCGATACCAGGCCTATAATCATGATATAATACACTAGCCGGCCGATTGTGAAACTCTACACGGGTAAGTATCAATTTATTACTATTATTTAGTAATTAGGCCCTATATTTGAATGATAATTTACAAAATCGGGTTAAAATCGGGATATAATCAGGTTGAAATCGGGTTGAAATCGGGTTGAAATCAGGTTGAAATCAGGTTGAATTTCGACGTTGATACAACGTCGATACAACGTTGTATCAAGGTTGATGCCCATTTGCAAATACAACGTGATTTCAACCTTATTTCAACGTCGAAATCGGACGTTGATACAACGTCGATACAACGTCAGAAACTGACCCGTGTGCCCACTGGGACCCCACCCCTCTATGGTCAATCTTTGATGGCCGGTCCTACCACGGGTAAGGTGCTGGGGTAAAAATTGTATCACCAAAATGAGCGCAAAGGATGTATCTACGATTAGCTTAGGTCGTTTGGGCGTAAACGCGTGCGTTTTTTATGACGGATAAAAAATCTTGGTATACTTCTAGGGTTAATGCAGGCTAATAATAATTGATGGGAAAATTGGTTGAACTCATGCGTGGAAAGGAAATTTGACCAGTGTATTCTCGGATGCGATATATCAGAGGATTTTGTAACAGGTGTAAACTTCTCAAAGATTCTGTTTCTAGATTTTTTGACTGATTTGGCTATTTGCCATTTGCGCACAAGTTGCAGAGCATCCTGTTGTTACACGTTCGACGTTGATCTTAAGGTTTCCTTCAACATCATTTGCAAATCTTGCTATAAAGATAAACCTTGCTATATCGTAATGAATTCGGCAGACGGCCGAATCCGGATTCGGCTTTTGGTAAATTCATTTTACGCATAAATTGCTTTCTGTAGATACCTATTTACGAGATCTTTTATCCGATCCGATGTCGATCTTCAATGTTTCATACACACCATGAAGGTCCGTGAAATGCCCATATTGTTACCAAAGAATCTGCTACACTAGTTCCCCATAGTTCAATAAAACCACAAAAAAAAAAAAAAAAAAAGCTATGTGATTGATAAATTTTAAATGAGAGCAAAACGTGTCCGTATAAACCATGTAAATATGGAAGCGAGGACAAGACCTGTGTAGTGGTATAAAAGTCTCAAATTTTTTTTTGAGAAAATGGGGGATGGGCTATGGATCATGAAATGTCCCTTGAACTGTTGTACCTAGATATATGGTAAATGGCAAAAGGAGACGTCGGAATGTTGGTCACTTCAATGAAAGTTATTTGGACTGCTGCATCAAGAGAATATTTAAATCTTATTGATGTGGATAGAGTAGTAGCATTTCAACATCTATCGTATAGCATACGAAGCTTTTGCCACCAAAACGTATCAATATGTTGAGTAGTCCTATCAGGGAATTTATTAATCTCTGTTTTCTGCTACAATTTCAAAGTCTATTGGGCCGAAAGTAA
Source organism: Amphiura filiformis (assembly GCF_039555335.1). Lineage (NCBI taxonomy): Eukaryota > Metazoa > Echinodermata > Ophiuroidea > Amphilepidida > Amphiuridae > Amphiura > Amphiura filiformis. The sequence continues at coordinate 40,814,646 of NC_092635.1, read as the reverse complement.
CTCCACTAATACCTTTCAAAGAATACGGTTTGTTGTAAGGATTCTTGATGGTAAATGTATGGAGGATATATGTGAAGAAAATGAATATCTCCATCTTGGCCAGATTCTCTCCTAAACATACACGGTGGCCTGCAACGAGAGATGTACAGGAAAAGAAGAATATTATACATGTAATTAAAAAGGATGTTATTTCAATGAATCAGAATAAATTATTGTAAATCATTGTCACTTTCTTACAGATGCGTATTTTTCATTTAAATAAATGTGAAAAAGGTTTTTTTTTCCGTGTTTTCCAATGGATTATGTAATTGGTGGTCTGCACTCTGAACTTTTCATTTTCTGTAGTTGTGTAGTGATAACCGAACGGGATTTGTTAGCATTTGGTTATTTTAATTGAAAATCAACAGAGGGCGTCCTATTTTGTCTAAGATGTTGGTTGTCCAGGCTAGTTAAATTTTAGTCCTCAGACTAGAATTTTAGTCCCCCAGGCTAGTTAAATTTCAATCCCTCAGGCTATTTAAAATTTCGATCCCTCAAGCTAGTTAAAAAATTTTAAATTTTGGTTCCTCAGGCTAGTTGATTTTGTGACTGCAAGGCTAGTTAAAATTTGGTCTCAAACTAGTTAATTTTGTGTCCACCAGGGTAGTTAAATTTAAGTCGCTCATACAAAAACAACATGTGGCAAACATAACTGCATGGTACCACCAACGTATTAACATTGATCAAACTTTAACTATAGTCCCGAGGGACCAAATGTTAACTAGCTTGAGAGGACAAACAACCTATTTTGATGGACACAAACTTAACTTGCCTGAGGAGACAAATTTAGCTAACCTGATATACCAAAATTTAACTAACCTGACAGACCAAAATTTAACTAGCCAAATGCTAACTAGCCAAATATTTATCCCCGAAGCGAAACTATTATTTTCGTAATATTGCTACTTTATTGAGTATGTAATTATATATGTTACACATTGAACTCACCTGCACTGAATGGAATAAATTCTTCACGATGGCGCAACTTTCCATCTTCATCTAAAAATCTTTCTGGTCTGAACTGATCAGGTTCGGTCCAAATATCTGGATCGTTGTGAACCGCCCAAAGATTAGACACAATAATTGAACCTTTAGGCACATCATAGTAACCTATTATTGTGTCTTTGGCTGCTACATGAGGCAGTCCCAATGGCGCAACGGTTCGTATACGTTGTATCTCCAGTAGCACAGCTTCAGTATATGGTAGGATTAATCTATCAGCCCATTCAGGCATACGCGAACGCCCAACAACCGAGTCAAATTCTTGTTGAACTTTAGCCTGAATCTCTGGGTACGTCATCATGTATAGCAAGGCCCAACGTATTGCTGTTGCTGATGTCTCTGTTCCTGCTAGGAAAAGTCCAACTGCTGTTGCCGTGAGAGATGTTTCGTGAATGAAATCCGCACGATCGTTGGCATTGGGTGGGGTGCAACCACTGTCGTCTGCTAGGGTGTTCTGGGCGTTCTTTTCCATTTCATTCAAAAACACATCCATCAGATCATTTATATTGCTCTTATGAAATTTACGCCTATGTTCAGCGAATAAGCAATTGACAAAAGTTTTGAAAGACAGAAGAATTGTCCCTATTTCTTTATAAAGTCCGTGGAAGATATACCGAAAAATCCGTACAAACAAAACAAAACCTCCCGAGCCCATTTTTTTGGCAAGATCGTTTGTTAAGTGCAGAAGATGCTTGAAGTCAGGATCAGAATGCTCATATCGTTGTCCAAATATGACGGAGCAAATGACATTGGCTACACAGTTGCCGATCAGAATAAACGGGTGAAAGGGCTTCTCATTGTACTGGCGCATTGCATGGATCAGAGTTTTTGTTTCTTCAGTTATGTTTCCTTCAAATTTGCTTCTTCCGACACCAAAGTTTTGAAATGCGTTCATTGTGAGGGTTCGTTGATATTTCCATGATTTTCCGTTAGCAAAGACTACACCTGTGTAATGTAATAAATTATAAAAAAATATATATTATTTTTTAATGTATGAAATCACGAATACACTTAAAAGTATTTCGTAAGATTCAGCGCAAATTCAACACTAAAACATGCTAAAATTATTTCTATAAAACTTTATTCTATTGCATTATGTGCTGAAGGATTACTGATATGTTATTCCCCAGCCATGTTGAAGTCCGCCTTTTCTAAAAGATGGCCCACAATTTACGCACAATTTAGTTTAGTTCTGCCGAATTCTGGCCATGATTTGCCAACTTATCAGGGTTATCAACTCTCACGATATCGGAATCAGTCTCAAGCATTCACGATTTAGGTCATTTTTTCACGCCAAGGTATTCTCACGCATTGCAGAGAAAAAAGAAAAAAAAGGTGCGTTTGTTGGGGGATCACAAATTGAATCACGGACTAATAGTAGGCCTAGTTGTACAAATACATGTAGGCTTATATGTGATGCGATCAAGCAAAATCAGTCGGAACTCGCAAATATTGATTTTGAGATATAGCCAAACAAAGGTAATATTTCCTTTTCTTTCCTATTGTTTTGGAAACTCTGTAATATCTTTGGAACTGGTTGTTCGCATTCAATGGAGTTTTCTGCAAAATGCAGCTTTGTAAATGATTTTTACTATTTTGTAAGAAACTGAAAATTTAATATTTCCGAGTTCCGATTGATTTTGCTTGATCGCATCACATATTGAGTTTTCACCTTGATCAATATCCAGTTCCTCGAGTACTTTGCTTGTAGGCCGATCATTCATATCAGGATTTCGATATGCTTCTTTGATAACCTTACATCCATTTAATATCACTATCACTTTCGTCCCAGCAGTAAAACTTATCACATCATCGCCATATTGCTTCGCCATCATGCCAAACAGTGCCTCTGGTGCACAGCCTGTGCGGTGGAGACTGTACGCAAGGCTAGGAAGACTGCCGATGAGAGGGAGACTCCTGGGTCCTGGTGGAAAATTATGCTTCTGTTGTTTCAAGATATAAAATGACAGTGCGAGCAGGAGGACGATGACAAAGATTGTTTTTATGTCGATGAATGGAATGACGATATCACCAAATCCTGCCATATTTGGGAGTCCAGGAGACACTCAATGCCAAAATAGTTACAAGAAAATGTTTGAACTTTGCTAAAAGTCTACTACATGTACCGTGTACCGAAATACAAATTTTCATTAATTAATGCTTCAAAGTCGCCTACACACATAAAGTGGCCCACAAAAGAAATACAGTAGAAAGCACCACCATAGGGTGTAACCTTGAGAGCGCACTAAATTCCCGATTAATCTTTTACAACGCAAACCTATAACACATTTCGGTGGTTTGCGAGCAGTGGCTTAGCCAGCACTTTTTCAGAGGGTGGGCAAATGGGGGCAAGGCAACTTTCAAGGGGCGGAACTTTGACAAAAATGAGCTAGTACAAAAAGGCCTAATATCGTAAATATCAGAGCGGCCAGCTTCACACAGAGGGGCAAGAGGGGACAAGACTTCTCACAGGGGACAGCTCCCCCACCTATTTGATACGTAATTGTTAGCGAGTGAAGAAATATACACACTTTATGTGACTATTATGAATAATTAGGTTTTTTGTTTCAATACAATCGCCTCGATTTCTACATGAAAGTACTTGCAATAGCAGTCCAGTGAGTTCAATTACCTTTGTCCTGAAACCGATGCAGTTAAATTTAAATAGCGATACTAAGATAGATGTGCCACACACGAATGAACAAATACAATAGGATAAGGCCTGCTTAGTGAAATGTTATTTGAATTGTCCAAAAAAGCTAAATATCGTGATTAAGATCAGTATTCGTTTGTGTATTGCGCTAGTGTTTGGGATCCGTTTACAAATGAACACATACATGAGATTGGTAAAATCCAGAGAACAGCGACCCGCATGGTCTGCAATGATGATTATCAGCAAACCACTATAGCGCTTCCAGTCTGACTCACAGAATTAAAACCAGAGAACCAGGACTCGACCGCCATCTTGATACAGGCATGGAGCAAAAATTGGGGGTATTCGGTTTCCCTCGGAATGCGCTCTAGGCATTCGTAGTCATGCAAACGCGACATGGATGATGGGCGCATTTGAGAGACGCACTTGATGCGACCTGCACGCAAGTACCAAGACGCTTCAGATGAAACGCAGAATTGTTTTCGTTCGTCTCCGCGCACCGTCGGCAAGGACCCGAATACCCCCAATTTTCTCCCCATAGCTGACGGCGCGATTGTACATGCCGGTATAGGGAGTCCCGGTTCTCCTTCTCTAATTCTGTGGTCTGACTAGATCTCTTGATTGGGACATGTTAGATCGCAAGGGTCAATGTACTTCATAAAGTCATAGGGGGGCACCTGGCCCTCCCTGTGTCGGACTACCTGCGTCCTGCTAACCGCTTCACAAGACCCTGAACATCAAACACCTAGTACCGTACCACTCAAGAACTGTTTCAAGAACTCATTTATTCCACGCGCCTTTGTCGACTGGAACTCATTACCATCTGACCTCCACTCAATCGAAGATAACAACGTATTCAAGAAAAGCACACATTACTGATTTCTTCAGAAAGCTAGACACAACTAATAACATCAGAGACTAAATTAAATAGCAGCATTGCGCACTCGCACCCTATTCGTGTGATTCCTTGTGCAATGATATGATGAGGAATGTATCCAAAGAAGAAGAAGAAAATTATGGCAGTGCCTATGGGCTTTCTCCCCTCCCGGCCTGCCAAAAAAATCCTTGCTCTCTACAATTAGGGTCCGCCTATTTTATTATCATGGCATTTTTGAAACTTTGACACCGCTTTATTTACAGCCATTATCACAACAGGTACTTTTTACCAGTACAAAACGATAAGTAATGGAACCAGTTTCTATTATCCTTACTATGGCGATTTACATGTACTTTTTGTACAGACGCAAAATTCTCCATACACAAATAAACAAACACAATGGAGGGGTTAGTCTGCTATGCAAATTACTTAGTGTCACCTGGTTATGTTGGCATCGCTGTGCACTGATTCATTCCCTTGCCCTTGAACTTGAATGTATAGAACAAAGATTAAAGCCATATTATAACATTTTCATACAAAATAGATTAGCATTTCTTTGCCATAAAATGTTAATTTTTACTGTCAGATATATCCCCTTTTATTTTTGAGCCGAACAACTACGGCAGAGCAAAGAAAATTGGAATTTACTACCAGCGCATATGTCGCCAATACGTACCACTCCTTCGGTCATGTTATGGTACGGCCCTTTGTTGTGTAAATCACCGTCGCGCACGCCGTGTACGTACTGTGTGTTTTGAACATCGTGTATGCGTTCGACTAATAATTCCATCGTAATAATAAAACGCTGATTCAGGCGTTTTATTCAAAATCTCGGATTTTGACAAAACTACAGCACCTAGAGTCTTTTAATTTTTTCAGGGTATATTGGTTTAATAAAGTACAATAATCGTGTAAAAAAATTAATTTTAAAAAATCAGTGAGGCGTCCTCCTCAGCAAATGTTATAATATGGCTTTAATAAACACCAAGAAGGTAAATAAGGATAGGAGCGCCGCCATGCTCGCCGAACCAATATGTCGTCTGCTCATGATTGCTTTTTGCCGGATCGTTATAAATCTACCCCTGGGTTGCCCGCTATGAACATGGTTTCAAAAACAGCAACTAATGTTACCAAATTAGCAAAAAGATCTACTCTTTTGTCCACGAAACTTGAACAGATTATGTATTTAAACTCATTAAATTTCCCAATGTATCCTCATTTAAGTAAGTATTGCTAAATTAAAGGGATACAAGTACATCCTCTGCATCTAGTAGACTAGTATAATATAGGTTCCGTCATTGTTGTCAAGGATCATTTAAATCAGGATGTGACACTTTGCATGTGTCCATTCATATGTTAATAGCATATTGTTATTAAAATAATGGTCTGGCCTGGCTAGAGGGCGCATCCACAGACTGAGCTTGACTCAAAATCTATATTGGGTTAAATGCGCAATTAAATAGCTGTCAAATGATTGGCTTTCCATAGTATACCATTTTTGTAATAAAATAAATGTAACTGTTCTTCTTCTTCTTCATCTTCTTCGTTATACTGCTTAACTTCCCAACGAAGAGATAACACAAGTAGGGATGTGGTGTGCGCAATTAGTTTAGTCCTTCAGATGACTGTCCTGCTCACGCAGGTTGTCTATGATGGCATCTTTAAATTGATCTGGGTTGGATATTGATGAGATGGTATCAGGCAGATTGTTCCAATCCCTTATATGGAACAAATCATATTTATCATGTCAGGTTTAAGGATGCCAAAACAATTTCAATTCAATTCAATTCAATTCAAGAAACATTTATTTCACAACTTCAATAAAACATGATATAATGACAAATGCCATAATTAGCGAAACAATATCATACAAAATTATTTAAGCAAGTAGTCTATCCGATCACAAGCCCACTGCTGACAGTCAAATGCGATCACGGTAGAACAAACAACCATGTGATTGGGCAAGAGACAGAACAAAAGTGAGCCTGAGATAAGATATAACGAGTGGCATCAATGAAAAACCTGAAAAGGAGTTGTGGGGCAACACGCGCGGAGCACACTCGTGGGGTGAGTGTTGCCGGCAAACAGTACAAAAAAAAAACCATTCAAGCGTCTGCGGTTGAGCAGACAAACAGAAAAAGACAAAACATTAGAATAATATAAGATGTGAACAAAAGTCAAAGAGAATTACTGGTAAACCGGTTGAGAAAGTAAATTGCTCTTAAAATGATGTTTAAAGGAGCTTGTGGATGTGGCATTTTGGATGGAAATGGGAATGGAGTTCCAGATGTTAACTCCATGCACTTTAATTGAGTTAGCAGCAAGATTAGAGCGGACACGAGGCGGATAGAAATTATTCACACGCCTTGTATTATGACTATGAATTGTAGCACTATATTGAAAATAATTGTCAAAAAGTGCAGGAATTTCAATGTCGCATTATATAAAGGTCGTGAAAACATTTTAAAAACGTGATTGTAAATACTTGGACAAACATTTTTTTTCAAAATATTTTTTCAACTCCAAAATAACAGTCTGTTTAAAATGATTTGTACCAAGTTTTCATAAATGTTTTTGGAATGTTATAAAAACGTAAAACATTTTAATAACATTTAAATGTCGCGTTATATAAAGGTCGTGAAAACATTTTAAAAACGTGATTGTAAATACTTGGACAAACATTTTTTTCAAAATATTTTTGCAACTCCAAAATAACATTCTGTTTAGAATGATTTGTACCAAGTTTTCAAAAATGTTTTAGGAATGTTACAAAAACGTTTTTACATTGTTGAGCAACGATAATGCTGTAGGATGTAAAACATATAGCCCTTAAGTTAGGCCAAATAAACAAAATTAACATGTTTCACGTCTTCTTTGTTTCCTTTGTTGAGGTTTCTTCAATTAAATTTGTATTTTGTGAAAGTCAGTTATTTTAACAAAACAAATATTCTTCATATAGCCTTGCTAATAAACTAGAAACACTTTAGGAATGTTTTGAGATAAATAAGGGGGTCCTATATGTCAGTATAACAAATAAAAAGATTTCTCCTCTTTTGTGCAGACATAGTGTATGCTAGAATAACTATAATTATGGGTATTCACGATTCTGCTCTAAAAAATAAAATGCCCTTTCCTCCACCTTGTTTTGAATAAGTCGGATGTAAAACAGGTTGTTTATTATTGAACTTGGCCTTCACTATATAATACATTAAAACATATTAGAAACACTTTGACCAAGTTTCAGGGCAAATTTATGCAAAATAAAAGTACCCCGAACATTTATGCATGGATTTTTAGCAAAATATTGACAAAAATTATATGTTAATGAGCTTCTCCAGTCATTTTAGCTTATTGACTTGATTGATTATTGATAAAGACAATACGATACAAAGAAAATATAAATTGATGTATTTTGAAAACCGTAGGCCTATGTCCGATTCATTCCAAAGAAAAGGTATATTGATCAGTGTACTTTGGTCAACTCAATTAATCTGTTTAGAGCACTTTTATAATGCCTGCATAACCACCTTAAACAGCTCAAGACACAAAATGTTAGGCAGTAGTCCAGTTTAAATATTATTTTTTTCATGTATTAATTTGTAAGTATTTAGTGGTGGAGGGTTTTATGTAATGTTATTCTTCTATTTTGTACAGAGCGCAGTAAACATACGAACACATTGTTCACCCAATTGTAATTAGGTAATGTAAAACAAAGCTTTAACATAGAACTTATTATGTGTTACAATCAACAATATCATTCGGAATCCGGCAATCGTACTTTCGTTTAATATAAGAACATCAAGAATGTAGCAATGGAAACAGGCCTTCCTGTTGAAGTCAAATGTTTATTGCTTCGGAATGACAATGGGCTGAGATTGAACGTACCAGCCCAGAGGATGATTTAAGGAAGGCCCATCATGCACTGTAAAAGTGGTATCACTAGAGTTTCAACTGCCACTATATTTTTCAAATCCCATTGAACTCTGTGCAAAAGATGTTGTTTAAGAATTGTCCGTGTGTCATTATTACTTGGTCGATTTCAGATGTAAAGTGATGTATGCATGAAGGATAAATCACACCTTCTGTAGATAAATCGACCAACTTTTTGAAGGTGTTTTTATTGTAAATATATCTGTCCAAATTCAAATTGAACCATGCACGTGTACGTGTGTATGCAGTGGGCGGGCAGTGGTGTCATGTTCACTCCCACAGCTATGCTAACCGCAAGACTTGCTGGGAAGTGCTTAATTCATCCTCTGGTACCAGCCGTGGGACGTGCAATACATCCTCCCCGTTTTGGGCCCGTGCTCCATAGCCAAAATTATCAAAAAGTATCATTATCACCTTCAAAACATGCGGAATCTTCAATTACATGCTTATGAAGCTTGCATATTTTCAAAAGAAAACACAGTTAACATGAATGACACATAGCCATGATTACCATTATCAACTCTATTGTACACCATTCTGTATTTCTTAATAAGGCAAACAAATTCGTGTACATTCTAATCTTGATATAACTGTATGACTACAATCATCTCACTTATATTTGCATCCAATTTTGTAAGTATATTTTGTTATTACTATCAATAAACCATCAAGAATTTAACAATAATTGTGTATATCTCTGTCTTTGAGTCACATTTGTATAACTTGGACCTCGGGGACAGGGCCCGGGGACAGGGGGGCACTCAACTTTGGAAGTGACGGGTATGTGCCTACCGGAGTCGCGAAGTAGGGGCCTATCGGGTACAAAGCGTTATTTTTAAAACTAACGGGGTCATTGGGTACAAACAAAATAAAAAGGGGGTCATCGAGTATAAGATTGAAAGAAAGGGTCATCGGGTAGAAAATTGTGAAAAAATGTAGCAAAATTTTGAAACTTTCGGCATAATTTGGAAAAAATGAAGCAAAATTGGACAGTTTCGGCATTTTTAAGTTGCATTTTGATGATGCTATTATAGAAAAAAGGGGGTTATGGGTAGCCGCAACCAAAGAAAGGGGTTCATTGGGTAGCCGGAACTTAAAAAAAAAAGGGGGGGCCATCGGTATGGATTGTAAAGTCCATTTTATCACGTTAAAATTGGGACAATTCTCCCGCGAATTTATGGCTTTGGAATAAACTGAATTCTAAAAAATAATAGAATCCAAATTATATGAGTTTGGTCTTGTTGCGATGCATTGCACTATTACACATGTTCTTATACCAACAAACAGCAAAATAGATACAAATTAATGAGACTGATTGAGACTCTTTTTATGGTTTTTACAACTAAACTAAAAATTTGATACGATTGATTCTAAATATATTACAAAAAGTAAGGTCTCTCGTCCCAACGCCCAGTCGGGCTTTCTTGTTAGAACGAGGCATTCCCTCATACATTATGTTTAGTCGTGCATTGTGTTTAAGTAAGGAACACTGCGAGTTCTCAACTATGAGGTCTACTGACCTACACGCAAGTGTGTCCATTAATTACGGAACACTGCGAATTCTCAACTATGTCCACGCCGACTGCGGCGAGGTCAAAACCTACACGCAAGTGTGTCTATGTCCTGTTAAGAAGCATGCTGTTTTCAAAGCCCCATATCGAATTCAGAACTACGTCTACGCCGACTGCGCCAACATAAAACCAAGACCTATAAGCCCTCTATCGAATTCAGAACTACGTCTGCGCCGACTGCGCCACCATAAAACCAAGTATTGCGTGCATATCCTATTTGGACATGGACGCACTTGGTTAATATTATGGTGCGGAACCTTGGACGTACTCAAATAATGAGTTTTCAATTGCGTCTACGCCGAATAATACCTTATGGCTAAATCGCCCTCTCTGTGTACAAGTGTGTTCGGTTATTTGCCCAATTACCAGAATCCAAGACATTAAGACGTGACTGTAGGGGGATTATTTGTCCAACTACTAGATAGATGGCGCTTCGTTGAAGACACTGCGTCTACGCCGACCAACACCGTCGGGCTGTTTTCAATCAACACGCCCTCTCTGTCTGAAATTATTTGTCCAAATACCAGAATCCAAAAAGCCATGTCGTGACTGTAGGGGGATTATTTGTCCAACTACTAGATAGATGGCGCTTCGATGAAGACATTTGTCCAAGAACCAAAATGTAAAAGAAATTATGATGTGACTATAGGGGGATTATTTGTCAAAATACAAGAAAATATCAAATTGAGGGGGCTATTCCCTTCGAAGCAGCTCGGGGCTGTGCCCATGGTGTGGTGGGTATTGTGTAGTTATGCCAATATTTTAGTAGTGTTATGACCCCGGGCTACTTTTATTTTTCCGTGTTACCTTTAAAATGTACGCCTATCATTAAATTGCGGAATTGTAGGCCTATACTCGTGCTTTACACCGCTGATTCAGTTTATATTATCGCAACTCGCCATCTGGGGCGGTGAATTGCTTTCCCCATGCCAACAAATCTTTGCCCTCCCCACTTTGACATGCCAACCCCTCTATCGACATACCAAAACATTATCCCCCTACACCTAGGCCTACATGGCAGCCGGTATTCAGTTTTAGGCAGGCCGAGAAGGGGCAAGCCGCAAGTTTTGGCACGTAGGCCTATATTATTGCAAAAGCCAAGTATTAATATACCCCGGGGTATAGGCCCTAATACACACCACTCCACGCCATACATAAATTCTCCCAGTCACATTTCCCCAATCTGAAATTTTTAAAAAGTAAAATTTTAATTTTATTTCTTTTAAAGTTTGGCAGAGGCGGGGTTCGAACTCACGGCCCACCGCTTTGGCTATCACGTATACCATATGACCATGATGACCAGCGCCTTAGACCGCTCGACCACGAAGGACTTGATAGTGTCATCGTGAAAATTTAAACATATAATATTAATAAATCGCAACTTCATTACTACATCATATTTTGGAATTTTATCTGCTTAAAACATTAATGTGTATTATAATAAAGCTACCATTATTTATATTGTTGAATTCTCAAGCGCATAGAGACAATTAATACGAGGGTCCTATGAATAGGCCTACATACAAAATCGATTTTGATATCGGCCACGTGCTCTGCTGTGCATGTGGTTTCCCGTAGTGGCGGAAGTTGTATTACGAAGTGCATCCGAACTCCATTCTGAAGCAAATGCTTTTGACAAGGCATTGGATTGTTCCAGTTTGCATCCTAAATCCACATTAGACCCCTAATTTTATTTACGAAATCAAAAGATTAGATTATCATAACAACAAAACGGTAATATTTTGTCGGGTCTAATGTGAAAATTACATTTAAAAAATACAGTTTTTACAGAATTAATTTTCACTTAATTCCAAAAAAAAAAATGGCGTATATAAGATTGAAATAAATTCTCTACCTTTTATACTAGATCAATTGCGACGCAAGTTGTTATCAAAAATTTATTGTGATAGATGTACAGTTAATATTCATATATTCCATTACCTATCTGATGGTACAGTTTTTACACAGAAAATATTTATTTGAAAAACCTGCCACTCGGCTTTTTCTGGAAAGGTCACAGGGTCACCGTGACCTGTGCAATAATTACAATTAAAATTTTTCTTATTCTAACAGCAAGCGTTTCTAAAATGCAGTATGGCGAAATGTGGTGTAGCCCTAATAGGTCTACTATTTAATATGTTCACTTTTTCTACTCACTTTATTAGGGCCTACCATTTAAAATGTCTAAAATTGCGGAATTGTTAAAATGTCTTAAATTGCGGAATTGAGCAAATTTCTCATACGTCCAGTGCCGTAGGCCCCTACATAAGGGGGCAATGGGGGAAGCTACCCCACCCCCTGTGGGAAGTCCGCCCCTAGGCTAAATCCTCCAGTCTCGAATATACGCACGGCCGTTGCACTGTGCTGTATACGAGCCGCCGCCATGTTTGTCCGCCATTTTGCGAGTGAGAGGCCAGGGACTCAGGCTAAGTCCGCCCCCCCCCTTGGATGCGGTCGCCCTGAAGAATTTTACTAGGGCCTTTTTTGTACTTTTGAGCCTATTTTGTTTCGTCACAAATTCCCCCTTGAATGAGGGTTTCCCCTTTCACTCCTTTGCCCCCCCCCCTTAAAAATTCCTAGCTACGCCCATGATCCCCCATGACGCCACTTCACGGGGGAGGAAGAGGCACAACATACATTTCTTGATTTTAGCAGGATTTTACCAAGAGAAGGTGCTAGGCATACATGCTCATGTTTGAATCTGGCAACACGAGAACTTTGAACTTCTGCGGTAGTCTTGTAGCCGTCCGGCCCTGTTCAGTTTTATACACGCATTTGAATATGAATTGTTTTGCGCACTTACTTAATGTTTATGGAGCACATTTTCTTCATTAGTTTGTCAAGTTGATGTCAAATGTTCTATTCTATCTTATTCCCGCTAGTCATTATAATAGGTCATCATGCAGTTATTGCTAACTACATGTATGCACACAACACAGGGGCATTCACATGGTTACGGTTCGCTATCTCTAAGGTTCGCTATCTCTAAGGTTCGCTATCTCTAAGGTTCGTTATCACTAATTACGAAAAAGGTTCGCTATACCTAAGGTTCGATATCACTAATTTTGAAAAAGGTTCGGTATTTCTAAGGTTCGATATCACCGTGAATTTTAAATAAGGTTCGCTATCTCTAATTTTAAATAAGGTCCGCTATCTCTAAGGTTTATTAATTTATTGAAGGTTCGCTATCTCTAAGGTTCGCTATCACTAATTTAAAATAAGGTCCGCTATCTCTAATTTTAACAATCCCGGTATCCCTAAGGTTCGCTATCTCTAATTTTAAATAAGGTCCGCTATCTCTAAGGTTCGCTATCTCTAAGGTTCGCTACCTCTAAGGTTCGCTATCACTAATTTCAAATAAGGTTCGCTATCTCTAATTTTAAATAAGGTTCGCTATCTCTAATTTTAAATAAGGTTCGCTATCTCTAATTTCAAATAAGGTTCGCTATAGCGGTCCTTATTTAAAATTAGAGATAGCGGACCTTATTTGAAATTAGAGATAGCGGACCTTATTTAAAATTAGAGATAGTGGACCTTATCTAAGATTAGTGATAACGAACCTTAGGTATAGCGAACCTTAATCGAGATTAGTGATAACGAACCTTAGAGATAGCGAACCTTAATTAATTAGGGATAGCGAACCTGAAACAAAATTAGTGATAACGAACCTTAGGTATAGCGGACCTTTATTGGAATTAGTGATAACGAACCTTAGAGATAGCGAACCTTCAATAAATTAGTGATAGCGGACCTTATTCAAAATTAGTGATAGCGAACCTTATTTTAAATTAGTGATAGCGAACCTTATTTATAATTAGTGATATCGAACCTTAGAACTAGCGAACCTTATTCTAAATTAGTGATATCGAACCTTAGAAATAGCGGACCTTTTTTTAGGTATAGCGAACCCTTTTCTCTATTAGAGATAGCGGGATTCTGATCTCCATAGACTTTGCACGTTAGTGATAGCGAACCTTAGAGATAGCGGACCTTAGAGATAGCGGACCTTAGAGATAGCGGGATGTCATAGGTAATTGACCCGTACTAGTAGCGCTGTGCTGTGGGTATAGGAGATATACTAGTTAGCGTCATATATCAAAGAGTCATATATCAAAGAGTATAAAAGCTCTGATTTTAGTACTTGCTCTATGTTTCAATTACTTATTCTTTTCATAATATCTGAATTTTTAATCCGGTACAAGCTTTAATAACGGGAGAGCATGCATTTGTATGAGAAAGGAAATCTACCATCTTATCCAAACTCACGTGTTAATCCAATGCACATTTTGCTTCACCGACCTGACTTGGTCGCGTTTGGAAGAGGAGTGCCACCTAACCGTAATAGGTACGAATTTAGTACTTTCTGTCAATCAAGTATGGTTTATTGTTTACATGTCAATCTTTAAATTATTAGCATAGTCCTTATAATAACGGTGGAGCGCCTTGATATGATAGCAAACCAGTGAAAATCCCCAAAACTCAGTCAGTGGAGCTCCACCCGTACATGTCAATAGCGTCATTATCGATTGGATTAGTCGACCGTAGCGGACAATTCGATCGCTCATTGGATTAATATTATCACATGGTAAGAAATGTGCATTGGACAATCGATTACTATAATGGTTTAGTACTGCATATTTCGGTTTAATCTTCACTAAGCGGGTTTATGGCTGAAAAGGTCACGGTGAATTTGCCGTGGACAAAACTGCACTATGTAAGACATCAATTGAAACATGTGTTGTGATATCGCAAGTTCATAGCCAATAAGGTTCACGCTCTTTTTTACAGATGGCCTCAAATTCTATATTTAGTTTTGGTCGATTGCCTGGATTAGGGATATATTTCTGTAGATACCTATTTACGAGATCTTTTATCCAATCCGATGTCGATCTTCCATGTCTCATACACACCATAAAGGTCCGTGAAATCCCCATATTGTTAACAGTATCATTCTTTTTTACCAAAGAATCTGCTACATTAGTTCCCCATAGTTCAATAAAACCACAATCGCTTTAAAAAAAAAGCAGCTATGTGATTGATAAATTTTTAATGAGAGCAAAACGTGTCCGCATAAACCATGTAAATATGGACGCGGTGACTAGACCTGTGTAGTGGTATAAAAGTCTCAATTTTTTTTTGAGAAAAGTGGGGCATGAGGCCATGGATCACGAAATGTCCCTTTAACTGTTTACCTAGATATATGGTAAATGGCAAAAGGAGGCGTCGAAATGTTGGTCACTCCACTGAAAGTTATTTGGACTGCTGCATCAAGAGAATATTTAAATCTTATTGATGTGGATCGAGTAGTAGCATTTCAACATCTATCATATAGCATACGAAGCTTTTGCCACCAAAACGTATCAATATGTTGAGTAGTCCTATCAGGGAATTTATTAATCTCTGTTTTCTGCTACAATTTCAACGTCTATTGGGCCGAAAGTAACTCCACTAATACCTTTCAAAGAATACGGTTTGTTGTAAGGATTCTTGATGGTAAATGTATGGAGGATATATGTGAAGAAAATGAATATCTCCATCTTCGCCAGATTCTCTCCTAAGCATACACGGTGGCCTGCAACGAGAGATGTATAGGAAAAGAATATTACACACATGTAACTACTCCCCATTCCAGAAAAATGCAGCACTAATTTATTTTGGATTAAAAGAATATTATCCTGTTTTACCAAATGAAACACAGCTAAATACTTAATATTTTTGCAGTATGAGGGAAAATGGTCCAAAAACATGCAATTTTGCTTGTTTTCTTACAATTGTAGTCACAACACTGTAAGACTTGGCACAAGTCTAAGCATTCAAAATCTTGAGTATATAGGGTAAGAGTTAGCTCATAATTTGAATAGTATATATTAATTTTGCTAATTGGTTATGAAAAAGATTGGAAAATGTGTTTTCCAAAAATTAGAATGCATAACTTGAAATTAGTCTTTGTTCAAGTCTTTGGGCTTGATTGTCATAGAATACGAAAAAGGTCGAAAAACGCCCTAAAATGCATGTTTTTGGCCCTTATATCCAAAAATTGACCAAATTATATTTAAATAAATAAATAAATGTAGATATTTATATAGCGCTTTATGCCGTAAACAGCATGTAAAATGTACAATTTACTTTCATTGCCAGTTAGGAGTAACTAATTCTTTATTTTTCTGGAATGGGGAGTAAGAGGATGTTACTTCATCGAATCAGAATAAATTATTGAAAATCATTGCCACTATCCTATGGATGTGTATTGTCCATGTGAAAAAATTAATAATCTGCACCCTAAACTTGTCATTTTCTGTATCACTGTATCACTATTATTTTCGTAATATTCTGCTTAATGAATTATTGAAGCTTATTGAGTATGTAATTACTTAGGGGTGGTGCAATAATTATGTGTACCCCGGGGGTGAATAATAGGGGGCAAAGATTTTTGGCAGGCCAGAAAGGGGGGGGCAAGCATTTTTGGCAGGTCAAAGGGGGGTCAAGCGATTTTGGCAGGTCGAAAGGGGGGGGGCAGGCAATTTTTGGCACAGATATTTTGGGTACCGTTTCTATATTACGCCCTAAAAAGGCGTAGGAAAACGTTAGGAACACGTTCAAATATGCAAAATTTCCTGCTCGCTGCGCTCGCATTATATGATAAGACAATTTAAGGTTTTAAATCCAGGTTCCCAAAAATCTTGCATGTCTAAGGGGGGGGGCACGTCAAAAGGGGGGGGCAAAGGTTTTTTGGCACGGCCAAAGGGGGGGGGGGCAAGCGATTTTTGGCAGACCATTTTGAGAATTCACCCCCTAGGGGTACACATAATTATTGCACCACCCCTTATGTTACACATTGAACTCACCTGCACTGAATGGAATAAATTCTTCACGATGACGCAACTTTCCGTCTTCATCTAAAAATCTTTCTGGTCTGAACTGATCAGGTTCGGTCCAAATATCTGGATCGTTGTGAACCGCCCAAAGATTAGACACAATAATTGAACCTTTGGGCACATCATAGTCACCTATTTTTGTGTCTTTGGCTGCTACGTGAGGCGCACCCAATGGCAAAACGGTTCGTATACGTTGTATCTCCAGTAGTACAGCTTCAGTATATGGTAGGATTAATCTATCAGCCCATTTAGGCATACGCGAACGCCCAACAACTGAGTCCAATTCTTGTTGAACTTTAGCCTGAATCTCTGGGAGCGTCATCATGTATAGCAAGGCCCAACGTAATACTGTTGCTGCTGTATCTGTTCCTGCTAGGAACAGTTCAACTGCTGTTGCCGTCAGAGATTTTTCGTGAATGAAATTCGCCCGATCGTTGGCATCGGGTGTTGAAGAACCACCACCGTCTGCTAGGGTGTTCTCGGCGTTCTTTTCAATTTCATTCAAAAACACGTCCATAAGATCATTTATATTGTTCTTATGAAATTTACGCCTATGTTCAGCGAGTATGTCATCGACAAAAGTTTTAAAAGACAGAAAATTTGTCAGTATTTCTTTATAGCGTCCATGAAAAATATACCGAAGAATACGTACAAACAAAAGAGAAGCTCCAGCTCCAAGTTTGTTTGCATTTTCGTTTGTTAAGTGCAGAAGATGCTCGAAATCTGGATCCGAATGTTCATAACGTTGTCCAAAAATGACGGAGCAAATGACATTGGCTACACAGTTGTGGATCAGATTAAATGGGTGAAAGGGCTTCTCATTGTACTGGTGCATTGCATGGATCAGAATTTTTGCTTCTTCAGTTATATTTCCTTCACACTTACTTCTTCCTACACCGAAATTTCGAAATGCGTTCATTGTGAAGGCTCGTTGATATTTCCATGATTTTCCGGAAGCGAAGATTATACCTGTGTAATGTTATAAAATAAAAGATATAGACTTTTTTTTTAATCCATGAAATCACAAATACATTTTACCATATTTGTAAGATTACCGTGATATAAATTCGTCACTAAAATCTATTATATCTTCTTTTGTATTATGTGTTGAAGGATTACTGATGATACACGGCCCGAGTTGTGTGATCCCCGGGCATGTTAAAGTCCGTCTTATGGGGGAGCGTAATGCCCATTGCAGCAAGTATATAAGCTTATTATATAAGCTCTTATTATTGGGAATCTTGTTCAAGTCTGCCGAATTCTGGTCATGATTGGCCAACTTATCAGGGTTGTGCAGCTTTCACGAGTTCGGCGTGAGTCTCACGCATTCACGATTTTGGGCACTTTTTACACCAAAATAGTCTCACGCTTTGTAGTGACATCTCACACATTGATAAAAATATAGTTCGAGAAAATATTGTCCATCCCCCTACTTTTTAGATTCTCGAGCGCACTGGCTATTAAAAAGAAATTAGGGGTCACATTTAATAATCCCTGTTTGACTGTATCTCACGTCAGGCAGTTAATTATCATGATTATGTGTTGTTTTTCAAATTATGAGTGACTTGCGACTTTTCGTTCTTGGATTTTTATGTCTCGAAGTTTGACGATTTCGAATTATTGGGTATTTAAGCAAATGTATACAAGTTAGTTTATAGCTAAATACTTCACTAGTTTAAGTTGATTAAAATTTGGTTAAATTATTTAATGAAAGTTACTGAACATGTTCATCAGGACTGTTATTGAATCAGATTATTCTTATTTCTAGTCCAGTCCAGTAAAACAGTACTCATGTAATGCAAGTTCGGTAAGCAAATGGAACAACAACACCGGGCGGAAGCAGAAAAGGCAGGGGCAAATGTGCGGACACGAGCGAGTTGAAAGGTATCACAATTTATTCAAATCGGCCATTACAGACCATAGTGTGCAGGAGAACGATGATACTATAAACCGGGACTGTAAACTGTGAAGAGACTAAGGCAGTAGGAAAAGAGACAGAAAGATACAAACGATGAATAAAGTAGGCGATAGAAATCAGGAAGTATGAACAGAGACGAGGGGTAATTCAATCTCAGATTTGACGATCTTCATGAAAAAGAACTGACAAGAACAATCAGCATCAGTGGTAAACAGAAGATCTTGTCACAACAGTAATAATGTAGAAAAGGGAGTATGCAAGACTTCGAAACGTCCACAGTGAGTACTGTTTTACTGGACTAGAAATAAGAATAATGTGATGTTATATGAAACAACCCATTCTTGCCAAAAGCTGGGTTGTCTCCTTTAGATCGTAAACAAAATAAATAAAAGGATTTATCGATCGTCCCCTATACCTTGAAAACAACCACAAAATGAGCACAGCGGCAAAATTACACAATAATATTAGGCAGAGTACATGTACAATCAAACGACGCAAAGTAATGGAACGGGATAACAAAATCATTCATTTAAAAGGAAGGCTTTCAAAAGACTATCAAAATTTGAAGAATTTAAATGCATTTTTTTCATTAGCACTTTTTGCAAAAAAAGAGAGGATTTTTCCTGGGGGTCCAATTGAACCACTGACTAATAGTAATTGTACAAATACCACCCTGAATTATCACCTTGGTCAAGATCCAGTTCCTCGAGTACTGCGCTAGTAGGCCGATCATTCATATCAGGATTTTGATATGCTACTTTGATAACCTTACATCCATTTAAGATCACTATCACCTTCTTCCCAACACTAAAACGTATCACATCATCGCCATATTGCTTCGCCATAATGCCAAACAGTGTCTCTGGTTCACATCCTGTGCGGTAGAGACTGAACGCAAGGCTTGGAAGACTGCCGATGAAAGGGAGACTCCTGGGTCCTGGTGGCAAATTCTGCTTCTGCTGTTTCAAGATATAAAATGACAGTGCGAGCAGTAGAACGATGACAAAGATTGTTTGTGTGTTGATGAATGGAATGACGATATCTGCAAACCCTGCCATCTTTGGGAGTCCAGGAGACACTCAATGCCAAAATAATTTGAAAAAAATGTTCAAACTTTGCTAAAAGTCTACTACATGTACCGAGTACCAAAATACAAATTTTCATTACTTAATGTTTCAAAGCCGCTTACACACAAAAAGTGGCCCACAAAAGAGATACAGTAGAAAGCACCAACATAGGGTGTAACTTGAGAGCGCACTAAATTCCCGATTTATCTTTTACAACGCAAACCAAATTTCGGCGGTTTGCAAGTGAAGAATGAATGTATTATAAATTATAACAAATATTGGTATCATGGCATTCTGCCTATGGGTTTTCTCCCTTCACGGCCTGCCAGAAAATTCTTGCCCCCTGCCTATTTTATTATCATGGCATTTTTGAAACTTTGACAGTTGACACTGTAGTGTGGTTCCCACCTATTGTTCCCATGCTCCCAGATGTTTTCCTAACCTATTTCTTCGTAATCCTTAAAGTCCCAAGTGCATCAAATTTCAAACTTAAATTAAATCTACGTTGTACTGTACTTGAGTTATTACCAAAAAGGTAAAAGGTCAAGCCTTGACCTCTAAAGTGTCAAAATTTTAAACTTCCTCCGATCTTGATGAAAATGGTGTCAAAATCTTCATTTTTATAAATGATCTTAAACAATGCTAGTTAGCAATATGTAGGATGTTTCATAACCTAGATTTCGCATCAAAATAGGTCAATGACCATAGAAACCTATTGAACTTGACATGTTTTGATGTGTACTTAAGTAATGAAACATCCTCACGTGTTGCTAACTAGCATTATTTAAGATCATTTATCAAAACGAAAAAATGAATATTCTATAGAATTCCCGGGATGGAATTACCATCCAGGTCTTTATCCCTGCTCTTTGACATCTATGATTCAATGCAGAGGTACCGCGTGAACTTACTAGTGTAGCGCCATATAATCAATAATTGTTTAAACCTATTGTAGTTAATCCGATTATTGCGTCACTTCTACAGCGAATACATAGGAACACATGAAAAAAAGCGCAGTGATTTATAGTGCGCTACACACAGGCACAACGCCTAGACGTTGATCCACAAGCCTCAGCACACTTTACAGGTTGTCGCTAACCACTACGGCCCACATCATTCCACAAACCATTAAACAACAATTTAGGGATTTTGCTGCTTCAAGAGCGCACACCCTAGGCATTCCACAAATAACCATCGCAACCAGGATCAGCTCCCCGAGTTTCGTACGGGTTACAACGAGACAAATTAGCAGTAAGTTCCTTGTCGAGGGGAATTTCAAGCTAACTCAATTTTTCCACGAGAGCGTACTAGGCACCGCCAGGTCCGAACCCGCAACCTCTCGCACCATAGTCGAACGCCTTATCGATTGAGCTATCTTGACTGCTATGACTATAGCGGATTCAGCCATTATCACAACAGGTACTTTTACCAGTACAAAACGATAAGTAATGGAACCAGTTTCTATTATCCCTGCTCTGGTGATTTCACAGACTCAAAATTCTCCATACACAAATGAACAAGCACAATGGAGGGGTAAGTCTGCTATGCAAATTTTTTTAATGTCACCTGCCCTTCAACTTGAATATATCGAACAAAGGTTAACAAATACAAACAAGGTAGCTCAAGGTAAATAGGGACATAGCGCCCTGCTCGCTGAACCGATGAATCGTCTACTCATGATTGCTTGTGACCGGTTCATTATAAATCAAACCCTGGATTGCCCGCTATGAAACAAAACACGGTTTCAAAAGCAGCAACTACTATTTCAAAATTAGCCAAGAGATCGCATAGAACAAATTATGTATTTAAACTCATTAAATTTCCCAATGTTCTTTGTAGCCCTGATATCCAAATTTCGCGGTTTGTGTTTTTTTGCAGCCCTGACATTGCTTGAGGAGCAATATATCTGGATATCCATATTGAGCGGCGGTTGTTGGCAGTCTTTGTGGTTTTAATTTGTTGGATATCCATATTTCCCGGTTTGTGATGCTTTGTAGCGATCTACATGGCAAGACCAGAGGATGTTTAAAGACAACCCAATGGGGTTTCTGACCTTGTATGTCTGGCTTTTGTACACATGTGGTACAGTTGACCATACCTTGCATTGGGATTGTGTGCAAATATCTGGTGTTTTCATCCTATTATTTAACATTCAAAACATCGAGACTTAGGAATAAAATTAATGCAGTGGGACAATATGAATGTTTCCTGTAAGAAAATCAAATATCAGTCATAAGTCTCAACTATTAACTTGTTGGCTGCAGTTTTAAAATTACCATTTTGTGTGTGTGGCAATGGGGACTTTGCCTTTAAAATTAGGTTATATTGATCAAATTTCCCAATCATAGTGCATTGTAGGAATGCCTTTAAGCCTCCTCTGTGGCAAGACAATGCACTGACATGGAACAGCGTCCTGGACTACATTCACAGCCCAATAAATGGCACCCAGCACAAGAAATCTGTGAGTAATTGGAATAGTGTAGAACAAGACCTGTTTCTTGAAGAAAGTGCGTGAAAAGCAGAAATCAGCCCGTTTCACACTATTCCACTTACTCTTTGGAAATTGTCATATGTGTAAGGATCTTATACGCATTCTCATAGATTTCATGTGCTGGCTGCCAATTATTGGGCTGTGAATGTTGTCCAGGAAGCTGTTCAATGTCAGTGCATTTTGCTGTTGTGTCAGTTGCACAACTGCTTGGTTACATGTGTTTAGAGTATTGAAGTAATCCTGTGTGTAATTTTGGTTAATTTTGATACACAGGATTTTTAGATATGACCTTGTGAAAAATTATAAGTTTCTTTTTTGGCTTAGTGTATTTTCTAAACACGGAAGAAAACAGAACTGAACAGGGGCCGCCTTTACGAGCGTTTCGTGGTGGACGGTCACAATTGTGTTATCCTTGATTTAATACAATAAATTGGTTACACGCTTGTTTGATGTGATCATTTATTAAATTTTCTAACAAAACATTATTATACAATGTTCAATTTTAGACCTGGACCAACAGCTATCACACTAATATACACATAATATTATTTAGCTATTTTAACATAGATTTTCGTTCCTATATCAAATTATTCATCTTTTTCTGCTTTTTTGTAGTAATTTTTATTCTATAAACTGTACATTTGTGTGGAAATTGGAGGCGCTATTTACATAATTATATAATTTCTTCGCCATTTTATAGTTTTTTTCCCTGATGTTCTAATACCATTATACAATTGTCTACCCCTTGAAAAGATGTTAACAAGATTTAAAATAAATAGCGTCATCATTATTCAACTTTACTTATAGAAATGACTCAGCTTTACATGTCATCAAACAACCATGGTCAATAAAAACATGGTTGTGCCCAGGTTTGAACCGGAGCGAAAAAAATCAGAAATGGGTTAGACCGCTGCACCACGGTCCGCTGCAATAAATCAGCGGGGAAATGGAGTATTTAGTAATATGAATGTACGCTGTGTTCCGGAAAGAGTAAAAGACTTGATTTTCTGGCGAATGGGGCTCAGAATTTGTATGTAGCGTATGACTTAAAATGCTAGGGTATATTTTAAAGTGAATCTGAAAATGTAGTGCGAAGGTGATTAGCAGCTAGGCCTGTAGCCATCTAGAAAAAAAAATCTGGATATCAGTATTATTTTTCAATCATTTTAGATGTGAAATACCGCGTGAAATGAACCAAGAATATCTGTTTACCATCAAACAATGATTGACTGTAGGATTGGTGGCACTTTTTTGAATTTATAAGTTGTTAAAATATTACACTTGGGACAGTAAATAAGATTTAGCATGGTTTTAGATATATTTTGTACCCAGCGAAAAATATCGATAGAGTTATGTTACGTGTAAATATAGTATTGCGGAGCATCAGTTAAGTTTTCTTTATCAGTCGATTTTTAAACTTGCTGGTCACGGCTACCGCTTGACTAGACGAGTCAATATACGTTAAGTAATGGGTGCTCTTAGACAAAACTGAAACACCAACGTTTTTGCTTTGCCGACTCTAACACCCTCCTGAATATTATCCAAAAAGACGAAAGAAGGGCGACATAGGGGGAAAATGGCACTTTGCATATTTCCAAAATGGCCACTATCTAATAACGTATTCCTCTCATATTAGGATTCAGAAAAAGAAAGTATAGTTTGATCTCCGATGTAAAGTTCTCGAGTTGTAGGCATCAAGGTCAAATGTCAAAATTTGGTATTCGTAATAGAGGTTATCCGTGTTCTATAAGCTGCATTTCCTATCAGCGACTGCTTTACCTTGTTTAGGATTTTCAAAAGAAGTACCTGCATGTGCAACCATGACAGGTTTCAAAATAGCCCGCCAAAGTCATGCAGGTAACTCCGAGGTCGTGCATTGAATTGGTTTGAATGAGGAATACTACGTGAACCATTGACTTTTGTTAGAAGTCTCGCATGAATAAAGTGGATAACCTCTATTGCCTGCAGGGGTAAAAAAAATATATAACATGCTCCGATTTTGATCAAAGTGGTCTCAAATTGTTTCGCTCTTCGAAAGGTTCGCTACACTAACGATACGATACCATATTATAACATGTAAAAATAGATTAGTCTTTATTTTCCATAAAATGTCAGCTTTTACTGTCAGATATGTCCCCTTTTAATTTTGAGCCAAACAAGTGAGGTAAAGCATAGAAAATTGGAATTTAATTTTGCATGTTACTCCCGTGGTTGTAATATACGGTACGATCCTCGGGGTGGGGGGTGTATCCCGCACGCCGTGTACGTAACTGTGCATACGTGTTCGACTAATATTTCCATCGTAATAATAAAACGCCGGTTCCATCGTTTTATTCAAAATCTCGGATTTTGATAAAACTACAGCACCTAGAGTCTTGATTTTTGCAGAGTATCTTTATTGACTAAAGTACATTACCATCGTGTAAAAACCAGAATCTAACTTTTTGTTTTGAGGGCGTTCTCCTCAGCAAATGTTATAATATGACTTTAAGTGGTGACCTCAATACAAGGTTCGAGTAAGTGTTAGTGTAAATTAATTATTTATCATGAACCGATCGATAGCTTAATTAGCTATTGATCGGTTGCATGATGATCGGTGATTTGAACTGTACATCGAGAGAATATTTAAATCTTATTGATGTGGATAGAGTAGTAGCATTTTAAGCTATTTTAGCATCTATCATATAACGTACGAAGCTTTTGCTACCAAAACGTATCAAGATGTTAAGTAGGCCTACCAGGGAATTAATTAATCTCTGTTTTCTGCAACAATTTCAAAGTCTATTGGGCTGAAAGTAATTCCACTAACACCTTTCAAAGAATACGGTTTGTTGTATGGATTCTTGATGGTAAATGTATGGAGGATATATGTGAAGAAAATGAACATCTCCATCTTCGCCAGATTCTCTCCTAAACATACCCGATGGCCTGCAACGAGAGATGTAGAGAAAAGAAGAATATTATACATGTAACTAAAAGGATAATACTTCATTGAATCAGAATAATTTATTGGCACTATCCTACGGATGCGTATTGTTCATGTTGTTGCAGTATTTTTCATACAAAACGTTTTAACATGTCATGTATTTAAGAATTGCAGATTCATACGTAGTGGTAATAAAATGAAAGTAAATAAATTAAACTTCAACACTACTTGTTTATTTTCTCTTACCGAGAGCGCTTTCGAGGAACTTCCTCGGCATCAGCCGATGTTGTTGACTCTGATGTATTTCTTGGAAACGGCTAGAGACCAACCTGATCAGGTGACATCACACAAACATGGGGGTAAAGGAAAATAAAAAGGGAAAGGAGCCTCTGTCCCACCAAAATTGACCCCAACCTTATGTAAAATACCAAATTTTTGCACATTGTCCTCGTAAAGCCTTTTTTGGAACCTCGAAGACTTAACATAGAGTTGCTCTAAAAATATACGCTATGTTAACATTCTCATCTTTTGAAGTGCAGAATAAAGCTATTTTATGTATGGTATGATTGAGGAAATCTTGAGCCTAAAAACCTTGCTCCTGAGGAAGAATTCACAATTTGCACTCCTGGATCAGTGTGCGTTTTCTTTCTATAATATAAGTTTCACTGAACCGTCAGGTTTTCTGGGGATAAGACTTTTAGAGTATCAAGGAAGGGAAAAGAGCCCCCTGCTCTTGCTGTGAATTTGACACTGTTGGTGGGATCAATGGTGTTTAAATAATCAGTTAGATTGTCATGATTGTCTACTTGTCCTTTGCGTACTAATCGTCAACATATCTCTTCCAAGGACGGGGGCGACAACTTTCCGGAGCTGTGGAAATAGCTTTCTGCTCAAGCCACTCCATGAAGATTTTGCATCCGATGGTTCTGATGGGACTACCCCCCGGGGGGATCACTCACATAAACGGTCTGTACCCATGCGTGACCAAAAAAAGCAAGTAAAAGGGGTGTTTTTTTAGGCAAGGCAAGAATAAGGGTAGTTTTCTGAAACAGGACAACTTGTTTAGGGTACCTTTTCAAATTTTTGGTAAATTATGAGTCCAAAAAGGGTACATTTGTTGCATTTTCATCAGCCAAAAACTCATTAGGGGGTAAATTCTACACTAAATTACCTTATTAAGGGGCTAAATTTGCTGGTAGGGTAAAACTCGTTTAGGGGGTGTTTGAAAAGAATTTGGTCACGCATGCGTACACTGTCATATTTGAGTGCCCCCCGCGATAGATTTGACCTGAGTAACTAAAATATGCAACCGTGTAGCAAGGCAAAATTTGGTAAGTTCTATTATGTCGTCAATGGTGAGGAGAGTTCTGTTTTTAGATCTTTATCCTCATTTAGTCTTTCTCCCAGTCTGAGCACATGAAGCGTGATATCAATAGGGGAACTAGAAACGTCACTAAAAATGTGAGTAGTCAACATCATTTTTCAGTGGAATTGTTCAAAACGAACCATGTTAACAGTTAAATCTAACATTCCAAATGAACTTGTTCAAAGGCGGCATGTTATGTTTCGTGAAAAAGTTCTTTCACGTGTGCTTTTCAATGGAACATTTAATTGGTGGTCTGCACACTGAACTTTTCATTTAATGCAGTTGTAAAGCGAACACTATTTTATGTTTAGTCTACGTTTATTCATAGCCTGCAGCAACAATTCTCATTTTCGTAATATTGCTACATAATGAATAATTGAGTACGTAATTATTTATGTTACACATTGAACTCACCTGCACTGAATGGAATAAATTCTTCACGGTGGCGCAACTTTCCGTCTTCATCTAAAAATCTTTCTGGTCTAAACTGATCAGGTTCGGTCCAAATATCTGGATCGTTGTGAACCGCCCAAAGATTAGACACAATAAGTGAACCTTTAGGCACATCATATCCACCTATTTTATTGTCTTTGGCTGCTACATGAGGCACTCCCAACGGTACAACGGTTCGTATACGTTGTATCTCCAGTAGTACAGCTTCAGTATATGGTAGGATTAATCTATCAGCCCATTTAGGCATACGTGAACGCCCAACAACCGAGTCCAATTCTTGTTGAACTTTAGCCTGAATCTCTGGGAGCGTCATCATGTATAGCAAGGCCCAACGTATTGTTGTTGCTGATGTCTCTGTTCCTGCTAGGTAAAGTCCAATTGCTGTTGACGTGAGAGAATTTTCGTGAATGAAATTCACCCGATCATTGGTATCGGGTGGTGTGCAACCACTGTCGTCTGTTGGGGTGTTCTGAGCGTTCTTTTCAATTTCATTCAAAAACACGTCCATAAGATCATTTATATTGCTCTTATGAAATTTACGCCTATGTTCAGCGAGTATGCCATTGACAAAAGCTTTAAAAGACAGAAAATTTGTCCGTAATGCTTTATAAAGTCTGTGGAAGATATACCGAAAAACATGTACAAACAAAACAAAACCTCCAGATCCAAGTTTTTGGCATGATCGTTTGTTAAGACCAGAAGATTCTTGAAGTCAGGATCAGAATGTTGATATCGTTGTCCAAAAATGACGGAGAGAATGACATTGGCTACACAGTTGCCGATCAGAATAAACGGGTGAAAGGGTTTCTCATTGTACTGGCGCATTGCATGGATCAGAGTGTTTGCTTCTTCAGTTATGTTTCCTTCAAACTTACTTCTTCCGACACCAAAGTTTCGAAATGCGCTCATAGTGAGGGCTCGTTGATATTTCCATGATTTTCCGGAAGCGAAGACCACACCTGTTTAATGTAATAAATTAAAAATATCAACTTTTTTTAATCCATGAAATCACAAATATACTTCAACATATTTCGTATGATTACCGCGTCAAAATCGTCACTATAATATATTTCTATAAAACTTTACTCTTTTGCATTATGTGCTGAAGGATTACTGATGTATGATTCCCCGGGTATGTTGAAGTCTGTCTTGTTATGGGGAGCGCAATTTCTCATCTTTTGTAAAAGGTGGCCCACATTGTGCACACAATTGGGTATCTTGTTTAGTTCTGCCGAATTCTGGTCATGATTTGCCAATTTATTAGGGTTGTCAACTCTCACGTGATCGGTGTGAGTCTCACGCATTCACGATTTTGGGCACTTTTTCACGCCAAGGTAGTCTCACGCATTACAGTGAAATCTCACACATTGATTAAATACATATATAGTTCGAGAAAAATTGACCCCCTAATTTTTAGATTCTGGAGCGCCCTGGCTATTAAAAAAATCAGGGGTCAACAATTAACCATCCGCAAACATTTCTGTCCGAGACGACGCCCCCGTATGAATGAGTCTCACGTCAAGCAGGTAATTAATTATCTTGATTATGTGTTGTAATTCAAATCATCAGTGACTTCCGACTTTTCGTTCTTGGTTTATTTACATGTAGTTCTCGAAGTTCCACGATTTCGAATGTTTGGGCAATTAAACATGTTATAGTTTATAGCAAACAATTAAAATATCTAAATACTTTACTAGATTAAGTTGATTTAATCATAACTGCTTAAACAAGATTTACTCACTTTAATTAATTGTAAAAGTTATATTTAATATGTCAAGGGTAAAGGCTTACGCATCATACACTGGAACATAGAAACGTTCACATTAATGATGCTTAATCGCATTTCTTAATATCAATATACAGGGGAAAGAAGAATTACTCATCACACACTAGCACAATATTAAACATGAATTGGGAACAATGACATGCATAGGCAGATATACCAGAGTAAAAACTCCGGACATACCTGCCTGTGCAGGGCCTTGAACCCCAAACCTCTCGCTAGCGGGGCGAGCGCTCTAACCACTGATCTGAGTAGTCAGTAGTCTGAGCAGTCAGGGTAAACAGTACAAACAACACATTACACACCAGTGTACGAGATCAGTTAATGATGCTTACCCGCCAGCCTAATAATCATACAAACAAGGGAAGAGGCTTACGCGTGTCATAAATATCCCAAATTAATAATGTTAAGGGCGAGTATAGATGAGTTGACCTCAATGTTTATCACAAAGGCAAGGGACTGGTATATCGACATACTTGACTGAACGCAACCATTGCATTGTTCAATAGCTTTATTGTGATGTTGCGGGAGTTTTAAAAACACAAGCCCTGAACAAAATATGATGCGCGCGCATACTGCCAGGCAACAAACAATGGAAACGGTGATGGTGCGTGCGCATACTGCCAGGCATTGACGTCAGAAGTCAACGCATCTATACGATTTGCAATAAAGAAATGTATCCCTTGAACGGTTGCCATTTTGGGTTAAATTTGGTTAGGAAAATATTTTATATAAAAGTATATTAAACCGTAAACAAAATAAATAAAAAGGATTTATCGATCGTACCCAATACCTTGAAAAGACACCAAACGAGCACAGCGGCAAAATTACACAATAATATTAAGCAAAGTACAAAGTACAAAGTAATAGAACGTGATAACAAAATCATACATTTAAAAGGATGTTTTCAAAAGACTATCGAAATTTAAATGCACTTTTTCATTACCAAAAAAATAATAAAGCGATGTATTTGTTGGGGGGTCCAAAAATGAACCGCGTACTAATAGTAGGTATAGTTGTACAAATACATGTAGGCTTATATTGAGTTTTCACCTTGATCAAGATCCAGTTCCTCGAGTACTTTGCTTGTAGGCCGATCATTCATATGAGGATTTTGATATGCTTCTTTGATAACCTTACATCCATTTAATATCACTATCACTTTCGTCCCAGCACTGAAACTTATCACATCATTGCCATATTGCTTCGCCATTATGCCAAACAGTTCCTCTGGTTCACATCCTGTGCGGTAGAGACTGAACGCAAGGCTAGGAAGACTGCCGATGAGAGGGAGACTCCTGGGTCCTGGTGGCAAATTCTGCTTCTGTTGTTTCAAGATATAAAATGACAGTGCGAGCAGTAGGACGATGACAAAGATTGTTTGTGTGTTGATGAATGGAATGACGATATCTGCAAACCCTGCCATCTTTGGGAGTACACCGACGAGCCTGACACTCAATGGAAAAATAATTAGAAGAAAATGTTTGCAATTTGTTAAATTGAAGTCAACTTCTCTGCTACTACCGAGTACCGATATACAAATTCTAATAATTAACTAATGCTACAAGGTCACTTTACACACAAAGCGGCAGAGAGATACAGTAGAAAGCACTGACCGTGACCCATACAGGATAACTTAAGCGCGCTAAATTCACGATTAATCTTTTACAACACAAATCTATGACGAATTTTGGCGGTTTGCAAGTGAAGAAATAATCGCACTATCCACTGATAGCGTAACTGTAATGAATTATTTATTAGGTTTATATTATTTTAAAATAATATAAAAGTATAGCAGTCCGATGAGTTCAATGAACTATGTCATGAAACCGATAGAGTTACGGCAATCACAACAGTATGTCTGATACATTAGAAAAAATAATTATCTGGAGCAATGACGTTCTGGTTATTTGTGCTCATTTGTCGTCAGCTTTCATTGTATTATTGGGACGTCATTGTTCTAGACAATTTCGGCGCGGGAATTTTGAATATCGCGTGTTGAGAGCCGGCTGTTTTTATTATGGTCAATATGAGTTTGTTTTAAATAAAACATGTGATTCGTGCTTGATAATTATTTTTCTAACATATAAGTCATAATGTTGTGATTGCCGTGCACTTCCTTTAAATAGCGTTGGTACCAAAACAGACATTCCACACACAAACGTGAGTAAATATAATAGAACAAGGCTTGCTTAGTGAAATGTTATTTGACGTATCCAAAAAGCTGAATATCGTTAAGATCCGTATTCCTTTGTGTATGGACTGGCACATTAAGATGAACAAATTAGTCATTATTGGTATGATTATGACATCATACGGCTTTCTACCCACTCGGCCTCCAAACAAATCCGTGTCCCTGCAAATTTGGGCCCGCATATTTTATTATCATGCCATATGTTTGAAACGTTGGCACTGCTCTATTTATACATAGGAACACACGACTGCCATTATCATACAGCCATGATCACAGAATGTACTTTTACCAGTACGAAACGATAAGTAATGGAATTAGTTTCTATTATCCTTGCTCTGGTGATTTCACAGAAAATTCTCAATACACAATATTATTATAGGTCTATTCATGTGAAACCTTGGACTTTTGTGACCCAGGCTGCTTCCGTGCAGTCCATGAAATACACCGATTATATAGTCAATGTCCCTGGGTCAATGTACAGTGTATCAAGTTTAGCACAAGTTGAATTGAGCCAAAACAATTATTTTTGCAGCACATGGATCGACGTAATGATAATACAATTTAATATAATTTTTTTTTTTTTGGGGAGGGGGAGCAATAAGAAGATACATTTATACAGAGTGTGTACGTTTTTGCTTACTGAAACATTCCTGAGATAGGGGACCGTTCACAAACACTTGTAAGGGGGGGGGCCTGATGCAAAAAGGGGGGGGGGCCCCGAAAATTTTGACCCTCCTAAGGGGGGCCCTGAAAAAAATGACAACAAATTTTCCTGGAAAAATTGAGTTTATATGCTTTTCTATGGGGTTGACCCATAATTTTCATGTCAAAAAGGGGGCCCTGACATTTTTGAGGTCTGTAAAGGGGGGCCCCGAAAAATTTTCGCGATGAAATTGTTTTGCATCAGGCCCCCCCCCCCTTACAAGTGTTTGTGAACGGTCCCTAGTCACCTTCAATGCACTGCAGGGTTTACGTTATTAGCTTTTATTGTCCTATTGTGTCTGATCAGAACGCTGACATATTGGATACTGTTGCCAATCAATGCTCATGAAGTCGTGCGATCGACACAATAGGTATACAATACGCTGGCGAAGTTACGTCATAAATCGGATTAACTATAATAGCAATAGGTGAAAACCATTTTGATTGTACCGCGCTGCACTACAAGCAGGTTGTACTCATCACCTGTGCATGTCTGCAATCATAGATTGAATACAATGCCGCTCCTTTCAAAGATACTAATCTTACAGGTGCGAGTGAACAGCATGACACGGTTCAAGCAGAGGTACCGCGTGGATGGAAGCTGCATGGACGTAGTAGTGCAGCGCGATATAATCAAAAATTGTTTTCACCTATTGCTTTGGTATAGTTAATCCGATTATTACGTAACTTCGCCAGCGTATTAGGCGACTTCAGCGTTGGGCTGTGTGAGAACAATAGTGCCACTTCACGTGGTGCACTTACACGTAACTTATTGACAGTCACCGGCCCGGGTCACCGGCCAGGAAAGCGTTAATAGGCTGTCGGATCAGTGACCAATTTAAGGGTGGTCCTAACCCTGAAATTTTGAAACTTTTGGGGTCTCATAACTTCTAAATCCATCTGTGAGGTCAAACTTGGGCAAAAATGCTTAAGTTTTGGAGAAAACCAAAAAAACGGGTTATTGGCCCAAATTTTTGTGGTCACAGTAACAAAATATTTCTTGAACTAAACTGAGCTCAAAAAGTACTTAGAATTTTTCACAAAGTCATATCTTAAAATTCTGTCAATTAAAAAGTAACACACATGTTACACACATGTTTCCTTCAATACTCTACTCTTAACAAATGTCAGTGACCAAGCAGTTATCCAACTGACACAACACTAGCAAAATGCACTGACATTGAACAGCTTCCTGGACCCCATTATCAGCCCAATAATTGGCACTCAGCAAAAGAAATCTGTGAGAATGAGTACAAGATCCTTGCACATGTGCTAATTCCCAAAGAGTAAGTGGAACAGTGTGTAACAAGGGTGTATCTTGGGTGTAATTTTGGTTCATTTTGATTGACAGGATTTTATGACCTGACCTTGTGATTCACAAGTTGTGAAAAATTATAAGTTTCTTTTTGAGGTCAGTTTACATAAAAATATCAAGGACCCATTTATTTATTTATTTTTTTTGAATTTTTACCAACTTCTTGGTGTAATAATTAAAAAAAGAAATCATTTGCACCACCTACATGTTTCGTTATCATGGTGACACACCAAAGGGAGTTACTGCCCATTGAGTTCAACTGATGTTGACCTATTTTCCCGCGTTACTTAGGTATTTTGGCAGTGTCTTATGTGCAGAATCTGTTACTGCATTCTTGATTTCTTCTCACAGTTCCAATATGCTGGTGAAGTATCGGATTAACTACCATAGCAATAGGTGAAAACAATTTTTTAATATACCCCGCTGCACTGGTACGTTCACGCGGTACCTCTGCATTGAACCATATCATGCTGATCACTCGCACCTGTAAGATTAGTATCTTTGAAAAGACCGGTATTGTATTCAATCTATGTTGATGAATGCAACCTGCTTGTAGTGCAGCGCGATGTATTCAAAAATTGATTTCACCTATTGTTACAGTTATCCCATTATTACATCACTTCGCCAGCGTATAATTTTTGGAATTGGTTTCTCACTTCTACTCTATAGCTATCACTGATCTTTCTTTCTTTTTTCCGTAAATTTTGTTCCATGTACTTGGAGATGGTGGTAGGAAAGAAAACATATACTATGAGAATATTTAGAGAAAAAAATAACACAAACAACAATGAACATTTAATGGTATACAATTAAACAGTTATTCCTAAAGGTATGAAAAATAATTACAGACAGGGCAGGAAACGAAATGTATTAACATAAAATATAATTATAAAGAGTTATAGACGAATCCAAATACACGCATTCCTACACCTGACTAGCAGCCTTTAGTTGGGTAGCCGTCGGCTACAATGCACTCAAAATGTGAAATGATTCGGCCTTGGCGGAAATTTTAAACTGCATTCCATCACCCGTTTTACACCTTCCGCGAAAACACAGGTAGACAAAAGAATAACACAATACAGTTCCCTTCTTCGACAAAACACACAGCATGGTCTATTCGTTGTTGAAGTGACATAATAATCGGATTAACTATACGCGGTATCTATGCATTGATCCGGGGCATTGATGTACTTGCGAACAAAAGGACTATTGGTATATGAATAGATGCGACGGGATTATCTCCATTATATATATTATTAGCTATTATTCTATTAACACTCCTCGTCGTTGCATCTTCTCTAGGTGTTTGGCGGCTTTTATTTGCACAATTGGACGCTCAAAACACCAGGTTGGTGCTAGCGGCTACCCAAAGATGGCCGACCAAATCCTGACCATGACTTGGCTACTTGGATTCGTCTATAGGATTACGTGACAATGTTTGCCCAGCCTTCCAAAAATTTATCGAAAATTTGTGTTTTTAACTTGCAAGAAGCCACACACTTTAGCGTATTATAATAATATTTCAATTCTTGTTTGAAAGAAAATGATCAAATCGGGTTTCCTTTCGTTCATTTTTTATTTGTATAATGTGAAATTTTCCTAAAACAATAATTAAATTCATGAAATAATTACCATCTTTACCAAACATAATATCTCGTGGGGTCAATGTAACATGTAGATTATGGGAGGTATTTTCTGTTACATATTTTTTTTACTTTGATCCAAAAACAAAACGGAAAAGGACATTGATAAAAAGGTGGAATAACGTCTCCTTCTCTTCGTTACAAAATTATATAAAGATTGTTTTGACGTTTATTCATTTTAAACAATATTGCAATTGTTCCAAGAATTCTGTGTATTCTGTACTGAAACCATCTTATTTTTACATCATTTGTAAATTTGAAATTGAGACTGGAAATATCTTTCCATTCTGTTTTTGGTAAAATTGCACATTAACTCACTTTGCCATTTACACGTATCTGTAGAAGCTTTTAATCCGATATGCTGATTATCTATTTGTTTTCATGAATTGGAAGACATTCTTTGATGTATTACTGAGCTCAATCATTTCCTAATTACTGGAGCGTGAGGTCAGCATAGTATTTTATTAACAGAAGGTATTCTCCAAATTCATTTCCTAATGTATGTGAAAATACAATACCGGTATGACATGATGAACATAGTCATTGATGCATCAGTTTTAAAATAGACTAGGCGGTTACCATATTTGGCGGTTCTCGGCAGGGCGCGATTACCAGGCTGATGGTGACATGCCCACATGACAGTTTTTACTAATTTGACCTCAGGTGACCCCTGGCGACCCCAAAATGACCTTCCAAAAATTTGGCTCTAAATGTTGACTGTACCCACCAAGTTTCATGCCCATACGTCAGTTGTTAGTAATTTGACCTCAGATGACCCCTGGGTGACCTTGGATGACCCCAAAATGACCTAAACTTATAACTCTAAATGTTGACTGTACCCACCAAGTTTCATGCCCATATATGAGTTTTTACTAATTTGACCTCAGATGACCCGTGGTGACCTTGGATGACCCCAAAATGACCTTCAAAAATGTTGCTTTAAATGTTGACTGTACCTATCAAGTTTCATGCCCATACGACACTTTTTAGTCATTTGACCTCAGATGACCCGTGGGAGGGGACCCCGGGGTCAGATGACTTAACGAACATAAACATCTTCTTGCCAGGACAGAACTACACCCACCCACCGAGTTTGAGCCCCGTACGACCTAGTTTCATGCCCATATGACAGTTTTTAGTCATTTGACCTCAGATGACCCCTGGGAGGGGGCCCCGGGGTCGGATGACTTAACGAACATAAACATCTTCTTGCCAGGAATGACACCTGGTCAAATGACCCCTGGGAGGGGGGCCCGTGGTCGGATGACTTAACGAACATAAACATCTTCTTGCCAGGACAGAACTACACCCACCCGCCGAGTTTGAGCCCATAGGACCTAGTTTCATGCCCATATGACAGTTTTTAGTCATTTGACCTCAGATGACCCCTGGGAGGGGGCCCAGGGTCGGATGACTTAACGAACATAAACATCTTCTTGCCAGGAATGACCCTGGTCAAATGACCCCTGGGAGGGGGCCCGTGGTCGGATGACTTAACGAACATAAACATCTTCTTGCCAGGACAGAACTACACCCACCCACCGAGTTTGAGCCCCATAGGACCTAGTTTCATGCCCATATGACAGTTTTTAGTCATTTGACCTCAGATGACCCCTGGGAGGGGCCCCGGGGTCGGATGACTTAACGAACATAAACATCTTCTTGCCAGGAATGACCCCTGGTCAAATGACCCCTGGGAGGGGTGCCGTGGTCGGATGACTTAACGAACATAAACATCTTCTTGCCAGGACAGAACTACACCCACCCACCGAGTTTGAGCCCCATAGGACCTAGTTTCATGCCCATATGACAGTTTTTAGTCATTTGACCTCAAATGACCCTGGGAGGGGGCCCCGGGTCGGATGACTTAACGAACATAAACTTTTTCTTGCCAGGACAGAACTACACCCACCCACCGAGTTTGAGCCCCGTACGACCTACGACGGCCTCACATTAGCAGTCACAGACAAAACCTAAATCTACAGAATATATCCATTACTCGTCAATTTTCTTGATGTCCTTTAACATGTTTCCATAGTTAGCCATAGTTAGCCATGGGGATCTATTCTGTAGAACTGACCGGTGACTAAGTCCGCTTTATTGGGATGTCTATCGACCATCGACGAGTAATGTCCTGGGTAGCTCGCATCTTTGCAGCCACTGAAGCTAGAACGCCATCTCTTCTGGACCAGGATGTAATCTATTTGGTTCCTTACATACTGCAGTTACTGTCCATTTTCCTATACACAATACACAGTACTCTCACCATTGACGTATGACCCTCTACAAATAGTATATGTTAGAGGAATAGGGCATTACCTAGTTAACGTCACTGTGTGAACACTAACCGGCCAATATTTTTTGTACGCTCTGAAATTCTCGAAAATATAGTTTTGTAACATGTCCTAAATTTGAGCTAATTTAGATGTTTGGAAATATTCGTACTTTAGTGTTTTAGTAAGGAAGGGCACGGCATGGCCTGCAAAATACCCTGTCTAAATCGAATGCAACTTTTAGTGACTATCACTCATTTTGTGACGGATATTTTTTGTACTTGCTGTCAATCAAGAATAATGTATACATTACATGTAGGCTAAAAACTGAGTAGGTGGGGCATCTGTAAATGGTCATACTTCCCTGATATGTAAATGACAGATAACAGCAAAAACAGCTCCTAAATCTGTCCATAACTTTGATCAGTGGAGAGAGTCAGGGGATTTCAAGTGGGTGATTATTGATTGGCAAGTGACATATATGGGCATAAGTGCAGCCCACCATTCAATGTAAAGGATGGACTAGACTTTATCGATTGATTTTGCTGGAGTAATTTCCTGTTAACCAGGTTTAAGTACTGCAAAGGTCGAATCATGTTTGCTGTGCAGCATAACTGTACTATGATGTAATGATCTGTGTTGATGACCATGTGTAGAGCCTCCTTGAATGTTGCTTGAAGGAGGTATTTAGGGTGATTAGATGGTTTTCCTGGCAGAAATCAATTGGCAATTCTCCTCTTTCGTTCTGCTCTCCTAAGCCACAATTTTCCATCAAATTACTTTTGGTACTTTTCCCTCCAACTTTCGCATTGAAATCTCCTGTGACGATGTCTCTCTTGTTGATGTCATCTATCGCCTTCTGGAGATCATCATAGACAGTCTTGATTTCTTCTTTTGTTGATGTTGAAGTAGGTGCATTATAGGCTTGAACCACAGAAATATTCATTGTCTGCCTTGTCATGCTTGTAGGCGAATGATGATCTCTCATTAACCGGATTTTACCCAAGAACACATCTGGCAACATCTGAATTCGCTATGAAAGCAACACCATGTTCTATTCTGACGTCCTTTCAAGAGTAGTAAACTACATGGTTGCTGCATGGGTGTGGTGAAGTGGCCATTTTTTACATGTCTTCTTTAGCAGGGGGTGTCATTAATATCTGGAATAGCCCATTATGTGCTGAAGGATTACTGATGTGTGATTCCCCGGATATGTCATGTAATAAAGTCCGTCTTATGGGAGCGCAATTTCCTCACTTTTTCTAAAAGGTGGCCCACAATGTGCCCACGATTGGGTATATTGTTTAGTTCTGCCGATTTCTGGTCATGATATGCCAACTAATCAGGGTTATCAACTCTCACGAGATCGGCGTGAGTCTCATGCATTCACGAATTTTGGACAATTTTTTAACGCGAAGTCTTACGCATAATTGCAGTGAAATCTCACGCATTGTAGTGAAATCTCACGCATTGTAGTGGAATCTCACGCGTTGATAAAATAAGCCTATAGTTCGAGAAAACAATTGATCCCCTACTTCTTAGATTCTCGAGCGCCCTGGCTATAAAAAAAATTCTGGGATCAACAATTAACAAACATTTCTGTCCGGGACGACGCCCTACAGTGGTCAAGGGCAAAGGCAAAGTGTCCAAAAGTCCAAATTGGTGAATGTGAAATTTTTAACTTATTTAACTTGCTTCAGGAAGAAAACATCATAAAGAATATTTTTCTACCATCATTTTTTTTGTGATTTTTGATAGTGTCATATTTACCCCCGTGAACATGAAAAAGCACAAATTCTGCTCTTACCCATAAATAACCAAATTAGAATATAAATTTCAACTTATACTTTGAGATTTAATTTAGGAGTTAGGGTCAGTCAATTTGGTCCAAAACTCTCAAAAATGAGGGTTTTTTTTGATAACATTAGCATTTTAGTTAGGATTTCCACCGATTTCCTCCAAAATTTTAATATGAACATTTTGACCAAAGTCTAATCTTTCCACTGATACTAAAGGAATTTGCGACTATTTGCGACTCTACTTGACAGGCCATCTTTTATGTGTCCTATATGTTTCTTTTTTTGGGGGGTACTCGAGAACTTTAGCTTCGAATTTGTACACGATACGATATTGTTTAAAGGCGAGTATACGAATAAAGAAAAATCCTTGAACGGTAGCCATTTTGGGTTAAATTTGGTTAAGAAAATATTTTAGGTAAAAGTATATGAAACAACCTATATCTAACCAAAGCTGGGTTGTCCCCTTTAAACCGTACACAAAATAAATAAAAAGACTTTCGATTGTTCCTTATACCTTGAAAAAACACCAAATGATCACAGCGGCAAAATTACACATTAATATTAAGCAAAGTTCATGTACAATGAAACAACGCAAAGGTAAATATTTTGAAAATGTGCTTGATTTATTGTTGTTAATGAGTTATGAACGTTTTACAAAAGTGTTGTTGTTGTTGTTGTTGTTGTTGTTGTTTTTGTTCCAGCCCTCTTTACAACATAACTCAAGACGGAATCTGAGATATTTGAATTCTTCTACACGCTCCCTATGAAATGATTAATGCAATTTTTGCCAAAGCTCACTATCATTCGCAAGATGCTGTGAACTACAAAGTGTAAAATAGTTGCTAACCTTGTACAACTCATATAACATGTCACTAAAGCAGGTAATGTGTGTTGGCCTTCTTCTATTGTATTTGTTCATCAGTGTATGAAACACAAATAAATTATTCATACAGTTACGTAATCAGTCGATATTGCGGACACTCTTCACTGGTAAACCACCAAAATTCGTGATACTTTTGCGTTGGAAAAGAAACCACGTGAATAGAGTGCCCTCTCAAGCTTATGACAATTTGTATTTCGGTACTTGGTAGTAGATATCAATATTTTCTTCTAATTATTTTGGCATTGAGTGTCTCCTGGACTCCCCAACGATGGCAGGGTATGCAGATATCGTCATTCCATTCATCAACACACAAACAATCTTTGTCATCGTCCTACTGCTCGCACTGTCATTTTATATCTTGAAACAGCAGAAGCAGAATTTGCCACCAGGACCCAGGAGTCTCCCCCTCATCGGCAGTCTTCCTAGCCTTGCGTTCAGTCTCTACCGCACAGGATGTGAACCAGAGACACTGTTTGGCATTATGGCGAAGCAATATGGCGATGATGTGATAAGTTTTAGTGTTGGGAAGAAAGTGATAGTGATATTAAATGGATGTAAGGTTATCAAAGAAGCATATCAAAATCCTCATATGAATGATCGGCCTACTAGCCCAGTACTCGAGGAACTGGATCTTGATCAAGGTGAAAACTCAATATATGCATACATGTATTTGAACAAGTAGACCTACTATTAGTCCGTGGTTGAATTTTGCCCAAACATTCGAAATCGTCTCGAGACCTAAAAATCCAAGAACGCCAAAAGTCGGAAGTTTTCTCATGATTTCAACTATAACACATCATTTCTAATCAAGATAATTACCTGCTTGACGTGAGACACTGCCGAATGGTGGTGTCGATCCAGACAGAAATGTTTGTGAAACTGGATTTTTTTTAATAGCCAGGGTGCTCGAAAATCTAAAAAGTAGGGGGGGTCAATTTTTCTCGAACTATATTTAATCAATGCGTGAGATTTCACTGCAATGCATGAGACTACCTTCAGTACCTTGGCGTGAAAAAATGTCCAAAATCGTGAATACGTGAGACTGACGCCGATCTCGTAAGAGTTAATAACCCTGATAAGTTGGCAAATCATGGCCAGAATTCGAATCGGCACTGAGAACAAGATATCCAATTGTGGGCACCTTGTGGGTCACCTTTCAAAAAGGTGAGAAATTGTGCTCCCCGTTAGACGGAAACATGCCCGGGGAATCATTAGTTCTCATCCTTCAGCACATTAGGCAAAGGAGGAAGTTTTATACAAATAGATTTTAGTGACGAAATTGACGCGGTAATCTTACGAAATCTGGTAAAGTAATTCGTGATTTCATGGATTAAAAAACAATAAAAAACAAAACAACAGTTTAAGTTTTTGATTTATTACATTACACAGGTGTAGTCTTCGCTTCCGGAAAATCATGGAAATATCAACGAGCCCTCACTATGAGCGCATTTCGAAACTTTGGTGTTGGAAGAAGTAAGTTTGAAGGAAACATAACTGAAGAAGCAAAAACTCTGATCCATGCAATGCGCCAGTACAATGAGAAGCCATTTCACCCGTTTATTCTGATCGGCAACTGTGTAGCCAATGTCATTTGCTCCGTCATTTTTGGACAACGATATGAGCATTCTGATCCTGACTTCAAGCATCTTCTGCACATAACAAGCGAAAATGCAAACAAAATTGGATCTGGAGCTTTTGTTTTGTTTGTACGTATTCTTCGGTATATTTTCCACGGACTCTATAAAGCAATACTGACAAATTTTCTGTCTTTTAAAACTTTTGTCAATGGCATAGTCGCTGAACATAGGCATAAATTTCATAAGAACAATATAAATGATCTTATGGACGTGTTTTTGAATGAAATTGAAAAGAGCACCGAGAACACCCTAGCAGACGACAGTGGTTGCACACCACCCGATACCAACAATCGGGCGGATTTCATTCACGAAAAATCTCTCATGGCAACAGCAGTTGGACTTTTCCTAGCAGGAACAGAAACATCAGCAACAGTATTACGTTGGGCCTTGCTATACATGATGACGTACCCAGAGATTCAGGCTAAAGTTCAACAAGAATTGGACTTGGTTGTTGGGCGTTCACGTATGCCTAAGTGGGCTGACAGATTAATCCTACCATATACTGAAGCTGTACTTCTGGCGATACAACGTATACGAAGAGTTGTGCCATTGGGAGTACCTCATGTAGCAGCCAAAGACACAAAAATAGGTGACTATGATGTGCCTAAAGGTTCAATTATTGTGTCTAATCTTTGGGCGGTTCACAACGATCCAAATATTTGGACCGAACCTGATCAGTTCAGACCAGAAAGGTTTTTAGATGAAGACGGAAAGTTGCGTCATCGTGAAGAATTTATTCCATTCAGTGCAGGTGAGTTCAATGTGTAACATAAATAATAACATACTCAAAAATTCATTATGTAGCAATATTACGAAAATAGTGATAAACTTTGCTGCAAACTATGAATAAACGTAGACTTATTAGTGAAATGAAAAAGTTTATATTATGAAAATAATAGTGATAAAATGTACAGCAATCTATGAATAAACGTGGCCTAATATATAATAGTGTCTGCTTATTAGTACACAACTACAGAAAAAGTTTAGTGTGCAGACCACCAATTAAATGTTCCATTGAAAAGCCGAAAAATTAACCTTTTCACATT
The DNA here is from genome assembly GCF_039555335.1 of Amphiura filiformis. Classification (NCBI taxonomy): domain Eukaryota; kingdom Metazoa; phylum Echinodermata; class Ophiuroidea; order Amphilepidida; family Amphiuridae; genus Amphiura; species Amphiura filiformis. The sequence continues at coordinate 40,772,203 of NC_092635.1, read as the reverse complement.
TACTTAAATGGATAACACACATCCGTAAGATAGTGGCAATAAATTACAATAATTTATTCTGCTTGATGAAGTAACATCTTTTTTAGTTGCATGTATAATATTCTTCTTTTCCAATACATCTCTCGTTGCAGGCCATCGGGTATGCTTGGGAGAGAATCTGGCAAAGATGGAGATATTCATTTTCTTCACATATATCTTCCATACATTTACCATCAAGAATCCATACAACAAACCGTATTCTTTGAAAGGTGTAAGCGGAGTTACTTTCAGCCCAACAGACTTTGAAATTGTTGCAGAAATCAGAGATTAATTCCTTAGCTTCTTATGCTATAGATAAGTTGACTTCTGACGTCAATGTCTGGCAGTATGCGCACACATCATCACAATTTCCATTGTTTTTTGCCTGCCAGTATGCACGCGCATCATATTTTGTTCAGGGCTCATGTTTTTAAAACTCCCACCACATCACAATAAGGCTATTGAACAGTGTAGTAGCTGCATTCTGTTCACTCAAGCATATCGATATACCAGTCCTTTGCCTTTGTTGATAAACATTACGGTCAACTCATCTATATGATAGATGCTACTATCCACATCAATAATATTCAAATAGTCTCTTGATGTAGAAGTCCAAATAACTTCCAAATAACTTGACGAGTCATTTTGTTATTCACCATATATCTAGGTACAACCATAGATTATCTAAATAAATGATCTATGATACAACAGGTAATTTACCAAGAAGAGTATGTTATGTTGCCTTGAAACATTAGGACTTTAAAAAGCATTTTGTGTTATAAGTTAACAGATTTTGTTTTAACAAGTATTCACTGCACTAATACTGTAGTAATCGCATCTATTTTTAAACTTGGAATTAGGACATACGTATTCTTTCTGACGAAGTTCAGGCAAGACACATAAAAAACACCACAAACATTGTTATCACTTTCATACTGTCACATTTTTATTTGCCATACATGGAAGATTAATAGTATCTGTACATGAAATGAATGCTCAACTAAATACTGGAGAAAATAAAAAAGATTTGATGAATTATAAATTCAGAGAAGTCAAAGAAACTTAAAATGTGTTCATTGTACAAATAAAAAATGTCATATTTGAGGCACAACAAAAATTCACAAATAAATAGTGGCAAAAATTTAATAATAAATGTAATTTGTGTAAATTGAAATTAATGAGCCTATGTAAAATAAAGTGGTTCAATATTTGTGTATTTATATCTGCAAGTTCAAAATAGATCTATAAAGTTAACACTTAAGCCTACAGATTTACTGCAGCTATATGATCTGTAATTGCATTGACAAAATCCCAGGTTGATAAACAAAATGAAGATGGATTGGGCAATTCCATTTGAAATCCATACTACCCCTGTGGAAGATTTTGGAAACATGTTCCACAGAGGGAGTATCAATTTTAAATGGAATAAGTACATTAGGCAGATCCATTTGAATTTCATACACCCTCTTGAGAAAGATTCAACCTGAATCTTCCACTGAGGGAGGCCGAATTTCAAAAGGAGCTGCTAATGTGTTTATTCCACTTGAAAATCATACTCCCCTTGTGGAAGATATTTCCAAAATCTTCCACAGGGGTAGTATGGATTTCAGTTGGAATTGCCCATTGTTCCAATGACAAAACAAGCACCAAACAGATCCAAGGACATCAACTGGAATCTGCCATGCTGGGATTGTTACTCATTGGGACTAAAAATTGAGTACCTCTAGCATTTTTTTGGCAAAGGAGTGAACTAATTGATCAATTTTATATGTAAGGGTGTTACAAATGACGGTGCATGTATCGCTTGGTGCATGATATCAGTATGACATAATTACATGCACGTCGCAAACAAGAATGCACCAAAAGAATCAAGTTGAGTACATGGCAAACTCTGGAGGTACACTTTTTCACCACCATGAGTGAAATACATACAGGCCATTGTTATCAAATAGAACTTTTTTTTTTTACCATACAAGATATACCTGAAAAATATATAGTCATTGGGCGGGAAAAACCTCATATGTTCTTTTAGCCCTTGAACATGAATAAAGCCTTGTAGGTGTAGACTTTATATTGAAGAGGTTACTTCATTCATGTTCAAGGGCCAAAATTACATGCAGGAAACACCTCATATTTACTTTTGGCCCTTGAAAATGGATAAAGCCTTGTAGGTGTAGACTTTATATTGAATGGTTTGCTTCATCCATGTTCAAGGGCCAAAAGTACATATGAGGTTTTTCCCGCCCAGTGACGATATGAAAAATATCCTTAGATCTGTATTATTGTGCATAGGTGTGTACCAGTAGACAAAGACACACACTCACATTTCACATTTAAACCATGGGCCACTTTGAATGGGGGAATGTCCTCAGTTTCTGGACGTCCTCTACACCAACAAAATGGCGGAAAACGTCCTCGCTATGTCGATCGAGTACGGATTCAGACGACCACGGTTGCATAGTCCTAAATGGCATCCACACGTTTAGAGGCGATTACATGTGGGTGTGTGTACCGGGTGTGTGTGTTAACCAAAGAGATGCACACTATTGTCTCATTTCGTGAACAAAGGCCCACACAGTATTGTTACCTTGCGATTGCTTTATAATTGTTCACCCAACTGAAACTATAATACCAGCTCATTGCTCATTGCACAGGTAAAACAGAAACATGTGTAGTGTGGATTTAACCAGAGAAGATCTGATGTAACATAGTTGAGCTGTTTTCAATGAGTGTTATCTTGGTTTAATAGCTTTTAATGAGGTTTAAGTCCTGCAAAGGTCGTGGTGAATTCTACTGTAGACATGACTACATCATGTACAGCTTCAGTACATGGTAGGATTAATCTATCAGCCCATTTAGGCATACGCGAACGCCCAATAACAGAGTCTAATTCTTGTTGAACTTTAGCCTGAATCTCTGGGTGAATCATCATGTATAGCAAGGCCCACTGTTGCTGATGTCTCTGTTCCTGCTAGGTAAAGTCCAATTGCTGTTGACGTGAGAGAATTTTCGTGAATAAAATTCACACGGTCATTGGCATCGGGCGTTGTGGAACCACAGTCGTATGTTGGGGTGTTCTTGGTGTTCTTTTCCATCTCATTCAAAAACACGTCCATGGAATCATTTATATTGCTCTTATGAAATTTACGCCTATGTTCAGCGAGTATGCCATTGACAAAAGTTTTAAAAGATAAAAAAATTTTCTTTTTGCATTGGGCTATTCCAGAAATTAGAGGCACCCCCCCCCCCTAAAGAAGACACGGGATTCCCAAAATTTTTCACCATTTTTTGCTCTGGGAATTTCCACAAAACAAAGGGTCAATATTTTCACAACCCTAAAGAAGACATGGGAATTCCCATGAAAAAGACACCTTTTTATTTTAGGCTTGGGAATTCCCAAAAATTTGGCAAGATCACAGCGGCAAAATTACACATTAATATTAAGCGAAGTTCATGTACAATGAAACAACGCAAAGGTAAATATTTTGAAAATGTGCTTGATTTATTGTTGTTAATGAGTTATGTACGTTTTACAAAAGTGTTGTTGTTGTTGTTGTTCCAGCCCTCTTTACAACATAACTCAAGACAGGACCTACAAAGTATATCTGTGATATTTGAATTCTTCTACACGCTCCCTATGAAATGATTAATGCAATTTTTGCCAAAGCTCGATCATTCCCAAGATGTGAACTACCAAGTTTTAAATAGTTGCTAACCTTGTACAACTCATATAACATGTCACTAAAGCAGGTAATGTGTGTTGGCCTTCTTCTATTGTATTTGTTCATCAGTGTATGAGACTGAAACTCCGCGGTATTAGGGCGTAGTTCATTGAACTCATCGGACTTGCTATTGCAAGTCCTTTCATAATATGCACCGAGGGGTTGGGGCGATTGCATTCATTGAAAAAAAACCACAAATAAATTATTCATACAGTTACGTAATCAGTCGATATTGCGGACACTCTTCACTCGGAAACCACCAAAATTCGTGATACTTTTGCGTTGGAAAAGAACCCACGTGAATAGAGTGCCCTCTCAAGCTTATGACAATTTGTATTTCGGTACTTGGTAGTAGATATCAAATGCAAATATTTTCTTCTAATTATTTTGGCATTGAGTGTCTCCTGGACTCCCCAAAGATGGCAGGGTTTGCAGATATCGTCATTCCATTCATCAACACACAAACAATCTTTGTCATCGTCATCCTGCTCGCACTGTCATTTTGTATCTTGAAACAACAGAAGCAGAATTTGCCACCAGGACCCAGGAGTCTCCCTCTCATCGGCAGTCTTCCAAGCCTTGCGTTCAGTCTCTACCGCACAGGCTGTGAACCAGAGACACTGTTTGGCATTACGGCGAAGCAATATGGCGATAATGTGATAAGTTTTAGTGTTGGGAAAAAGGTGATAGTGATCTTAAATGGATGTAAGGTTATCAAAGAAGCATATCAAAATCCTGATATGAATGATCGGCCTACAAGCGCAGTACTCGAGGAACTGGATCTTGATCAAGGTGAAAACTCAATATATGCATACCCCGGGATGCATACATGTATTTGAACAAGTAGACCTACTATTAGTCCGTGGTTGAATTTTGGATCGCCTCCCCAACAAAAACATCTTTTTTTTTGTTGCAAAAAGTGGTAATGAAAAAAAAAAAAAATGCCGATAGCTTTTGAAAACCTTCCTTTTAAATGTATGATTTTGTAATTCTATTACCTTTGCGTTGTTTCGTTGTACATATGTTTTGCTTTATTATTATCTAATGTTGTCGCTGTGATCGTTTGGTGTTTTCAGTTCAAAGGATAACTGGTTTTTTTATGGAGAACCTTTTGTCAACAGTAGAATGTTTGTTTATTGAATTAGTTCAAGTGTTCTGATGCTTTTGTGTTGAAGGACAAATTAATCAGGGTTGCCAAACCTGTGGTTTGGTAGCCCAAATGGGTGATTTGAAGATTATCCCTGAGACTTTCGACAATTTCCTGTCCCATAGGAACTGCAGATGGTTAAGAGAAAAATGTGTGACTTTTCAGCAATGCAGGTGCAAGTCTGGTAAGGCTAAGCATTTGGATGTCTTGGAGGCCTACATTTATTTAACTAAGGGACTGTGCTGTGCAAAATATTTAGGCCCATGTTGAACGTAAGTGTCCTACAAAATTATAAATTTATTTTGATTGTTCTGAGACTGCACTTCAAATTGCGCTGCATCAGGTGAAATTGCACCACAACTTTCAAAATGGGGTGCACCCCAAGGTAAAAAAATAACTCAAACATTGAAATTGCAGCCGGACTTCTCAATTGTAATTCTAAATGACAATATCCTCTCACCTCATTAATCACATGAAATAGAACATTATAAAAAATTATATAAAATATTAGTACCGCAAAAGACAGTGACCGCGAAAGACGGTGACGGCGACGGTGACTGATAGTTTGTTTAATTGCCCAAACATTTGAAATCGTCTCGAGACCTAAAAATCCAAGAACGAAAAGTCGGAAGTTTTCTCATGATTTCAACTATAACACATCATTTCTAATCAAGATAATTACCTGCTTGACGTATATTTGTATATTTGTGAGTTTATGGATTTAAAAAAAGCAGTTTACATTTTTATTTTATTACATTACACAGGTGTAGTCTTCGCTTCCGGAAAATCATGGAAATATCAACGAGCCCTCACAATGAGCGCATTTCGAAACTTTGGTGTCGGAAGAAGCAAATTTGAAGGAAACATAACTGAAGAAGCAAAAACTCTGATCAATGCAATGCGCCAGTATAATGAGAAGCCCTTTCACCCGTTTATTCTGATCGGCAACTGTGTAGCCAATGTCATTTGCTCCGTCATTTTTGGACAACGATATGAACATTGTGATCCTGAGTTCAAGCATCTTCTGCACTTAACAAACGATCTTGCCAAAAAAATGGGATCTGGAGGTTTTGTTTTGTTTGTACGGATTTTTCGGTATATCTTCCACGGACTTTATAAAGAAATAGGGACAAATTTTCTGTCTTTTAAAATTTTTGTCAATGGCATAGTCGCTGAACATAGGCGTAAATTTCATAAGAGCAATATAAATGATTTCATGGACGTGTTTTTGAATGAAATTGAAAAGAACACCGAGAACACCCTAGCAGACGACAGTGGTTGCACACCACCCGATACCAACGATCGGGCGGATTTCATTCACGAAAAATCTCTCACGGCAACAGCAGTTGGGCTTTTCCTAGCAGGAACAGAGACATCAGCAACAGTATTACGTTGGGCCTTGCTATACATGATGACGTACCCAGAGATTCAGGCTAAAGTTCAACAAGAATTGGACTTGGTTGCTGGGCGTTCACGAATGCCTAAATGGGCTGATAGATTAACCCTACTATATACTGAAGCTGTACTACTGGAAATACAACGTATACGAACAGTTGTGCCATTGGGTGTGCCTCATGTAGCAGCCAAAGACACAAAAATAGGTGACTATGATGTGCCTTAAGGTTCCCTTATTGTGTCTAATCTTTGGGCGGTTCACAACGATCCAAATATTTGGACCGAACCTGATCAGTTCAGACCAGAAAGGTTTTTAGATGAAGACGGAAAGTTGCGTCATCGTGAAGAATTTATTCCATTCAGTGCAGGTGAGTTCAATGTGTAACATAAGTAATAACATTCTCAATAATTCATTATGTAGCAATATTACGAAAATAGTAGTGACAATATTTGCTGCAGGCTATGAATAAACATATAATAGTGTTTGCTTATTAGTACACAACTACAGAAAATTAAAAGTTTAGGTTGCAGACCACCAATTAAATGTTACCTTGAAAAGCAGAAAAATTTATCTTTTCACATATATTTAAATGGGCAATACGCATCCGTAAGATAGTGGCAATAAATTACAATAATTTGTTGTGCTTGAAGAAGTAACATCCTTTTTAGTTGCATATTTAATATTCTTCTTTTCCTATGCATCTCTCGTTGTAGGCCATCGGGTATGTTTAGGAGAGAATCTGGCAAAGATGGAGATGTTCATTTTCTTCACATATATCTTCCATAGATTTACCATCAAGAATCCTTACAACAAACCGTATTCTGTGAAAGGTGTAAGTGGGGTTACTTTCAGCCCAACCGACTTTGAAATTGTTGCAGAAATCAGAGATTAGTTCCTTGGGCTTCGTATGCTATAGATGAGTTGACTCCTGACGTCAATGCCTGGCAGTATGCGCACGCATCATCACAATTTCCATTGTTTTTGCCTGCCAGTATGCACGCGCATCATATTTTGTTCAGGGCTCGTGTTTTTAAAACTCCCACATCACAATAAGGCTATTGAACAGTGTAGTAGCTGCATTGGGTTCACTCAAGCATATCGATATACCAGTCCTTTGCCTTTGTTGATAAAAATTGCAGTCAACTCATCTATATAATATGATAGATGCTAAAATGCTACTATCCACATCAATAATATTTAAATATTCTCTTGATGCAGCAGTCCAAATAACTCGAAGAGTCATTTTGTTATTCACCATATATCTAGGTACAACCATAGATAATCTAAATAAATGATCTGATACAACAGGTAATTTACCAAGAAGAGTATGTTATGTTGCCTTGAAACATTAAGACTTTAAAAAGCATTTTGTGTTAAGGGGTGGGGTATGAACATTTGGACAGTATTTATTGTGGGACATTAGAGCACATCAGACATATCGAATTGCATTCTGAATACGAAGAATGTCCTTCTGATATCAAGTAATTTTGATTTTTTGAAATTCGCAATGTAATACACATTTTATGGCAAATCATTAAAAATTGATATTTAACAGTACTCGAAGAAAACTTTATAAATCTGATGATTTATACTTAGAGTGTATGTAGGTGGGATGAAAAGCCGACGATCAATTGAAAATTTTGACCTTTTGTATTGAAGATATGGATTTTTTCCCAAAACACCAAAAAAATTAGGTCTTTGGGGGAAAAAAATCCATATCTTCAATATGAAAGATCAAAATTTTCAATTGATCGTCGGCTTTTTCTACCAGCTACATACACTTTAAGAACATATCATTAGATTTATAAAATTTACTTCGAGGACTGTTATATATCAAAATTTGATATCAGAAAGACATTCTTCATATTCAGAATGCAATTCGATATCATGTCTGATGTGCTCTCATGTCCCACAAAAAATACTGTCGAAACGCTTAAAACGCTCATTCCAGATCCCTTAACAGATTTTGTTTTAACAAGTATTCACTGCACTAATACTGTAGTAATCGCATCTATTTTTAAACTTGGAATTAGGACATACGTATTCTTTCTGACGAAGTTCAGGCAAGACACACTAAAACAACAACACACAAACATTATTATCACTTTCATACTGTCACATTTTTATTTGCCATACATGGAAGATTAATAGTATCTGTACATGAAATGAGTGCTCAACTAAATACTGGAGAAAATAAAAAAGATTTGATGAATTATAAATTCAGAGAAGTCAAAGAAACTTAAAATGTGTTCATTGTACAAATAAAAAATGTCATATTTGAGGCACAACAAAAAATTCATAAATAAATAGTGGCATAAATTGTAACTGTAATTTGTGTAAATTGAAATTAATGAGCCTATGTAAAATAAAGTGGTTCAATATTTGTGTATTTATATCTGCAAGTTCAAATTAGATCTATAAAGTTAACACTTAAGCATACACATTTACTGCAGCTGTATGATCTATGGTTGCATTGACAAAACCCAAGGTTGATAAGCAAAATGAAGATGGCTTGGGCAATTCCAATTGAAACCCCTGTGGAAGATTATGGAAGCATGTTCCACAGAGGGAGTATGAATTTTAAATGGAATAAGTACATTAGGCAGATCCATTTGAATTTCATACACCCTCTTGAGAAAGATTCAACCTGAATCTTCCACAGAGGGAGGCTGAATTTCAAAAGGAGCTGCTAATGTGTTTATTCCACTTGAAAATCATACTCCCCCTGTGGAAGATATTTCCAAAATCTTCCACAGGGGTAGTATGGATTTCAGTTGGAAATGCCCATTGTTCCAATGACAAAACAAGCCCCAAACAGATCCAAGGACATCAAAGAAATACTGGAATCCGCCATGTTGGGATTGTTACTCATAGGGACTAAAAATTGAGTACCTCTAGTATTTTTTGGCAAAGGAGTGAACTAATTTATCAATATTTATATATAAGGGTGTTACAAATGTCGCTGCATGTATCGCTTGGTGCATGATATCAGTATGACATAATTACATGCACATCGCAATCAAGAATGCACCAAAAGAATCAAGTTGAGTACATGGTACACTTTTTCACCACTGTGAGTGAAATGAATACAGGCCATTGTTATCAAATAGAACAGTTTTTTTTTACCATACAAGATATACCTGAAAAATATATGAAAAAATATCCTTAGATCTGTATTGTTGTGCGTAGGTGTTTGCCAGTAGACAAAGACACACACTCACACTTCACATTTAAACCATGGACCACTTTGAATGGGGAATGTCCTCAGTTTCTGGAGGTCTGTAAACGACCGCAAATGCATGTCTAATGCATTTGCGAAATACGTCCTCTAACCAACAAAATGGCGGAAAACGTCCTCGCTATGTCGATCGAGTACGAATTCAGAGGACCACGGTTGCATAGTCCTAAATGGCATCCACACGTTTAGAGGTGATTACATGTGGGTGTGTGTGTTAACCAAAGAAATTGGACTTGAAAGACTCCATCATATTTGTGAGTCACTCGATTAGGGCAAAATAGTGCAACTCTGGATTATTTCATCATCTTGCAACATCATTTTATGTAGTGCCGACAGCTCTTGCTAAGCGCCACATGAGCAAACATTTGTAATATTCAAGCTTGAAAATGCTAATTAGATTTCAGGCTTTTGCAGATAAAACAGGAGGTACACCATTTTGGTCTCTATGCATGACAAACCAGTATGGCCGATCATATATTGTATTGTATTCAGAGTCCAGACTCCTTCCACCTCTTTGATAATAACTAATATCAGACCTTTTCTCTTGTTATATGTTAGTGAAGTAGGCTAACATGTAAATTAAAAATATTTCTTTAACAAAGAATATAATATAATGCCCTTGATATTTTACGGGTCTGCCTCACCATACTGCTTCCAAATGAAATACAAATTATGGAATGCACATCAATATTTGAGGAATACCTAAATTGAAATAACATTCAAACTTATTCCATAAAGTAATTTTTTAGTACTTCCATGGTCCGGTAAGCACTGGTGACTGGCAAACACATAGAAGTGGAGAGGTCTCCTTCCCATCTACGTGCTGATGACCAACTGCCTTCAAGACTGTTGATCAGCCCATCAGCGTGATTGTTTATCACTTCTGTGTTTATGATCATGTACGCTTGGTGCACGACACATACCATGGAAGTAATAATAAATTTACATAAGTGTTTTATAGTTCACTGACCCTGCTTCTGGAAATTGTTATTAAATACACAATCATACCTATTTTGTGGAAACATTGCCTGCATAATGTACACAAAAGTTATAAAAATCAAAATTTCCACAAAATTGAAAGTTAACACAATAATCAAGTTATTTTTCCTACTGTACATGTGACAATTCATTGAAGATCAATTTTGACAAAAAAATCAAATTGTGACCCAACATGACTAAATGAGATAATGCTCTAAAACCAAGCTGATTTGTGTCCTATCCTGTCCAGTGGAATTGGGCTATTCCAGTTGAAATCCATACACCTCTATGGAGGACATGATCTCAATCTCCCACACAGGGGGTGAAGATTTTATATGGAATCACCATTCAGGTAACCCCATTTGAAATTCACACTCCCTGTGTGGAAGATTAAGGTTGTGTCTTCCATAGGGGTTGTGTGGATTTCAATTAGAATTGCCCAAGCCTGCCAAGGACATCTGGAAAAATATCCTGGCTTATATCCCAGGGGCTACGCCACTGATCCTCTCATAATCAAGATTATACCTTCATGAAAAAGCCAATTCAAATTGTGTTTTAAGGTATTATTATATCATTTTCTACTGCTAAGCAAACAAAATATTTTCGTAATATTTGCAAATGGCCGCACAAAGGTTGCCAGAAAGCGTTTAAATGTTGGGTTATATAAAGATCATTTTCAGAACATTTCCAAACATTTGCAACTTATGTTAATTAAATGCCTGCAAAACACCTTCTCTCAAATTATTTTGCAAAGATAAAATATTTTGCCGACACATTTTGTCAAAAAAACAAACCAAACATTTTGGTAAAATTATAATGAATGTATAAAACATTAATAATTTGTATATATGGTCTTAATGTAACCAAACATTTAAATGTTATTAACATCAGGGGTAGTGCTAAGTTGCTTTTTGGGGTCCCGGACCCACCAAAATAGAGTTCGGACCCCCTGTTTTTAAATTTTCTGCAAGTTCAGGGTCCCTGCAGACCCCAGTTTTTCAATCTAGCGCTATTGCAGACATACTATTTATGCTGCATTTGTGCAACGGGGACTCACCAAACTCTACTCCGGACCCCTTACTTTTTAATTTTCTGCAAGTTCGGGGGTCCCTGCGGACACTGGAGTGTTTAGTTCTAGCGCTACCCCTGATTAACATGTTGTTTTTGTTTTAATTGTGAAAAATGATTTCAAAACTTACTACAAACATTCTTAAAAATGCATTTGTGATGGCTGGGTAGTTAACAATAATAGAACCACATCATGAATAACAGATATATGCATTTGAGGCAATGATATTGTGTTATTTTGAATGTCTGACTGGGATCTTTGTACACAATTTGTTTCATCATCTATGCATAATACTGTTCCAATAAACAATCCCAATAAACTATCATTTATCAGGTCTCACTTGTTCATGTTGAGTCACAAAGGCTTAAACCTACAATTACAAAAATAGTTCCACAATGACAACAAACCCAGTTATACTTAGTTTAACTGGATAGTCATTTTGGGAGAGAGATTGCAAGCTTGCTGTATTTTTATATTTGCTCATTATCAAACGTTTGGACTTTTCAAAAATATAGAGTGCTTAATTGACCTTTTGCATCGACCCGCCATCTTGCTACCAAACCAGGTTCTCCCTGCAAATGCGTGCGCAAAAGTGCATTTTGTAATTAAAGGCGTAAACACAGAAAACATGCACTTGGTGTGTATAACCTCATTTTGAGATGACCAAGCCTGCTGATTTCTTACAATAATATGATTTTGGAAACCACCATAATTAGTAAGCCTCTACTACAAAGATTTTAGTTTGAATCTTATAAATGACATGGATGTCATAAAATTAAAGATTTGTACCTTCTCCAGAATATGATTTTGGAAACCACCATAATTAGTAAGCCTCTACTACAAAGATTTTAGTTTGAATCTTGTAAATGACATGGATGTCATAAAATGAAAGATTTGTACCTTATCCAGAAAAATGTTGCACACATTTAAGTCCAGTTCAAAATTTGATTTTCACGTTCATACAAGATATTATAACAAACTGTCACAAAGTTTCTAAATCAAAAAGTAGAATCTGGCTTTTCAACCTCAGTTAAAAAAAAAGTTTTTATTTTGCATCAAATCAAACTCTCTCCCAAACACAACAATTGTCAATGGTACTTTTTGAGGTATTTCAATTCAAATAAGCTATTGCTCCTATATGTAATTCTCAGACACAGGTGTACATAGCTGGATTTGTGTCAAGGTGTGTGTGTACTTCGCAGAAGCTCCGACATTATAGACCAGTTTCTTGGTAGAAACCATGTGTAACGTAATATTTTTGAGTCATGCATAGTTTACAGAATGCTTGTGAGATACACTCGCTGTTTTCAAATGTACAAGCTGTGTCTGAAAATTAGATATAGGAGCAGTAGCATAGGCCTTGAAGAAAACAGTACACTTTTAAAAGATTCCCTGATCGTTATATCAGTTAACATCAAGTATCATACACTTTTTTTTATCTTCCTTATTAATTTCTTAGACCTGATTTTTTCCTAAGTCTTGAAAATCTTCTGGTCATCAAGTACAATCATCAAGTCAACAAATTTTCTTTCCTACATAAATGCTTGTACTTGTGTGTACGAAAATGTTTATATTGGGCTTACATTTTACGTATCCAAAATCCCCTGAGACAATAAAAAACAAGAATCATGTTAGGCGTAATTAATACAGCCTCTTATTTCTAACCAACTATGTAAATGAACTCGTAATAACTCGACAAAGAATTGTACAATAACATTGTCATGATGAGAGCCCAAAACAGAATTTTCTTCAAGGCCCTACGAGGTACATAGAAACATGGACAGAGGTATTATTCGCAACATTACATAGTTACATTTTTAACATTCAGTGCCTCTGTTCAGTGACCCCTTGAACTTTTAAATGCCGATCGATGTGAGATTTTGTGGTGAGGTAGATGATGTTAAAATTAGCATTTAATAAACATCATTTAGTCTGCCTTCATTGTACATGTGCAGACAGACAATCATTGGTTGCTACGATAGCATTTTAGTAAGGAAGCCTAATTATATCACTTTTTTGTCCTGCTGCTAAAATTCTAAGGAATACAAAATCAAGAAAATACTGATAGTCTTTTCGTCAGTGAGGTATGTCAACGTAAGTTTGGGGTTGCTACTGAACCATATATTTACACATAAAACTACATGACCATTCTGACGATTCTTGTCCCTGCAGATATGGCCATGTTGCCCTGACTGCCCTTTTACAAATACCCGTCTAGAATTCATCACCCGTTTGTTTGTTTTATCAAATCATTTGTCTGAAGGTCACTGAGCAGTGTCAACGAATCCCAAATACTACAAAGTGTAATGCTTATAGCCTTCAGACATGTAACAGTGTGTATCAAGAAAAAATATATACAAAAATCTCTGATTGGTCAATTACACAATATCTTCATTTTAATCACCAATCAGAATGGAGCTTTGCAAATAATTCACCCCAATTTTTTGTGTGGTGAAATTATTCTAAAAATGTTGCTGATTGGTCAAATTGATAATGAAAACTTCTTTGTGACCAATGGGCAGGTAGTTCTCATGGGGTTAACATAATACTCATCATTGTGGCAGTAACCAGAAGCAGGCTACACTCACAAACAAACGGGCAATATTTTGGTATGATAAAACTTGAAGAAAAAAAATCCACACAAGGTTATTGATCATGTTACGGTTTTATTTTTTTTTCTTGAGACACACTGTAGACTGGAAGGCAAACATCAAAATGCTGTTCAGAATTCTTCAAACAAACTTGATTTAAATGTGATTGTCCTTTGTACAAAAAATGAAATTATCCAGTCCTCACAGACATACTTCAGACATCTCCCCAATCACAACCATTTTTTTGGTATTGGTTGATTGATTTGTCACTAGTGCATAAACTGGTTGAAGAGACACAATAACAACCTCTAACACTTCTTTCAGTTGATTCACTTTAAGTCAAACAAGTTTGTTCGGTGAAGAATTATGAACAGGTCTTACAAGAATATATATAACGACACTTCACCGCCTGTATGGATGAAACTGTTGTGCTTGCTGTACGGCTCCTCCAGCTCGTTGCTGATAATTGGCACCGGGGGCGCCGGGAGCGCCAGGGGCACCAGGGGGTGCTCCTCCCATACCGCCAGGGGGCTGACCATAGTTGCCCTGTTGTGGTGTTTGCTGTTGCTGCATGCCTTGCTGTTGCTGTTGCATGGGAGGTCTGGGTTGCTGCTGCTGCTGTTGCATCGGAGCTGGTTGTTGTTGCTGCTGTTGTTGTTGTTGTTGTTGACCGTTGTAATTTCCAGCCATGGCTTGACCATATGCACCTACATTGTGAGTAACAGAATTATGATACAAAAATTGTGACAATAGAGTTGGGTTTTATTTTTCATTGCCTAACCTACAATACCTGTCTTATATCACAACTTACTAAACACATGAAAAAAGTCAGTTCCCCTTTGTATCTGCAAAACTATTAATTGAATTAAAAAGAGGACTGGAGCATACCAATACCGACAGAGAATTTGAACCCAAAAGTGCTGATGATGCTCCGTGATGACATCCCACCAACGTAACTGGGCAAGATCGGTGTGCTCATTCAGATCTGGGGCGTCGTACGCCAAATACCTTGATCCTCCAACAACTCATTATTACACACATGATGAGGATATTACTAAACTTTATACATGCAAATACAGTGTCAGGTAGTGAAATTCACACTGCCTGATCATCCTCTATCAAAAGACATACGGTTTTACAACTTTTGAAATGACCCATTCCATCATTCAATATGCGCTCACTCATGCATGGAAGTACTATTTCGGTCAAAATTCTCAGACAGTGTTGGTATGATATGTTTGATGATGTGTGCACCCATTTTAATCAAATAACTAATAAATAGACAGGGGAACTTTTTGTAAAGTGTTTATAAACTAAATTTTTATAATATATGGACCGGCAACACAATAGGGTCCCCCCCCCCCGCCCTGATCTTAACTAAGACAAGCGGTTGCCACCACCTCCCAAAAACAAATTCCAAAAAATTATGTACTAACCTTGTTGGCCAGGTTGATTGTAGCCGGCTGCATTGTTATAATTGACCCGCTGTGGACCGTAACCTGAGGCTTCCTGAGCATAATTCCCCATATTTCCTGTCAACACAAGACAAGAAATGCTTCTTGAATGTCACAGTTATAAAACTGGAAGCCAATTAAACAAGAGCTGATTGCAAAGCTTTGCTAAGTATTGTAAATGGCCAAATCCATTGTAATTTTAATGATTATCCATTAGACAAAGGTTTATACTTGATAATTAGGCTTCATGTGACAGGGAACCAGCATACTTTTCAATGAATGCACCTGTTAAGTTTACAGTAAGGATCTTATCATATTGACCCCTTGCACGGATCCATCACCTTGCTCCTAAAACGATATGCTAGGTTCTAGATTTTTGTAGCTGTTCTTAGAACCAAAATGAGATTATTATAACCTGTGTATACAATGAGGGTCTGCTTGAAAAGCAGTGCTTGTCACTGAAGCAGTATAACCCTCACTAAAGAAAGAATAAATAAATAAATAAAATAAATACCAAATCAATCAGCCATACATACCTTGCTGTTGTGGCTGTTGAGGATTCCATAGTTTTGTTGTCCTCCATACGCTTGGCCATCACCACCTCCCTGATTTCCATACATGTTAGGCTGCTGTTGTTGCTGCGGCTGCCAGTTACCATAGTTCTGCTGAGGTTGTCCTGAAAAATACAATGTGAATGGAAGTTTTAACACTCTCCATGCAGGTGTCGACAGCAGACAACAAGTTTCAATTTTTTTTTTCAAAAATATTTCAAAATTGTAAATTTTCATGACCATATGTGACCCTTCGCCACAACTGAGCCCGGATGTCGCTAAACTTGATTTTGCGCTACAGTGAAAATTGACTTGAAAGGTCATTCCGATGAAAAATGAGATTTTTAAAGATTTGAAATGATTAATATGTTTTCTTACACTAGTCCAACTTTCATTGCAAAATATAAAGTAGAAACAAGTAAAAAACCTCATTTTCTGAAGCTTGTCGTTCTAAAAATATTCCTAAAATTGAGTAAAAGTGTTTTAGAGCGTCGAAATAATCGTGAAATTTGTCCACTGCTACGAAAAATTCTCTCGTTCGAGTGCCGCCATGTTTGGTATTGCCGGAAAGCTGGGGATTTCCAGATTCATTTTCTAGCGGATATTTTCATGTAATCATTGTTATTAGCCAATGAGAGGCCGTTTTACATGACCCTATTTTAGTATAAACATCTGGTTCATATGTTGCCAAGATTGTGCGAATGGACTGTTTGATTGGTCGAATTACGTCAGCTGACCCGATGATTCTGCGCAGTACGGATGTTAATAATTAGTGTTTATCTTTATATTTTAGCACAGAAGTTACATACTAAAAATGTTTAAATTATGGTAACTTGCTGTTAACATTACAAAAGCATTAGCCTAGCGCTCTTTTCAGAGCGGGCAGTTCAATAAGTGCTGTCAAGGGTCATCATGCTAATGACACAGTTATTTATGGTGAAAATTAAGTGTTCCAATTGATACTATAATCCTGTCTTTCATGTATTTGATGATTGTAGAATTCACAGAAAAATAAAACACTTAAAAATCGCAATGCAAAAATGGTACAAACTCGAAATGGCATCTAAATTCATAAGTTTAGTTATTTGTTCTGTTGCTATGGTGATGGTGTAAGATGTTAATTAGTATTAATTAGTGTTTATCTTTACATTTTTTTTAATTGTTTTAAGTGTTTCTTATTTGCTTTTATTGTATAAATTGTCTAAAAGCTTTCGTTAACACAGCTGATATCAACATTATTGGACATGGTTATGTGTGTGAATTTTCATCCGCTTATTTTTAACGATATCCGATACTGATTAATGAGTATCTAATTAATAACTCATTAAATATGCAAAAATAAGATGAAGTGTGGTTTCTTTCTCTTTTAATAATTAGGATAGGATATAATAAGTGTCTGTGCAAAGTTTGGTGGTAATAGCATGTATGGAAGGTAATGGTTGCTATGGTCAAAAGTTGTAAATCATTTAAAATTGGCAAATTTTGAAACCCCGACTTTAAACTGTGTTTTCTCGGTTTCGCATTTTGAAACCGTGACACCTTTGAACGACCATAACTTTACTTCTAGATATGCTATGAAGCTGGTTTAAGTGTTTTTTTAAAGCTTTATGGTATGGCCTTTACAAGTATTCCAAAACCTCAAAATGGTCTAGGGGCGACATCCGGGCTCAGTTGTGGTGTGGGGTCACATATTTGGAATCAGAATGAAAAATGTATTCAAATGAGTACAATTAAACAAGCCCAGATTTTTTTTCAGTAGTTCTTAAGATAGCTCTTGATATTTTGAGAAAATGCCTCAAAGCTTGGACTTTTTATACTGACGCAGAGCATTTATTAACAATCACCAAAACATAGAATTCGCAACCTATGACATCCCAGTATCAATACAAACTTGAAGTTTATTGTTCAATTTTTACAATCTTATGTTTAAAGCATGGATGGATCTTGTGTTGTACATATCAAGGATGAAAACATGATTAACTAAGCCATGTTGATGGTCCAGAATACCGTGGAAACTGTCCTATGGATGTGTTCTACTCATTCTGGGACACCCTGCACATAATCAAATACATACTACATTGCCTTCTTTCCTTGACATAAACCTGGTTATCGTAGGCAGCCTAGCATGCGCAAGGTTGCAGGTGCAAATCCTACATTGGCGAATTGGGCTATTCCATTTAAAATCCACACTACCCCTGTAGACAATTTTGGAAAAACCTGCCACAGGTGGAATATAAATTTCAAATGGAATGAGCACATTACAAAGCCCCATTTGATTTTCATACATCCTCTGAGAAAGATTCAACCTCAATCTTCCCCTGAGGGAGAGTGTGTTTCAAATGTAGCTGCTAATGTGTTAATTCCATTTGAAATTCATACTCCCTCTGTGCAAGATGTTTCCAAAATCTTCCACAGGGGTAGTGTGGATTTTAAATGGAATAGCCCCATTCTACTGAGTTGGGTAAACCTACCATAATTGTTAGGCTGTTGTTGCTGCTGCTGTTGCTGCTGTTGACCCCCTGCATAATTTCCTCCATAATTCTGTGGTGTTTGACCGTATGTGTTACCACCTTGCCCTTGATTCTGATTGTTGTAATTACCATACTGACCACCAGGTCCTGGTGTCTGTTGTTGCTGTTGACCACCAAACCCTCCTGGTTGCCCGCCTTGTTGACCAAAATTACCTGCAGTGAATAAGATCACACGATTTGTAATATGAAAGAAGGATCGAAACAAATTGATTTCAAAAGACACCAGTTGTTGCAGGGACTGCCTTAGCTCTCCACTGCTCTCCTTAATGATATAGGAGAGTGATTTGTAGCTCTCCTTAGTTGATCATTATCTCCTGACATTCTTTTGTAAATGCTCCAAAACAGCTCTCATTGAAAGCTGCAGAAGACTTGTTTAATGCTCTCCTGAAAATTACAAAAAAAGTCCCTGTTGTTGCTTGACAGAATTAGCATTTTTGTCTGTATTCGGCATCAAAACTAACAACTTGCACCAATACTTCACTTTAACTTTAAATGCATGTTTTCAACAAAACATTTACAGTAAATTGGAAAGAAAATTACTAAAGCTACATCTGCTTGCTAACGTTAACACAATTACATGCAATTTGTAAGCATTTTGTGAAGTAATCTTAAAAGAAATAGCTCATGTACATACCATTTGTAGGGTGAAAATTGATTTCCTATTAAGACTGAATGACCGATATGAAACTATTTTGTATTCTCCAGAATAGATTTCAAATTTCCCAAGAGAAGTCAATAGAGGACAGGTTTTTGAAACCTCTCTACTGAAAGAATAAGTTTGCAAGTACACATCACACTGATCGATAATACTGAAGATTATAGAAGTTTTCCCCGGTTGGTGGTAGAGTACTTACTACAAAAGACGTTCCAAGAAACAGACCAATTTTGTCTAACTGTAGCTAAACTTTTCAGAATTTGCAGATAATTAATTTTGGCAGTTTGCACTCAATATGGCCGGAAAATATGACTTTTGGTATAGCAATGGGTCTGACTTTTTGTGAAAAATTTATACATGGATGGGTCCACTTTCAAAATTTTTATACGACACATACCTACCCACACCAAACTTATTCACAAACACATTAAATTTTAAGTACTACTACTAAACAAATTACACTACACCTATGTGATGCAATCAAGCAAATCAGGCCTTTTGTCAAACAAAATCTGTTTGAACTGTAATATACTTATCCATGTGATCCAATAAGCCAGTAGGGTCACTCCATATCAAATCAAGGAGGCGCCCCACCTGACCCCCCTCAGATTTGCTTTATATTTTAGTCATATGTTGTACCTGTAAAAATATTAAAACCTGCAAATTTGAGGTCTGTAGCTCTTACGGATTTTCTGTGGCAGCCATTTAAAGTTGGAGTAGGGGGTCTAAATTTGGACCCAAAAGTTGCCCTTTAAATAAATTTCATCTTTGGGCGTTTGTGCCTTCTTTATAAAAAGAAAGAGAGGTCTGAAACTTTGCATACACACTAACTGCATGCCCAATTTGTCAAAAAATAAAAATAAAAAAAATTCTATAATTATGCGTTGTGTCACGGGCTCATTAAATATGCAAGAAAAAATGTAATGTTTTGTAAACTGGCAAGTTTAGCCCCTAAATTCACATTTTTGTCAGATTAATTATTTTTGTTGTCACCGATGCTATATATAGGATAAATACAATGCATACCCAAAAAATTGGGGTCACAACTCATTTACATTTCGAACAGCGCCCTCACGAAGATGGAATTTATTGCACATTCAACATTTTCAGGGGGCCCAAAGTCGATGTGGTCCACCTTCAAAGTTTATAAACATCACTTTTATATAACTACAAGTCTTAAATTACAACTTTGCTAAGTCCCAGTAATTGTATAGGTTGACTTCATATAAAATGACAAGCCCAAAGTTAACCATTTTCTTATGATTGCATGTAGTGCAAAAAGGGTGCAAATGTGCCGATTCGAAGGTTGAAAGTCAAATTGACCCCAATATTGAAAATAAAATGGAAATAAAAGTAAATAGGGCCAATAACTATGCATCTAGTCATTTATTTTCAATATTGTGGCCATTTTGACTTTTAAACCTTCCGAATTCGCACATTTGCAGTACATGCAATCATAAGAAAACGGTCAACTTTAGGCTTGTCGTTTTATATGAAGTCAATCTATAAAATTAATGGGATTGAGCAAAGTTGCAATTTAAGACTAGTAGTCATATAAAAGTGATGTTTTATAAATTTTGAAGGTTGACCACATCGACTTTGGGCCCCATGAAAATGTTGAATTTGCAATAAATTTCATCTTCGTGAGGGCGCTGTTCGCAATGTAAATGAGTTGTGACCTAAATGTTTTGGGTATGCATTGTATTTATCCTATATATATCATCGGTGACAACAAAAAATAATTAATCTGACAAAAAATGTGAATTTAGGGGGGCTAAACTTGCCAGTTTACAAAACATCTTCGTGAGGGCGCTGCTCTCCAACTTTAAATGGCTACCATAAAAAATCTGTATATATTGAAAACGAAATGGAAATACAAGTAAATAGGGCCAATAACTACTCATCTAATCATTTATTTTTAATATTGTGGCCAATTTGACTTTCAAGCCTTCCGAATTCGCACATTTGCACTACATGCAATCATAAGAAAATGGTCAACTTTGGGCTTGTCATTTTATATGAAGTCAACCTATACAATTACTGGGACTTAGCAAAGTTGTAATTTAAGACTAGCAGTTATATAAAAGTGATGTTTTATAAATTTTGAAGGTGGACCACATCGACTTTGGGCCCCCTGAAAATGTTGAATTTGCAATAAATTTCACCTTCGTGAGGGCGCTGTTCGAAATGTAAATGAGTTGTGACCCCAATTTTTTGGGTATGCATTGTATTTATCCTATATATAGCATCGGTGAAAACAAAAATAATTAATCTGACAAAAATGTGAATTTAGGGGGCTAAACTTGCCAGTTTACAAAACATTACATTTTTTCTTGCATATTTAATGACCCCGTGACACAACGCAAAATTACAGAATTTTTTATTTTTTATTTTTGACAATTTGGGCATGCAGTTAGTGTGTATGCAAAGTTTCAGACCTCTCTTTCTTTTTATAAAGAAGGCACAGACTCCCAAAGATGAAATTTATTTAAGGGGTAACTTTTGGGTCCAAATTTAGACCTCCCTACTCCAACTTTAAATGCCTGCCACAGAAAATCCGTAAGAGCTACAGACCTCAAATTTGCAGGTTTTTAATATTTTTACAGGTACAACATATGACTAAAATATAAAGCAAATCTGAGGGGGTCAGGTGGGGCGCCTCCTTGATTTGATATGGAGTGACCCAGTAACATCATCAATATTGGATATACAGCTCCAGAGAGATGAATATATTAATTTTGCAGAACAACTCAATTTCGATACGCACCTTTAGGGTTTCTCATGCGGATATCGAATTGTACCCAAATTCCTTCCCACAGTACAATATGCATACTGCATAACAAAGGAGATGGATTGACCTCTGAACTGTATCTATTGTTATGCAATATGCCTATTACCTTGTGGGAAGGAATTTCGGTACAAATCGACATCCAGTAGAGAAACCATAAAGGTGTGTATTAAAAACTGTTTTCACCATATCTCAAAATATAATTGAGTGACAAATGACCCGTATTTGCTTCATCACGTGACTATAATAAGCAAACGGGAACAGTCCATTTATAGTCAAAGGGTCAGTAGTCCAAACATGGTTACAGTTAGGGTTTAGGGCATTTTAGGTTAGGATTAGGTTTAGTGTTAGGATTAGGCTATGGTAATGATTGAGTTATGATTAGAGTTAGGGTTAGGTTTAGGGTCATGTTTAGATCAGTGCTGAGGTTATGTGTTAGGGTGAAGTTTATGGTTATGTGTAAGGATTCAGGTTTATAATACTTTAATTTAGTTTTTGGACTGATGACCCTTCAGACAATCAACCTGTAAATAAGCTAACAGCTAAATCAGTAAATATATCTGAAAATATGGTTTATATTGGGCCATTCCATTTGAAATCCATACACCCCCTATGGAAGACATGACCTTAATCTTCAACACAGGGAGTGTGAATTTCAAATGGGGTTATCGGAATGGGTGACTCCATTTGAAATCTACATCCCCTGTGTGGGAGATTAAGGTTGTGTCTTCCATAGGGGTACAGTATATGGATTTCAATTAAGCCCATTTAAAATCTGAAACAGTATACAGATGGGTTGAATCGGCCGCAGTAGGTATCCTGGAGTATCCTGTTTGGTATATAGATATAACAAGATGATATAAAGAGGTAGGAATTCATCATGGGGTGCCATGAATTAATCAAACTGACATAGAGAATGCAACTGCTCTTGCATCTCTTTGAAAGTCTGTCTTGAAACTTCTTGAAGGCTAAGAAAAGACTCCATCGAAAATAAACAAACAAATAAAAGACAAACAAACAACAACTTAAGAAGAGCTACAGGAAAAACAAGTTACGATTTCTACCCCAAAGAGCTCCAGCATTTCACTACATTTGGCTACAAGATGAAACTGATCAGGCAGACTAGCAGCAGCATATCTATACACACACACTTACCCATGGGGGGCTGTTGAGGCTGATTCCAACCACCTGAAACCCACAACACGGCATACAAAATTATGTAAGTCTTACTGTTAATTACCACAATATACAATCTTATTATTAGTATTTTAAGGTTCCAAATTATGTGACCATTTACCACAAATGAGGCTGGAAAATGTGCTTCATTATTTTTGTTAGATCTTGCTTTTAAAGATATATGATAAAATTGTTCTGAATTTAAACTCTATGATGCTATACTGTGCATGTCCTTTAATTTTCCATTACATAGAAAGAGAAAGCCTGGGGAACAGACCTTATTGCTCTTATGTAGTATGCTTAGGGAGATTGTGGTGGTATGATGTACCTGACCAAGTTGCATCACTGGCCTGGGAGTCCACAGTCCAAGGAACCATGCGATGTGGTTGAAGGTTCGTGGCCAACTGATGATAATAATTTTAAGTAGCTAGGAATGGCTTCAAGCCTAACCGCTGGAGCCCTGACAGAATCAGCTACTGAGACTGGTTGCTATTGTTTGGAATAAAAACTGTTAAAACTGCTGGTTCTGTCATGGGGCAAGCGGTCATAAAGTGTCATCCCTTAAAAAGGTGATCAATAGTTTTATTGAGATATGCAATGGACTTCATTTAAAAATAGCTGTATACTTTCCAGCCTTTTTGTGTTCAACAGTCACATAGACATTTTAGGTGTAATTAATTTAGTTCACACATTAGTCTGGTCAGAGTATACTAGTACTGTGCATGGGGGGATATATAAGGCACAAGACAAACCAGGGTTGAGAGCCAGAAAGCCTCAACTCACAATCACCTGCTCCCACAAAATGAGCATAAAGTTGCCAGGACACTATAGAAGATACAGTATCAATCCTGACAAAATTCAATAGAAAACAAAAGACATCATGGAGGAAATATTAATTTTTGAAGGCCAAAGCAAGGAGCCAACTTTAAGCTCATTTTGTGAGAGCTGGTCATAGTGAGTTACGGCTTTCCAGTTCTGAACCCTCGAAATGTAGGACTGACCTCCAAAATTATTCTGTTGGTTAAAACCTCCTGGCTGTGCTCCTCCATAGCTAGCTGCCTGGTTTTGGTTCCATCCTCCTGGACCTTGACCTTGATTCCAGCCTGCAGGAGGACCACCTGCGCCCATTGGTGGTCCACCTTGACCCATAGGTGGCCCACCTTGGTTCATGGGTCCGGCGTTGAATATTCTGCCACCTGGCGGTCCACCCTGAGCATCTCGAGGCTGCGCTCTTTTGATCTCAACCTGTTTTAAAAGTCACAAAAAATGTTTTATACACACACAAATGACTTACAAATCTCACAAGAAGCTGAGAAGGTTGACCTTATTATTTGCACTATGGTACTACACAAATCTGCACTGTTACACACGGACCATGAGATCACATTTTGAAAGCATGTATATCATACCATACATCACAATGATACTCTTGTGAAAGATCAACCTCCTAGCTATCTGTATAGTGTATACCATGTCATATATCACTGTCTACATGTAGAAACACTCATAGTTACATGTAGAAACACTCATAGTTTCTTTTTCTCTTTCAATTTTATTCGAGACATTCAAATTTCATAACCTTTATAATGATGTAAATTCTATTTTGCAAGATTTAAAATGGAAATTTTTTTTGACAATAAAAGTATACCAACGTTGTGAAAATCAATTGTTTTGGGAGTATAACCTCTTAACAATAATTAAACTACTTGGAGCAGAAACATCTATAACTATTTTACACTGATATCTGAATGTTAAATATGCAAGTTAATTCATAAACAACTTAATACTCTACAAGTGACAAAAATTTGATCAGTCGAGTATTACCATTACTTGTGCTGAGGAATATATTTATACAAAAGTACAACTTTCCGGCTCTGAAGATGGCACTCGCTAGAGTTCTGAAAGCTCAACCCTCTGACAGGGACTTCTCTAGGGAAAGATTAAATCTTACTCAAAAGTACAACTTACTAACGTGAAAAAACAAAGGCAATAATCCAAACACTGTGTACGGTGAGTAAATGAGGCTTACTTTACAAAGCTAATGTACAACTTATAACGTACTTACACTAAAGTACTGGTACATTACTACTTTGGATTTGGCTTATTACTCAAGTACAACATTGTCATTGAGGTTATAGATATACTACCGTGCTCCAAGTATTTTAACATGACCAAAAAGTTTGAAAACCGACTCCAAGTGTGAAGATATATCTCCCTACTCTTCATGAAGAGATTTTACGATGGTGACATTTTGACATCTCATACCTTATTGACCACCTGTACATGTGCAGTAAAACCTCAGAAGAGGCACTTTATACACAAGCACTTGTAGCCGCCCCTTTTACAGTCAGTCTTCTCTGAAGTACAAAGTACCGACGCGGACGCACACATTGTGCCGACTTTGAAGGCATGCATACCTGCAGCAGAGACGCAGCACTACGCACTGTTAATGCACTGTATACGCGCACGTTGTCACTTTGTACAAACTGTAAGAGACCTGTAGCAAGTGAGGAAATATTTCGCACCATATTGATGTCAAAGTATCACAATCATCTGAGATTTCTTTCACCCATAACTTTTACACACACAAGCTGTTATTCCGCATCTATCGCTCACTCTCTCATATTGAACATACATATTTTAGTAAGCTTAGTTAATGTAGCAGAGATGATCCAGAAGTCACTTCCGTAGTCAACTTTTCAGCACATATCCTACACAAAGAAAAAACAGGTAAGTTGAAGAGCGACTCCCTAACTTCCATCAAGAAAGCACTGACGGTAGTACGAGAAACACACTTACGGCAGCTGATGACATCGTGCTCTGAACCAGATGAAAGAAATTGTCTCGCAGAGGACGCTGGTATTTTTGTAAGACCAAATTATAAGTCAACCAAATAAAAAACGAATTTTGTGACTTACAACTACAGATTTTTGACCACATATTCCAGAATACAAAATACCAGAAGAAAACTGCCAGGAATAAAGTCCAACAAATCAAAAGAAATAACTGCAAATGATTTCAATTATTTTGAAGTATACATGTACTAAATTGAATAAAACTTCAAAGTCAACAACTGATTTGAATTAAAAGAAAAAAACACTTTGTCACAACAAAATGAGGAAAGATTGACAAAACTACACTAGTACTACAAACAGCAGGGAGAATGTTAGCTTTAGTTATTAATTCAACGTAATCTACAATCTGCACAAAGGGGAAACACAACCACATATTTCATAATACATGGTGAATAGTTGCAGAGGTAAACGGTACTGAACAGCTAACAGTAACAACCTCACTCTTACATACTTGATGAAGGATGTTTAGTGTTTTAGAAATTGTCTTGGGGAGTGGCATAGCTTTGAGAAAATTGACAAAGAAACCTTCAACTGTACTGCACAACTATTTTGGGAGTTAAATCATGCCGTCATGCTTTCTGATGTTCTGTTTGGTGGAGGACTTGCTATCTTTTAAACTGTGCACAGTACATTGGGATTGGGAATAACCACTTTATAGCAAAACATCCTTCATTTTATTTCACTCCTTTCACTTTCATCTTCACTATCGTCTTACATTCCGTACTTAATTACCCAACATTGAAAACTTCCATGGCAATTGCAACAGTTCATATGAGGTACTTTTTTGTCAAATCAAATACAACTATTGAATTGAAAATATTCATGTTCAGATGTTATGTAAAAGATGGTCAAAAAGAAGACAAACGATCACCATAACATACATAAAAGTAATGTCACTGCCGGGGTCACTGCCTACTAACTTTACAAAGATCCACTTTATGCGAAATTAGAAAGGATATTGTTTGCTGATGACATGACATCGTATCTTACAATTTATCAATTGGGATAGGCTAGGGCTGCTAGGAATACGCAATTTTGGAGGTCAAAAAATGCACCCCGATTTTCCAAAAGCAAAAATATGCGATTTCACGCCAAAAATGCAAAATCTAATCTTACGATTTGTACATTTTTTTTTTGCAGAGGCAAATAAAATAATATGACAATCCAAAGGTACCCGATTGAATATGACCACCATGGAAGTTTGCAGTGTTGAAGACCAGAGATTTACTCAAAACAAAATACTGAATACTACTGATGTAACTGCAATCACTCGATTTAAATAACAAAATCACCCATAGCCATGAATGACCAGGGCGGGGTTTCGCTAAACTTTATGACACATTGCGAGTTGCAAAATCCATTACAAGTTATGAAAAATGGGAAGCTCTATTTAAATAAAGAGAGATTATGATTGGTACACTACAAGATTCCTATTACGGCCGCCTGCACAGGTACACCGTCGCCAAGGTACCTGACTGGTGCACACAAAGTACCTACATAGTACCAATGCTGCTACTGCACAGGACTCCAGCAGTGGTACTGCACTGGTACACCCCTGGTACTACACAGTACCAGCCAAGTACCTTAGGGACTGTGTACCTATGCAGGCAGACCCAATAGGAATTTTGTAGTGTATGTATTTTAAGCAATAGGGATTGTAACAGAACTGGTTATACAGTTTTGATGGGTTAATTTTGAGTGAGTGATATCTGTATTGTATCTGTCAAGAACTCTGTCAAGAACTCCAGATACACACACCAGTTATCACAGTGTTTGCAACTAATTCATTTGGTGTTCATATATTTCATTTTCTGCAAAACTCTGGACACAAACAAAAAACAAAAATCTTAAAGACTGCACCCTTTTTTCCAAAATCGTGACATATCGCCTCTCGCAAAGCTGGTTGACCGTCTGTTCGTTGTCAAAGGTGACAAAGCCAAAGCCTACAGCGTGTTGAATTCAATGGTGATGAGGTAGCATATGGTTAGATACAAGTAGTAGTAGATAGGTAGGTATACACTCAAAAGTATAGTACAGTTTTAGCTGTTGCAATATCACTATCCCACACACACCCCTATTAACTCCATGGGCACTACCGGCCTAATTATCAGCCTCTAAGACCTATTTTGATTGGTTTCAAAGAGGGCTATATCATGTATTGAGCCAATCAGAAATATGGTAAGAAAAGTTGGAAGGACTGCAGGGTAATAAGATTAAAATTACCAAAAGATCTAAAAGCCCTATTTTAATTGGTTACTCAAATGATCATATCATGTAATTAACCAATCGGGGGAACTGTAAGAATGGCGGTAGTGCCCATGGGGTTGACTCTAGTCCTAGGTCTAAATCCCTCTTAATTAGCCATTGCATCAGTATAAAAATATACAATGAAATTTATTTATAGAATGAAAAATAATTTGCTATAAATGATCCCAGCAGAAATGCAATGTCATAGAGAATTATTAGACTATCATAAATATTTAATGTTGCATATCTAGATTTTCATAACCATATTTTTTTCATTGCAAATCAAAAGATATTTTCCATACCCACGCATATTGCACATGATGCCATTTAAGATATCACTCCAACATAGGTCTAAGGCTATGCCTACCAACCCAGCTTTCACCTGAACTTAAAAATCCACATTCAAATGTCATGAAAGCCCACCCGCCTAATTATTAGTAATCACAGATGACAGTGCCACATAAACCCATCTTAAGTTTAAGGAAGTTACATCCCAGTTTTGCCACACAAATATTAAACTTGCAACCTGTAACCTGTTCTGGGGATGTCACATTGCAACAGCCAATTGACTTATCACTTGTACTTAGCTACATGTAGCTACACTGCTTTACAATACTTGAACCTACGGATGAAGAAACAGAACTAAATGGTGAAACAACGGTGGCACAGACGCAATTATCAGTGATTAACTGATAATATGACAGGCCACAATACACAATATGTAATTTAGTCTTCAAACAAAAAAGGAAAGCTTTACCTAAGCCTTGTCTAAGCTTTTGTCTAAGCCTGGTCTACACACTTAACCCATTAATTTAAAGTTAATAACAGAGCCCTCATAATCGAACATGTTTAATTTCATTTCATCTGGAAAACTGAATTTGATTTCAAGCTCACTTTTGGCACTTAAAAATGGTACCACCTACAAACAATACAAGCAAAATATTCTTAGCAAGCAAAACTCTATATTCTTTTTATTTTCTGTTTCATGATGCGCCTAACTAAGTACATCAAACTTCAAAACATTTTGCATCTAGATATTTTCCCTTGACTTAATTGAAACAGGTTTTACGTCAATAAGACTTCATTATAATTGTACTATCATATTGTTTTTAAACAGAACCACTTTTCAGGGATTAATAAGTAAATCCAATTGATATGACTTTCACTTAGCGATGTATTTTTGTAAACATTTGGATATTATATGAGATATCAGCTCTTCAACGTCTAGGCTCTACAATCTGGGGGGAAATTGATCTTATCATACTATGTACGAAAATACAATATGATACCAAATTGACTAAGTACACTGTTTGCCACAATTTCTTACCAATTTCGAAATAGCATAGAATCATCTGAGCCTAGCATGTTTTTAAATGGAACGGCATTTATTAAAATCCAAATGCACAGGGAAGTGACAAGAATACCCAAAATTTCCCAAAAGTACCCCAAATTTGTCAACAAATTATGATACAGTGTAGCACAGTACTTACCTAGAAATATCTTGTAAAAACATCAAACACAATAATAAACATTGGTATATTTATCTAGTGTAATTCTACTTTAATTCACATTTTAATAATATACGTCATATTGCCTTTTAATATAACACCTGTTTATTCATAAATTCCAATATTATATAAGATTGTTAAGCATGATACTTCAAGTTACATTAAATTTCCCGTTATAGAATAGGCTGAGGTATAAATACAAATGAAAATGTTCTGGAAAAAATCGCCAACTCAGCTGAAAAAAGGTGGGTTCATCAATTGGGAAAAGAAACAGTCCCATTTTAATAATACAAACTAGTTTACACTTGAATGTAACAGAATATAGTACATTATGATGTGATGAAAACTACAGTCAACAGCAAATGCACACGGTGCTGCAAATGCTGTTAACTGCGCATTTTAGTTTGGGTAGTTTAATTCCGGACTTTTAAAACCCATTCCTGCTATATATAATTTACGCATTCTACAAAATATGTTTTCTTTATTGTTCTGTTCATCTTACCTCTGCAATTGCCCGTAACTTTATCCATCATCAGCACAACTTCAAGAACCTGGAAAGAATTCAGTGGATTTGGTGAAGTTACAAAAATGTATACATATTACTTTTTTGTACCTAATATATTGGAATTTACTGGGCATTGTTTGAGGCATTGCTTGGAATACACTTCCTAGATTTTAACCAAAGGGTGGCTTCAAAACCCAACTGGCAATCGACCACGGTGCCCAGGCATAATTTCCTGAAACTGCTTAAACATTTCCTGAAAATGTATATTTCCCTATACTTTTGTACAGGGAAGAAAGATCCAAGCAAAATTTCCTCAAATCAGGAAATTTCCCGAAGATTTACATTTCTTTTTCCATCAAACATTTGCCTCAAATAAACGTCCCCTTTTGGAAAATGTAATGCCCCCAGGGTATTTAATAGTGGAAATACAGTATTCTTAAACACTTCACACCACATTTCTACCTTAAAGTAATGTGACCACCATAGATGAAATATACAGAACATTCACCAACAGGTCAAATCCCTATGCTTGATGAGGGCCCATCATTTGATATGCTGTTTGTGCCTATCAGGGAGCTGTATTAATTGTGTTAATTACAGCTCTACAGTGTCTGCTCTTTCAAGGGTCATAAGCATGCGTGATGGTGATCTTGGTAGCCCGGAGGTGCCATTTTGGCCTACATATACACAAATGATGTCAAGACTGCTGTGAAAAAATGTGCCGTAACAGGTGTAAAATGGGGTTAGCACTTGGAACAATTGGCTCTCATTATCCGATGGTGCTTGACTTTGCCTGTTGGCAATTCTAGAACCAAACTAGCAAGAAACAATTATGCAACTTACACTAGGAGAGAAGTAGAATATTTTACATCAAGTTGTTACTTACATTTCCGTATTTACCAAATTCTGTCTGGATATCTTCTTCACTTGTTTGCCCGACACCACCAATGAAAATCTTTTGTGAGAGTGGGGCATCGCCGCTGCCCATGATTCCGCCGCCCCCTGATCGACTCATTTCCCTGGATACATTACGAGGTAGACATTGTTTGGGGTCAATCTGAGGTCACACAAGAGTGGAAAGCCAATGGCAAAACACAAAAGAGAAAATTAATTGTTATATTAGATGTTTCAGTTTTGTATGAATAATTAATGAATATGAATACCACCAACATGTATTTCTGTCAAAAAAATCTATACACAACTCGTAATCTTTTGCTATCTTAGTAGCATTAAGCAGGGACTGCCTTTTGAGGAGAGTGAGAGCAATCGCTCTCTACTGCTCTCCTTAAATCTGATATGGAAGAGTGATTTTCAGCTCTCCTTAGTTGACCATTCTCTCCTTACATTCTATTGTAAATGATCTAAACAGCTCTGGCTCTAGAAGAGCTTTTTAATGCTCTCCTGCAAATTCCAAAAGACAGTCCCTGCATTAAGGCAAACAAAATCAGTTGTTGCCCTTTCTGCTATTCTTTGGTTCACCTCAAGTTTGTTAGTGACATGCATGTTTTTCACGGTTGTGCTGCAAGCGTGCTGACAAACTGCTTTTGTACACATGCATGAACCACACTGTTAACCTTACTTTTTGATACTGCGATCAGCAAATTACGAGCAAAGTCACCACCGAACTTGAGAATTCCCAAGTGGGAAAATATTAGCAATCAAATACCAAGGAATGACTTTTTGTTTGTTTGTTTGTATAACAGTGTGACAATTTTACATTATCCTTGCAAATAAATTGTAATAAATCAGGACCTGACTTTTGAAAGCATTAAAAAATTGAAAGAAACAAAGTTTAACATACCCTTTTTCCTTTTAGGAAGTGTGGACTGTCTTCAAGAACTTTCCTGACATCATCTTGATCTTTGTAGCGAATGAAACCAAAGCCTCTGGGTCTGTTTGTGTTTTGGTCTTTCATCAGGACACAGTCTGTCAGCTCACCATACTTGCTGAAGTACTCTTTGAAGTCCTCTGCATTTAAAAAGTACAAAAAAAATTATTAAAATTATTAAATATCAGGACTTGCCAACTACCATACGGTAGGCCTACTCTATTTGCTGAAGGAATCTTTAATGTTCTCTGCATTTTTAACAAGTATAAACAATTGTTTAATAATTAAAATAATCAAATATCAGTACCATACTGTTAACCCTTCAATTAGGGATGACCATCAAAATTTCATGTTGACCCTATTGCTACAAAATATTGTTTTCTGGGTAGAACTCATCAACAGAAGTATTTTGGTGGTTAAATGGTCAAAATCGGTCAAAAACTTTTCGAATTATGAATTATCAAAGTTTCCCATTCTCTGACCGGTCATTGGAACGAAATAAAATGCAAGGTCCAAAAATAGCAATTGGGAGCAAAATTGGCATAAGCATATATTTACCTTTATATATTTCTTTATTTTAACATATTTGCAAACATGAAACAAGCATATTGTGAAAGTATCAAAGGGTTTCTTATGAAATGGCACTTGTCTAGTCACTGGCATAACTTATTTTTTTCAAACCGAGGCATTGAAATCATGCATTTAGAGGACATTCGCCAAAAATCATCCAAGATAGCCGATATGGCACAAAATCAAAATTGCACTAAGAAGGTGAACTTTTTTTTTCACAACCAAGAATTTCAATGTTATTGGGTTTAATATGACCAATTAGTAGGTGTATGTAAACAAAATCTTAAGTTTTGAAGGTCATTGACTCATTCACAACAATTAGTGTTGGCCGATACCGATCTGTGAATCGGAGATCGGTGCCGATATGGACTGCATTGGCCTTGAATCTGAATCGGCAGATGAGCTATCAGCTGTCGATCTAGCTTACCGATCTCTGAACTTGACAGTAATAAAAGTACACAACAATTCTTTAAGCTTACCATTACTTTCTTATGTAACATTACTACTATTTAATGCCAATATATTTCCAAAAAACGTTGTTACCACCGCAAGAATCATGTCGTTTCATACTGTATTTTATAATATTATCCACTCAGTGACAACACTCCCGACTGTACAGGGCGTCCCTGGGAAAAATTTGTAAACACTTTAACACTCGACACGTGCGCCCTTCAATGTCGGGTTTCCCAAGGTGAATTTGAGGGCATGTTATTTTTAGAATCGCGCACATTCGCGCTATTCCTCCTCACACGGACGATTTCATCTCTTTATCTCCGAACACATGAATTCTTTCTGTAAACAACTCTGCACAACCAATCAGGATGGGAATTCTGCGGTATTCCCCAATACGTCATATGCATAAATTATTATAATATCGATGGAGCTGATTTAGCTGCAGGGTCATCGAATCAATTCGCGCAGTGATTCGCCTAACTTGGTAAACACGCAAATCAAAGTTGATTCGCGGAGAAGAAAGAAGAATAAAACAATCAAGAGAAATGGATTAATGATTAAACTTCCGACAATCGGAGGCACTGAGTGAGTAACGCTGGGACTTGGGGTGTAAAATGGTATTTTATTTGGGTTGATATTGACATGAAAAACCTCTAAAACGGTCATCATATTACATAGTTACAGGTTTGGGGAATTAAGCTTTGACCGTTAACATTACTGGGGCCCGACTTGAATGAACTTGTACTGGTTGTAGAATAACATTTAAGGAATCTGAATCGGGATCGGATCGGCCCGATCTGCTAATTTTCAGATCGGAGATCGGCAGATCCGATCTTGGGTTGGATCGGCCAACACTAACAACAATAGAGATTATCCACTTTACTCATCATGCTCATGTGTGACTTCTAACAAAAGGCGCTGGTTCCTGTAGTATTCCTCATTCAAACCAAAGATACTCAATACATTATGAGTATCTTTGTTCAAACCAATTCAATGCTTGACCTCGGAGTTACCTGCATGACTATCGCGGGCTATTTTGAAACAGTTATGGTTGCACATTCAGGTGAAAGTCCTAAACAAGGTATAGCCAGCAGCAAGTTGTAGATGGTATGGGCCTAAATATAACAAAACGTTTAGGATTGAAATCAGGTGAAAAATACATCAAATGAGCACGAAACTTCACATTTATGTTCAGAAAGGTGTCTTCTTAGCATGATTCGAAAGGAGTATGGAAATTCCAAAGGGAAGCTGGTGATTTAATTTGTAACTCAAGATCTACTTGTTCAATATTTTAACCTTTTTTACAGAGGGTATGACAGAGGTATTACTGGCAACTCTGCCAAATTTCAGCTCAGTAGGCCACGTTTTTCACCTGAAATTATTGACATGAATATTTTGTGCCATTCTTGAGCAGTGCTGAACTCAGCCACTGGCAATTAAGCGCACTGTGGCGATGGACCAATTTTGACTCGCACTTACAGAAAAAACGAAATAAGTTATGTTGCTGTAATTTGCAAGATAGTTACAAAATATAATTGGCAGTAACTTCCCAATTTTTACAGAAAAATATTGAAAATTAAAAGAATGAGATCAATTTAGAAATGTCTGTGCAAGCAGTGCACAGTTGAGCTCCCTGCATGTCTATGGGAGTGTTCTAATCAAGTTGATGGTTCATTGGTCATCCCTACTTCAATGCATGTTTTGATAAAAGTTGATACCAGTACATTGATCTCTAGCCCTTCCATTGAACATCCAAATAAAATACATCGAAAACATTTCAACAAATATATATACTCTAGCATGATACAGACAGAATACAACAGCATTGGCTTGCGGGTAACACTTTGAAATCCAAGTGTAACAGCTGTAGCCCAATTTTTGCAAATGGCTTGATTTCAAAGAAACAACACTTACCATCTGTAGTATCCTGCTTGATACCACCCACAAACATTTTTCTGAAAAAAGGGAAAAATAGTGCAGAGTTGATTAATTTGATTCTATGAATTGGGAGGTCAGTGAAATATGGACTTATAATATTCCATTCAATCCCCGCACATTGTTAATGGACTAGTTCATGTATATGTCGCCAAATGAAAATAATAAAAACATTTACATAACATTATATCATTCATTATAATATTATTTTAATTTGTTTTATAATATTAACATTCTTTTTCTTCCATGCAAGGTATTGCCAGTTGTGATCGGCTGTGTTTACTTCTGAACTTCCAATTCCATTGCGGCATTGCTTTACACCGTGTCATGCCTCAGCAAATTTACTCGAGAACCCTAGCTTTGAATTTGCAAACGATAGTTACGCATTCGATGCTAGAGTGCGTTGCTATCGTTTTTTGGTCAGACAGCGGTGCAATTTGTTGCACCGGAGGTTATTCATTCTGTAAAAATTGAAATTTGGATGAATGTAGTTTTGGTGCGTCAACTGTATCTTTTGAGCAAGATTTGCCTATTTTGGACAGTCTAAAATTTTTCTGAAGTATAATTTTAGCAACATTTTTGATGCGATCGCCCGTCGTGATCATTGGTGATCGGGTGTTTACTTCCGATTCCATTGCTTTACACGGTGTCATGCTTCAGCAAATCCGACTAGATTTTGAATGCAATGGTCTCTAGCCTAGAATGTGAAGCTATCTGTGAGCAAATTCTTGGCTAGAGTTCTCGAGCAAGAATAATGAAGAATCGATTGAGCATGCCATTGCCAAAACCTGAAACTTGCTTGCATCCCTGATAATTTGCATTCAATTTCCTAAAGCACCAAGACACTTGAGCAAGCCACTGCTATGCAGCTGCTGCTGTATGCTGATATCACATGAATCTATATGAAGGTCCATATCTTTGATCTGCAACATGGTGGCCATGCATAATATGCAAGGCAGTCGAATTCAACAGCTTTCCATTTTTGGTACCATTGTTTGTAAAAATTAAGTTGCTCACAAACACGATCAACAGCATTTATACAAATTTCGTAGCAAAATTCTAACACCTATCTTACCCTTCTTCACTATTCATTTTGAAAGATGTGTCTGGTTCACTTAAAACAATGTTCATTTACTGTAATTTCGGGGTTGCAACTCGGCAGAATTATAACATGGCTTCGCAGTGCAGTTGTTTTCCGATCCAAGCTGTGTGATTTAGTTTTTAGTTTTTTACTATTTTCTCAAGTAATACTTATTAATTCAGATATAGTTTAGTATTTTATTTCAAATCAAATATTATTTTTATTTTTAATATATACTTCAAATCCTAGTTCAATGTAATTAAATAAATTGTAATATTTCCACCAGGCTATGATATGTAAAATCACCAACCACGTTCATCCCTATAAAAATAATGTATCATTCCATATTATCATAATCTTATACGCAGTCAGTAAGCACTCCTGATTTTTTGTACTGCTGTACTTTAGTTAGCGAAAAGGCTATAATCAATTAGGGATGGATACGTTTGGGCAATATACAATGAGATAATAATGGCATCGAATATCCATATTACAAAGGGGGTCAACTTTTGAAGCGGCACGCAGTACCGTAATGTGCCTGTCAATAGGCCCCCTTTTCTGAAATCGAATACTGCATGGTGAATAGGTGATGATCCTTTTTTAAGGGTTTTCCGTCGTCACCCGATTCGACTCGACTATTGCGCCTCTTTTCAACGCGTGCGTACTCCGCGTGCTCGGCGTTGTGTTGCAGACATCGAGAACGATGCGTGTTGTGCGTGTCAATGCTATTTTTGCGCACCGGCGATAACCAGGGCCACAAAATAAAGAAATGAATAAGGGAATAAAATGGTCTAGATGTATGTTGCGAGCGCAGCGAGCAGGAAATTTGCATATTAGTAAGCGTTTCCGTACTGTTTTCCTAAGCCTTTTAGAGCGTTTTATTAAAAAGGCACCCAATGAATGTGTGCCAACAATCGCTTGCCCCCCTCTCGGCTTGCCAAAAATTGCTTCTGTTTGTTAGCTTCCCAAGTGGACTGACTTTGGATTGCGGTTTAGCCCTACATGCTTAACACGGCTCACGGTCTATGGATGAGATTGTCGGATTTCTGGCCTACTAAAATTGGCCATGATGTAATGCATCTTGGATCTGGCTTGTGATTGGTCGCCCAGATCTCGTTAATTGTTCAGTATTGAAGTGCTAATATAATTAGCATTCAATAATAATTATTACTTTTACTGTCACTAATATAATTATATAAACATTTTCATAACAATTTTATACTAGTATTTTGATGTAGGCCTAATAAATATCAGTATAATTTCGAGTTCAACTGAATGCTTTCATCATGATTAAAGGAAGTCTCCGGCAATCACAACATTATGCCTTATATGAAAGAAAAATAATTATCAAGCATGAATCACATAGTTTAAATGAAAACAAACTCATATAGTGACCATAAAAATGAATAAAAAGTTAAAAACATCCGACTCTCAACACGCGATATTCAAAATTCCCGGGCACCGAAATTGTCGAGTGCAATGACGTCCCAATAATACAATGAAGGCTGACGACAATTGAGCACAAACAATTATTACGTCATTGCACTTAAACTATTTCAGTGCGGGAATTTTGAATATCGACGGTGTTAGAGCCGACTGTTTTTATTAGTTTTTATGGTCAATATGAGTTTATTTTAAATAAAACCTTATGATTCGTGCTTGATAATTATTTTTTTAACATTATAAGGTATAATGTTATGATTGCCGGAGACCCCCTTTAATATTAGGGAAAAAATCAAAAGATCGATGACGTCCTATAAACGTAACTAGTTTCGTTTCTCAGTCGACCCCCTCCCTCCCTGCCAGAAACGTAATAATGAAATGTTGAAAATTTTGACATAATAATTATAATGACACATTCTTCAGACCGATGTTTTTGTACAAACGTAATCGAGTATTTTTACCCCCTCCCCCCTATTAAACGAAACTAGTTTCGTTTATAGGACGTCATCGATCTTTTGGTTTGTTCCCTAATATGTTTTATTTATCAAAAATCGACTATGGCATAGTCTACCATGCTCTCACCCAATGACCCCATATTTTTTACATTTTGCTGTCACCGAATGCCCCTTAGTGCGGAAGTGCCAGCCCTACACCTATAGTATCCATCTTGAAGTGCCCCCCCCGAGTATGAGGCTAAGTATGTCGAAGTCCAATTGCAAAACTCGCAAATCGATTAGCCCATGCCTACAACCTGTTCATGTAAACAATAGCAGGTAGCGTCCTTAGAGTCGACTACAGCAGTAGCTTTATACAGTGGGCTGTAATCTGTTTCAAGTTTCATGTTTTGATTCATGCATGTGAAACTAGCTTAGTGTAGCAAATGAGCGTAATGAATGTGTAGTCTTATCAATCGCGTGTACACGTATGTATTATTTATAACCCATGTCAGATTATTCATTTAGAATATATACAGCAGTTCCGCATGATTTCACTGTCTGGGACATGCAATGCAGTAGGCCTACAAGTGCTGATTTGATTTGAAGTGTCAAGGACAACGTTGATCAGTAGTTGTTTGACAGAAGCTTAAACTGATAAACTTTAAAGTTATCTAATCGAGCGAAAGCAAGCAATCCGGGAGACTGAAGCAAGATAAAAAGGTATGTTGTGTTTTTAATTAAATTTTAAATGTATAAAAATACTAAATTGACTATCCGCATTTACCTGGCTCCTGGCTGTCATGCCAATGGCGAATTTCAATTATAATAAATTTTAGTCTCGGGATTTCAGTAGACTTTCAATGAAGTTTTGTTTGTCTCTGCTCATATATTTTAAAATCATCAAAGCAAAGGCTGCATCATTTAACTTGAAGCAATGTAATAAACCTCTCTTTACTACCTCTCTGCCATTTTTGATTCAATGAGAATGAATGAAGTACAATTAATTAATTATAATTTCTTTATATTTATTTTTATCCATGATTTAATATATTGTTTTTGAATTTTCTATTGAACACTCAATCTATTTGTTTATAATTTATTTAGGGGTAGCCATTTTCTTCTGACGGAAGGTCCATAAGCTAGGGATAGTACAGGTCCCTTGATAGGTGCCCATTTCCCCCTTGCAAATTTTAGTTTATTTTCATGACCCCACACCCTTCAAGCTTCAATACACAGACACAAATACCCATATCAGTTTGTATATTGATTGATCAATGTTGTCATTATTCAATCTATGGGTAGCATGTATTATATATATAACACTTTCTTTTATAATAAGGATAATTGAATTGAAGTACATCAAGTATATGTCTAATATTGTCAAGTGAACAAGTGGACCATTAGACAGTGTGTTAGCTAGCCACCCATCTGCCCATCATTTTAGACAGGGAGATTGTTCCTGGGTCAAGTAAAATTAATGCCTTTGACAGATATGCTACATTTAATAGGCTAATGAAAATGAAATGAAATGATTAGTTTCCCATCACATTTTTCATTGAAATATGAGGTCATGATTTCATTATTCATTATTTTGGGAAATTTCATTATTGTCAAATTTTTCATTTGTATTTCACAGGTATTATATGCTTAGATCATCATTACAGACATTTTGCAACATATTGTTTTTATTAAAATGAAAAGAAATGTGCATTTTTGTAATCACTAGTAGACATATGATGAGGTAATACTTAAATTTCCATTACTAACCACATGCTCTACCCCTGCAACTAAGAAAAACTGCTGATTATGATCAGCAGGGGATGTCAGACATTTTGAGAGTTTCAATTTTGATTATTTCCATCTCAATTTTCAGATAATTGACTTTTTTATGAAAATATAATGAAAGTTTTGGTCAAATTGAAAAGGTGATGCGTGTGGTGACGGGAAACTAATAATTTCATTACATAGGGCTTATAACTGTGATGTTGACTTTTTAGTAGACCAGATTTGCACAACAAGGCCATAGCAACACATTTCATTTTGAACTCTTTGAGCCCCAATGAGCTGTAGAAGTCTGGTAAATGTTTTAAAGGTCAAATTAAGACAGGCAATTTTATTCAAATGATGAGCAAACCTCAATCCTAGCTAAGACCCTGCTGTTAGACCGTTTCTTTTTATAGTCTTATTTGTAACAGCTTCAAGATAATGTACTATGGTTTTCAAGTTGTCAAATTTAATTCATGTCTTAATGTTTTTTCACTCTTTTTAGATGATTCTACTTGGCATTCAAGTCCCGCCTGCGCCTAGATAGGACATCAAACATGCAAAGAACCAGTTCACCAATCCCACGCTCTCTTCAGCAAGCATACTCTTCTGAGCAATATTCCACTGCATCCCATGGTTCCTATGAGGATTCAGTAGGACTGGGATCAGGAGGTGGGCCCGGAGGTGGTGGAGTCGCAGACACAAGTTTTGAGTTGATGTCTGCGTCACAACTTAGAGACCAGCTCAGGGTAAGTCTAAAATTGTTGTGTCAGTTCATGTATTTTGCGAACAGAATGTGGTGAAATTCTGGCTTAAATGTAAAACCCTACTCATGATTATTTCTGAAGGAATGTTAATATTGTAGATATTTGAACAAACCAGGACTTCCTGAAAAAGTGTGAATGAATAACTTTAAATCCAAACTAGAGGAAGAATTTCACACATTTTGTTTTGTTTAGCTGAATTCTGTTGAACAGCACACCCACCCTCAAATTAACTGCCAAATTATACAAGTAGGATTTGGGATATGCAAGTGTGGGGATGTATAATATATGCATGGGGAGGTGCCTTGAAACTTGTGTCCCCCCCCCCCCCAGTTGCTCCCTAGTCGTACCGTTATTTAACAACAAAAAATACCATTCTTAGTTTTATGGTGGAAAATCACAATTTTAGGTACATACATTTTCTGAATTCCTCACCTCCTCCTTTTTTTTTACTACATATGTTCCCCAATTTCCCCTAGAAAAAATGCATGGCACCGGATGTGTTGTGTTTTTGTACAAATGTAGGGGGTGTACTATGTCATGCATTTCACCTTTTGTTGGTCACAACATTATGGATTTACCACTGTTTGCATCTTCATCTAGATGCAAGTTATTGACATGGAAAAACACATGATTATAGGAAAAATCCTCTGAATCTGTTTTTTGATCTTTGCTCTCTTACCAAAGATAATACAAATAATGAATGTGATGAATACAGTGTCATTTAAATTAATCAATATATCCTGATTCACAACTTCAGGCTGCCTATCAAATTCTCTCTAAAATCTGCAATTGTGCTTTAATAATTCTCACATTAACATCTAGTCACTGCAAACAAAACCACCTTTATTGATTCGCTCAAATTATTGATTCTTTAGTAATACCAGGAACTCTAATGAGTCTCTTGTGAAATGGGTGTTGATTGTATGCTTGAGTAAATTGGCTCATTATCAACTTATTATTAGATGAGGCAAATCAAATTGCCTGTGACATGAGCCTATTCAAGAAACATGAGATGAGCAGTGCTGAGATGAGCAGTGCTGAGACAAACTTTAGCTCAGTTCCTGTAGCCAGTGCCTACTAAATGTGTAGGCTACAGCAACAAGTATATTGAAAAAGCCAAGGTTTTCAGCCTTCTTTCGACAATGTTGGTCAGCAATAAAGACCCGAGAAGAAAGCTTCAGCACAGCCAACTATGATTTCTGCCCACTTGTTTTTGGTATGCACCAATTCCATTAAAATTGTCTGTATTATATTTCTTGATTGATTTCAAAAACATCATTTAATTTTACCACATTGTGTGTTACTCCAAGTGTGAATTTCACAAAAAGTTGCTACCTTGTCAGCTGATGTGTTGGGAACATTTTTCTTATTATTTTGCAATAATGAAAGACAAAAAATGTGGCATATTGCATTTGGGATCACAGCTGAGAGTGGCTGCTTTACGATTTTTATTTTAGATTTATATTTGAAAGGTAAAGTCATAGAAAACATTTTTTTTAAAGTGCAGTAAATGTTCACCCAAAACCAAGAATTTCGTCCATGATATTTTACATCCCAATTTGAAGATTTTCATTTGGAGCAACCTCGGACTAGCTGGACATACAATCTACTTTTGCTGTTACCATGAAATACAACAAGAAAAGGAAGTCTAACAGGTTTATTTTATTCATATTTGTAAATTGTAACTCGCTTGAATTATAACTAATTGATATGTGTCTAAAGCAACAGGTATAGAGATATTTTG
Source organism: Amphiura filiformis (assembly GCF_039555335.1). Classification (NCBI taxonomy): domain Eukaryota; kingdom Metazoa; phylum Echinodermata; class Ophiuroidea; order Amphilepidida; family Amphiuridae; genus Amphiura; species Amphiura filiformis. The sequence continues at coordinate 40,729,752 of NC_092635.1, read as the reverse complement.
TCCCTATTTTGTACAAACTTGTTTAAGGGGGTACTACACCCCTGTAGTAAATTTGTGACTAATTTTGCATTTTTCTCAAAAATAATAACACACGGTAAAAAAAAGTTATGTATATTATTGGGGCAAGGAATCCAATTATTACACTGAAATTTCAGTGACTCAAGACAAGCGGCTCAGTATATATGATAGGAAATGAGGTACATCCATGCGGTACCTTATTTCTTATCATAAATAACGAACCGCTTGTCTTGGGTCACTGAAATTCCAGTGTAGTAATTGATTCCTTGCCCCTATAATATACATAACTTTTGTTACCACTGTGTTATTAGTTTTGAGAAAATGCAAAAATAGACACAAATTTATCGAGGGTGTAGTACCCCTTAACTGCTCTATGATTTGATCAATATAAAAGCATAAATAATTTTATGAAAATAACTCCTGAATGCTTATATATTCATGAGATACCCAGCTAACACAAAACTTTTTACAGAAAAAATTGGATATATAAATGCCAAACATTCTAACATAATGTTATACAGTGTGTGAGTAAATTAAATGCCAATAAACTAAACTTTATGAAGGCTAACATGATATAGCCAAGGCCAAAGATAGAAATCAAGTATTGAATTTTACCAGGTTACGATCAATATGTACGCTTTAACTTCTGCAAACCAATACAATTGCCTTGCATTAACATCATTGTGATCTGTGATCAATACTCATCTGATGAGTGATCAATAAGAAATAACTTTAAAAATCATTCAGATGAAAGCAAAATATTTTGCATTGGTTGAATATAGTACTATAAAAATATTTACTCATGAATTCAAAATCAGAGGCTACGGAAATCTGAGATGAAAATACCAAATTAATTGAGGAATTTAAAGAATTGGTCTGGTTTTCAAAGCTTGTGTCATGTTCTAAGGGTATTAATTATGCGGAAGCACCCTGTTTAACATAGCTTTGGATATTTAATTATTTTATTGATTTACACCAGGGCAATTAATTAAGTAAGGTGGAAAATAATTAAAATAATTAAATATCCAAAGCTACTGCTAAATAGGATGCCTCCACCTATTAACCACAGGTTGTAATTTAACCAAACAAAAAAACCCAAAAAAAACCCACACCAACAATCTTATTTCATCTTCATATTGTTTATAAAAATGACATTATTTTGGATGCAGATTTATGTTGATTATCTCCGAGAAGATGTAATACATGTAGCATCTTTCAAAAATATATGATTAAAATGTTAAAATATCTGATTTAATATCTTAGTAATTAAACCAAATGTTCTGTAAAAGATGGCATTTTGGATTGCAGAGCTGAAGCAAACAAAGTGTAATGTACAAAATGAAATTGGAGGTTTCTAAACATTAGAAAATAACAATCTAATAAAAAGTTTAGAAATGTTGTATTTTATTATAATTTTAAATTATTTTCCAATTTTGTTTGTCCTACATCATTTTTGCTTCAGTGTATTCCTTACTTGCCTCCATTTTGTCAACTTCTGATTATAAATTAATTGCAAGCAAATATAATGAAAATAACAAATTGATTGTAAAGAGATCTTTTATTGGATACCACAATAAAATGCTACCCAAATGAGAAATAAACCATTAACATCAGCATTTAATACAACAAATTCATGTGATGAATATCAAGGTGCCACCAATCATGCATACAAGGAGGGCAAAGATCATTGTACTATTGCTAGTTACCATGGCTGCAGTGAGTAAACGGTATCTGTTGACATGACAACCAGTCTTGAGTTACATTACTTTATTAAATCAAGTTCTATACTCTCCTGTGATGCTTTGTGGTCTTCATACTAATACTACATTTTGTAGTTTACTTTATAAGTACTCTCCAAGTGGTAGAAGCTTTATTTGAATAAATCCTGTGGTTAAACAGCATAATTGGTGTTTTGTTTACTCTATTCAAATGAGCTTTTGGTAAATCTCTGTGTGTGTTTATGAGCGTGCCTGGTGTACAATGGAAGTTGATAACATTTCGTTAGTTTGAATACCTTTCCGTTATGAATGATTGTCATGTTGTGCCTATAGTAAGTGAAATGTTTTTGCATTCTCTTCTCGCTAAAAATAGATAGTTTGTAGGCTGCATGGGTTCAAAGCTGGGAGACATATTTAGACATACTAACATGTTTGAATGATTGTGTTTCATATGACTCTGATACATTCATGATGAAATTACATACGGTACTATTTATACTAACACTGTCCCCAAAGATCACTGTATTCATTATTTTGATTACCAACTGTGTTTATGCCCTAATAACATTTTATTAAAGCTACTTCCATGGTTAAAGCTATCTAGGTCTACATAATTTGATGAATAACCCACATAACTTTGGCAATGTTGGCAGGGAAATTTAGTCTTGCCTTTACACATACTTAAAGATTGAGATGCATTTGTAGTTAAAGCTTGTACCGGGTACCTCAAATATATAATGTGGAGATGATGCCACACAAGTTCAGTTGTTAACTTAGACATTGGTTATATTTAGGATGAATAAAAAAATCTAAATATATAGTTATATACTGGGGTCACTTGAATATAAGTAGCATACTAGTATTATTAATCAACCCTCAAAAGACAGCTAAAGACTAAAATGGTGTAACATTTATTTCCCCAAAATGGTGCACTGTTTGAATCATACATGTAGATGGCAGAAAAGAGAATCTAAGTTGAAATTAGGGACCTGTTATTGGCAAAAATGTTGATGACCCTAAAAGCCTCAAAACTAACTCTTTACTTCATTTTGTGTAACACTTTTTTGTCATATTCGAGTGATGTATGCATATATAGCAAAAATTATGGCAAATTACATTTCCAGTAGGATAAAATAGAACTAACTCTACTAAATACTTTTCTTTAACAATGGGCAAAAGAAATATCAGTTATTGTTTCATTTGCTTTGTATATTATGAAGTTTAATGTGTTTTTCTTGAAATCCAATGCCTAATTTGGCTTGATTGTATTTATAGCACAAAATGTATGTAGCAGTTAATTCTAAACATTGGCATTTTATGATGATATTAATATTTTTGGGAGTTAAATGGATCATGAAAATGTATAAAACATTTTAACAAGCATTGAATTTTCATACTTACTTGGACCTAAACCTAATTAAATTTTCCTGTCATGTTATGTTTTGTTATCAAGCATTAATTAATGAAGTCATTTATCACAAACATTGGTTTTGAGATACTCTATTTTGGTAATTGTTGATGAGATGCTCAATTTCATTTGTATTTAAAAGGAATTTTCTGCCTGTTTGATAGGCAAAAAAATGGAATTGCTTACCAAATGATCATTTGTCAGAGCATTTCATTTTTTCTTAATTCTTGTATTTTGTAATTTTATTTTGTAATTTTATTTTGGTCAAAATGAGAAACAGTAAAGAGGATTGTCATCTTCCGTGGTGTATCTAAGGAGGTAGCTGCCTCCCTATATGCAGGATCTTGCTCCCCCTTTCTCAGATTCTGAACACCATGGTTTCTTAGATTTTTAAGCATTTTTTGCCCATTTTTGACCAAGCTTGGCCCTCTTGAAAACAGATTTGCCCCATCCTGGTTATGCCACTGGTCTGCTTTGCAGCAAACAGGCTTTACAGCAAACAATATCATAAACCTACCATCCGGCGATTTCATTACTTACATTTACAATGTGTGTGTTTCTAGCTAGAACAGGATAAAAAGAAATTTAGGTTTTGAATAGTGCATGAAGCTAGCAGTGTTTATTCTCATATATATATAATGATGAACCATCCAGGAATATCTGCCATATGATAACATTAATATTTCCTATTTCTTGCACACAGAAAGAGCAGTATAAAAGAAGATCGAGTCAAGCTGAAGTTGAAGCTCTGAAAAGTGCTGCTGGTAGTCTACTTAGGGTCGACACATCATCTAAATATCATCCCTTAGCCAATGTATATCACACTCCATCCAATGGGCATGATTCAGACAGTGGCATCAGGTATGTGGTAGTTAATTGGGGTGGCTTGAATTGGGTATAGATGTGTGGCTTGGATTCCTAAAACATACCCCAAAAATATACCAAATTTAACGAAAAAAGGGACCCAAAACCGTATTCTTATTGGCAACAATTCAATATTTAAAAGGTTACAAAAATAGCAAAATACATTTTCAGAACATCCATTGCTGTCAATAACTATAGATTTGGATTAATTCATCTCCGAAATTTAATGATCAAGAAGGGTAAATTAATTAACAAATCTAGTTGGTAGGCAATGATTGCTTGATGCTTTCACATGACAAGCGACATGGAGGGTTGAGATTTTGAAAACAGGAGTAAACACATAGCATGTGTGATAATTGCTTTTCTTCAAGAGTGATATAGTATAAATTCAGAGTTAATATTTTTCTGACATAAATTTGCCTGCACTTTACTCAGACCATATTCTTACTTACAGTCACTGCTATACTTTATAATTTTTTTTGTTCTACACAGCCACACAGCTTCAGGGTCTCGAGCTAAATCCCCATTCAGTCATCTTGCAGGAAGCAGCAGCAGCCTTCGCAGCAGTACCAGCAGACATCTACCCATCAGGACACCACCAGTAATCCCTCAAATAGAAGAGCCATGGAGTCTGTCACCAGCGTCAAGAGATAACAAAGACATGCAAGATGCAATGTATGAGAGTGAACAAAGAAGGCTGGTATTGGTTGAAAAGTTGAGAGAAGCACATGAGACATTACAGGTACATATGGCTGTTTAAATAATGTGGTATGATCTGATCCAATCAGACCGAAGTCAGCAATAATGAAATTGAGATATAGGCATAAATATAGAGCAAGAATAATCAAAAACCATAAGAAAGTGGACATGTAAAGTTTACAACTTAGCTTAGCCTTAGGTAGACTTCAGAGCAAGTTAGTAATGGATCCAAATTTCTAACTTTGGTCAGAGCATGGAAATAGTAGACAATAACTTTGTCAGAAAGTCTGGGAGATCTGTCTGGAGGTGGTTAGTCTGTGTTAGGTTTCAAGAGACATCAATGGCATACAAGATGTAATATACATTGTATGAGTGCAGAGAAGGGGCTAGCATTAGTTGACATATTGCTGCAGAAACAGCAGTAAATGATATGTGGCTGTTGCAAAGAGCTACATAGGCCTAACTGAACAGGGAGTCATGAGGTCCATCAGTCACAAGAAAATATATATTAGTGATATCTCACAAAGTTTTTATGGATTTCCCCATGGTTATTTTTACAAACTTTTCACATATGTTGTCTTTCCTATGTTTTACCAGGGCCAAACTGAACGTTTATGTGATAGTGAATCTAAGCTGAATGATAGTCAGTATGCAATGGACAATATGTCAACATCAGTCCAGTCTCTTCAAAGGAAATTATTATCACTTCAGAGAGAACGGGAAGATGCCTTGGCAGATAAGATGGAAACTATTCGACACAGACAGGGCTTGGAGTCCAAGTAAGCTATAGTTTGGTTGAACAATTCACCTTTTTGGTAATACTATAAGCCTTTGTGTTTGAACTCCTGATGCTGTCACAATGATGTGCACATTGTTACTTCATGGTGGTAAAATGTGCAGTATTGTTTAATAGCTGGCATCAAGCTTAACAGGTATTGGCCATTTGGAGATCACAGGGATGTAAATCTGCCGGTAATTACTAGAATTTCAGAATTTTGGCAAAAAAAAAATCTGGAAAAAATGGAATTGGATGATGATAAATTATTTGTCATAAAAAGAGCCAAAACAACTTTTTAGGAGGGGTGATATCCTGCAGCCTATTCCCCGGACAAACCCCCCTAAATATTCATCACTGCACACAAGCCCTTGATCACCTGTCCCTTTCCAAGGACCAGATGGATTTTCAGGAAATGGATATGTTTCCATTTTCTTCTTAGACAACCTTTTTTGCCTAACAGAACTTTAATGTGTATTTTTTTCAGGGTTGAAGGCTTAGATCGTGAGTTGAAGAATCTGCGTCTATCATACAATGCCTTACAGTCAGAGCAAGCCAAACGAGATGTGATTGTGGACCAGACATCAAGAGCACTGTCAATGGTTGAGGAAGAAAATCACAAATTTCAACAGGTGAGTTATGTTTTATGATTTCGTCTGTCTTTCTGTCTGTTTGTTTGCTTGTTTTTGTTTGCTTGTTTGTTTGAACCTGAAAAGCATTACTTGCCATTTGCTGATAAAAAACACACATTTAAACCACAAAGTCTCGAAGATCTGTAGCATGTGGATCAAAAATATATTTCAGATATCTTTTACAATTAGTTGTATTTTCAATCACACTCATACACAATTTTATCAGTATTGTTAATAACTTTAAAATGTCCAGAAAATGACAAAGAATAGTCAAATGTTTCAAGCATAATTGAAGAGGAAGACAATTCCAATTATTTTAAGAGCAGCAGCTCATCAGAATTATATTACACATTCCTAGGGATGATAAGGGGATGGGAAGCTTCCCTAATGTGGGAACTCTTGCCCACCCCACCCACTCCCTGTTATATGCTGGTTGCCTTGGTATTTAAGATTTTAGGCCATTTTTGTACTTTTTAGCCTATTTTTGACCATTTTCATAAAACTTTTTGCTTGAAAGTTGCCTCGCCCCCCTCTGTTGCAAAATTGATTGATACGTGAATGTGTTTTCTTCTTTTTTGTCTCTTGTCTTTTTTATTTATTTTCTTCTTGAATTCCAACTTTCAGACCAAAGAGAGTATGCTGAAGGAGGCCATAGCTTTGCGAGAGTCACTACATATGTCAAAAACAAAATGTGATAAGCTTGAAGCAAATGTGCTGGACTTGGCTCAAGTCAGAGAGGTAAGAGACAAGAACGGAATCAACTTCATTGTGGGCTATTCAAGTTGAAATCCATATACCCCCTATGGAAGGCATGACCTTAATCTCCCAAACAGGGAGTGTATATATTTCAAATGGAGTCACCCATTCAGGTAACCCATTTGAAATTCACACCCCATTTGTGGAAGATTCATGTCTTCCATAGGGGGTGTATGGATTTCAAATGGAAAAGCCCAATGAGGTTTGTTATCAGGAGGTTATTTGAATGCAGAATTTGCTCTGGAACCAGGCAAAATGAATGTTTTTGAATAGGAATGCCATAGCAACACATATTAGAACTCACTGTAGCCTAATAGGCTGATCAAGATCGACCAAGATTGGTTAATAGAGTTTGGAAATAAATATAATACGGGAACTTACTTTTGACAACTTTGCTATGTTGCATTCTAAGAACAACCCAATGGGGATGGGTAATTTCATTGAAGTGAAGGGCTGACATAAATTTCTAGCTACATCACTGTACTATTTGGATTGCTTGTTTTTCTTTCTATACATACTTACCTCAAATGCGCACGGGCTTGATGTGCTCCAGAAAATTTTTTGACGAAATGCAAACCAGTAAAAAGATATGGGTAGCCTTGTTTGTATATGGCTGAGATGGAAGGGACGTACTGCAGTGAGAATAGACCACATCGCCAGTAGTTCATCACATGTGAAAGTCACATTTTAATAATGCCGCGTTTGCCCGAATTTCTTCGCGGTCGAGCAATAGGTTTGCTGGATGAAAATGTACCGGTGAAAGAAATTGCTCATTGTATGGGACTTGCGCCTAATGCAATTCGAAAATTGAGAACAAAATTAAGTTTTATTTCCATTACAAACACATGGACAGGCCTAACATACTGTATTGTTTGACAATTGACTCCTATGGACTCAGGTGCAACTTTCAAAACTCCCTCTTTTTTTACATAATGAACCATTGCGACCAAACGCAATGATGTGCGAAACTACAAATTGGCCCAGATTTGTAAAACAAATAAGGTTATATACTCATAACTTTTTACAATTTTACATTTCGTTAAATAATTTTCGATTTATTTCAAAAAGGGGGAACTTATAAGTTGTGTACCCTATATATATGATTCTAGAACCAAAAATGGGGGTTGTGCTGATAACAGACCTGGAATAATCCCCTACTCTTTTTGAAGAGTCAGTGTTATACATTTTGTGTGCTGCATGAGATCAATGGCCTAATGTGAGTTCTGAACTGTAGACAGATCTAGACCACCGACCGCCCATCCCTAACCACGGCGATAAGTGAAGCCACATATCCATGGTAATTTTAACTGGAAAGACACGCTCGTTTGCATCTTTGCCAAAATTATTGCTATGCAGTGTCAACTTCCCTACGTGCACCGAAGTCTGTGGTCCAGATACCTGCTAGTCTGAGGTCCAGATACCTGCTAGTCTGAGATCTAAACCATGTGACACTACACGCTTATTTCAAACAACCGTTGTGAACATAGCTAGCTATGCCTTCATATAGATTATGTAATTGATTTTGTATTTTGTTTTGTATTTTTCAGGATCGGGAGATTTTAGTGGCTCGGAATTCAGAACTGACATCAGAACTTAGGGATATCAAGGAAGCACATTCTGGATTAGAAAACCAGAATGACCTGCTCAAAGGCGATTTCCAAAGCTAGAGAGGTATGGTGGTTATAATGTCTTTATATTAAAGGGCATGCCAACTGTTGTAGGAGCTAGTTGTACTACAAGATTTGTTTATACTTGCTAGCATCTTGTTCATTCTGTGAAAAAAGCTGGGTCTCCCAGGGGTCACACAATGCCTTTTTGTATGTTCAGTGCAAGAGGCATCAGTATTTTTGTAAATTAGTGGATCAGTACTTATGCACTACATGGTACCACTACCAGCTTAAAAGAATATACATTTAATTTTTAACACTCAAAACATGAGACCAATTTATCAATTTTGATAGAATTTGTAAGTTGTGATAAAAATTCATCACCCTGCTACTGAATACAACTCAAAACTGTTTTCTTCATTATTATTATAGTAAAATAGAGCACCCTCAAATAACATGTGCAGATTATATCATCATGCGTTAGTATAGGGCTGCCTTCAAACATAAGCAATTCATTTTTGATATTGTTCACCTGTCTTCTTGATATCAAACTTTTGAAACTTTTGGTGTGAAAATCTCTGATGCTTGATTTTTGTTTTAGGATGTCAAAGTTGAAATCTCTTTTGCAGGTAAAATTACTGTGTATTCCTTGAGTTGTATTAAATCTAATTTACCCTTTTGGTATCAACTCATTTTGATTTTTATCATCAGGAGAGAGAAGTTTTCCAGAATCGAGCCATCCAGCTAGAAGAGAGGTGTGCCGACCTCAATGCTAAGTGTGTGAGCTCAGCAGCTACTAAAGAAAAACTTTTGCAAGAAAAACTTGATCTACAACAACTTCTTAACCAATCTAACCATGAAAGAGAACAAACTAATAAGGTATTAACTATTTACATGTCAAGATACAACAGTTTAATTGACGATTCTTTCCCGTTACTAAGCTACAATATACTGAATACTCATAATAATAATTTCCAGACCAAATGTGTTATTTCGGGATTCAATCATGTTTCACCGTTGTTCATCACCGATTAACAACGCATCCTCTGCGTGGTTTACTTCGCACGGGCAGCTTTAGCGTGCGAAGTAAACCACTAACTGGACGCGAAGATAGTCTAATTCACATGTTTTTTTTATTCGGAATGTCCGTTTGTCATCACCACTCAACCTTACAAGAAGATCAGTGATTTCTCTGTTGATATCAGCAATAAAACTACAGAATAAAGTGGTAATGTTTAGCTGCTACCTCCAACATAAGAGAGTGTTTACGTGTTCCAGGCATGACGAATTGTACACGTTCTAGCGTAACACATACACGTAACCTTGCGTTCACATATACGCTACTGGACTGTGGTTCATCACAGATTAACAACACTTGGCTTCTGTACACAGGTATAGGAAGAGTTGTTGAAAGAAGCTTAAAAAACAAGCAAAACTATTGTTGTTTTGTTAGAATGAATGAAGTATTATGACGGTTTGGATAACTTTGAACCTCTATACTGGTTCTAGAACACCTAATCTCCTTCCCATCAATTACTTGCTTAAATTTGCAGCTTTATTTACCCTGGTATATTCCTCTTTATTTTACCAAGGCAAGACAAGTACTTGAGAACCAAATTACAGATATGCAGCTTGAAGTGACACAAGCAAGATTAGCTGTAGAAACTAAAGAAGAGGAGATGGAGAAAATGATGGAGGAACTCAATGCTGTGAAAAAGGTAACATATATGCTATAATAGATTCCATAATACATTGGAGCATTGGGAAAAGGTTAAAGGGCATTGGACCTGGACTATTGTCCAAAATAGGTAACAAAATTAAGTATTATTGATGAGTGTGGAGTCTGTAAGCACCGTCAATTGATAATAATACCTGTACAAAAATAAAGTTTACTCCAAACAGTTGTGGAACGTATAATAGATAATGTACACTTCTTTGTTATCTGAGCGAGGCATTTCTCTGAGTGTAAGATTAAAGGGACTCATGGACATATAATATTTGATATATTCTGTGCACTACTGATCTTCACCCAAGAATGACTAGCTAAATGATGATATTGGCATTCGCAGTAGGCTTGTGATCGGATGCATTGCTGTGCATACGTTTGGTTTTGGTTTTATGTTTCTGACAATGTATTTCTGAAGGTATAAAATTAATCTTTCTTGAATTTTGAAATGTTTTAAAATATCATAGATATACACACCTTTTTCTTAGGTCAACATTATTTTTGTCATTTGAATGCTTAATTGTTTGTTTGCATTTATTTTTAAGCATCAAGCCGGTTACTTTCAGCATAAAAGTAACTTGTCTCCTATTTCTATAGGTTGGAGAGGTCCTTTCTACCGAACTATCAACAGCCAAGCAAAACTTAGAGAAACTCCAAGAAGAAATGCGACACGTGTCCGCAGATAAACGGACATCTCAGCAGCAGCAGGCCTATTGGCAGGAGGAAGCAAATAGATTAACTGGGGAGAAAGAATCACTTAGTAAGGCATTGGAGCAACAGAAAGAAGAATTTAGCAAAGAGAGAGACCAACTGAGTGAACAGCATCAGAATATTAGAGAGAATTTGAAAGAAATGAGAACAGAGAAAGCTAAAGCACAAAGCAAATGTCAGGAAATAGAAACTGTAAGTTACAACTTTGGTGGAAGATTAATTTATTTATTTAGTTCAGTCTTCATGGATTCAGTGATGAACTTGAAATGGGCTCATTCAATATCTTGTTTTGAATCTAGGCAAGGTGGACTTACATATACTTACTGTCCTGGAAGTAAATCTATGAATTGGATATACAAGTGAACATTAACCCCCTGGACACTACTGGTCATCTAACAGCATTTCTGATTGGTTGATAACTTGAAATGCTCATTTCAATTGCCAATTATAACTAGGCTTTAAACTATTTATGGTCAAACTTGCATTTGCAGATGATCTTATTAATACCCTCCTTGATTGGTTCAAAATTGGACGCAATATTCATTTTGGCCAATCGGCAGGTAGTTCTCATGTGGTTAACAGCTGAAGGTGATAAAGACAAGATACCCGTATTTAAAGTTTAGAGGAAATATTGGAGGCTTTGGTTTGCCTTTATTGTCAGATAGACTTGAATAAATAGAACTTGATTAATGTAAAGATTCATGTAGACAGAGGCATTTTTTTCTACATCAGATCTTTATTTGACACAAACCATTTCAGTTAATTCATTATATAAGGTGTAACCATGTTGTCCTATCATTTGTATGATAAGCTCATTTGTATGATAAGTTGCTGCAGCTTGATAAAATCAATAGGGCTATACCAAAGGGCTACACCAAATGCTACACCAATGTAGTATTTGCTATGAAATTCAAAATATGTTAAGATTAAGTTACTCTGTTAAAGATTTTCTAAAAACATCAGAAAGAGTTCCAAAACTCAAAATCACTCTGTGCCTTCTTATGTATAGATGCTCCATCGTGCTAATGAGGAGATTGAATCCTGCAGCATCCAGCATCATGAAGAGACAGAGCAATGGCAGTCATCATGTGATCAGCTCACAGCATCTATAGGGAGGAAGGATGAGGAGATAATGATGCTAGCAGAGCAGCTACAACAGGCTCAAGACCAGGTAGGTTGATCCACTATACTTGTTTATCTGCTTGTTTGGTTGGTATGAAATATAAAAAGTGTTACCCAGGCTTGTTAATCAAACCTCTCACAACAGTTGTGTTAGGCATAACTGAAGGTGGCAAATTTTTTACCCTAAATGGTGTAACTGTAAACATTTAAGAACTTATTGTGTCACCCAAAATGGCAAAGCTCCAAAAATGGACATAAAGTGTTGATGACGGCCAAAATGGCCCTTGTGTTGCAAAATCGTTGTAGCCACTACATGCTCAAATTCAACATTTTAACAACAAGTCGTATGCATAGTACTTTTATATTTGAGTAACCAGCTTACAAGTTTACCCCCTCCCCCTCCCCCCCCAAAAAAAAAAAACCCACCAAAACAATTAGAATAGAAAGTTTGTCCTGTGAAAACACAAACCTGCCAAGAAATCATCACCTGGAAGAAAATACCCTGTAGGAGAGGTTGTCATCTTCATCATAAGTCATTTCCCACTGAGAAAACATTAGGGTTTCAATTTCAGCATTTTTGGGAAATAGGGCATGTTAATTTGCTATTGTTTGTAATTAATGTTGACCCATGGATTTTGAGAAACAACTTTGAGCAGTTTGCTATTGATGGATGTGGAAAATAATTGAAAGGTACTCTACCATGAATTAAAGCTGATTTATAAGGGCAATACAATGCCAAGTCGACTGGTCCCCAGCACATTTCAATTAAAGCCATTTGGTGGTGTTTTTCCTTCAACCATTCTTATTCACAGATGGTACAGTTCAAAGCAGAACTTCAAGCAGCACAGCAGAAACATGAACAACTACTAGAACACCAAGATGAGATGGATCATCTGAGGGAGGAAAATAAGAGGTTGGCTCAAGAGCACGGAGAAGACCAACAAGTAATACATCTCCTAGAAATGCAGAAGAATATCCTGGCTAAAAATCAGGTATGTTTGTAGGAAATTTATCCCTTTCCTGTATGGATTTAGGACTGCTAACATTTAACTATTATAAAATGATACATTAATATTTGTACCCTACAGAGGCTATGACAGGTACAGGTACACTACGGGATTCTCATGAGAGTAGCAGCGCTGCTACTCTCGAGTACCTACGTCGGCCACCAGACCCTTGTGGCCCAGCAAGCCGGCTGCAACTCGCGAATACCTCGTGGCGTAGGTACTTTGAAGGTACTCCGAGTACCGACACTGGTACTCGCCTGTCAGGTACTCCGCAGCTGAGTACCGATGTGGGTACTCTAGCAAAAAAAATGAGGCAAGCGGGTTGCCATTTCTTATTTGTTTCTGTTGCCATATTGTTTTATATTGATTAATATGTTCTTGATTTATGTTTCTTATTATTTTATTCTTTGGGCATTTTTAAGAGGATAAGTTAAGTAGGCCTATTAGTAAATGAGTAAATAAATAAATAAGTAAGTAAATAACTAACTAAAGGAGTAAATAAATAAATAAGGAAATAGGTAAACAAGTAAATAAGTTATTAAATAAATAATTACCCAAAGAAGTAAATAAATAAATACATAAATAAGGAGACAGGTAAAATAACTAATTATATGAGTTAAATGAGTAAATAATTAGGTAAATACTAACTAAATAAGTAAGTAAATAAACAAGAAAATAACCAAGTAGGTCTAAATAAATAAGCAATTAAATAAATAAATAAATATCTAAATGAGTAAGTAAAGAAATAAGTGAATATAATAAATAAGTATATATTAAAACAATTAAATAAATAAATAAAGAACTAAGTAAATTTATAAGTACATAAGAAAGTAACCAACTAAATAAATAAATAGGTAATAAATAAATCAGTAAAATAACTAAAGCGTGTAATGAGTTAATGAATAAAAAACCATATGAACATAAAATACATGATGCAATCTTTTCTAAACATTTCTGAAAAATAATAAATTTACTAAATAATTAAATAAGATAAAAATTACAAATGAAAACAACCAAGCTGAGCAACCATCAGCCAAGCAAACAGCTAACTAACCAACCAAGTAAACAATCAAACAAACATCAAACCGTGTTATTTTCCTAACAGAACAAAACGGAAAACAAAAAGAAAAACAACGAATTATAACACTGTCGCCGGCGTGCGGAAAAACTGCATTGTGCAACAAGCAATTGCATCCAGATCATAACAAATTAATAATTCCACTTCAGCGCGTGCGTGTGGAAGCCTTGTTGAGCGCGTAGTTGAACGCGCAGTCGGCCGCGTGGTTGTACCACGGCGCGCTATGCCAAGTCAATGAACTTTACGATCAAAGGACTTTAGCGACGGAGTACCTCGCGGGTGAGTACCTTCACTGCTACTTCACTGCTGACACATGGGTACACCATGGATGCGGTTACTATGCAGGTACTTCCGCTGAAGGGCCATCGAAGTACCCCGACTATGGTGTGCCTATAAGTCACCTACTCGGTACATCGCAGTTGACTCTTAGGTGACGCATGGTGGAGTATCGATGTAAGTACATTGCTACGGGGGTATCTACAGTGTGTTGGCCGGCGCTGGTACTTTGGTGTAGTACCAACGCGTCGGCCACAAAGGGCATGGGTACTTGGTAGTAGCAGCGGTAGTAGCCGCGAAGTAGCATTGCAGCAGAGGTACTCCGTCGCCAGGAATCTTGTAGTGTAGTCATTGTTTGCTTCGTAGAATGCTGGTATTCACTTTGTGGGGACTAAAAATTGTGCATTCCATGCTCATGTTTGCTCAACACAGGAATGCCAGATTTCCTTCAATAGTAGGATTTCATGCTTTTTGTTACTCCAAATTTCTGCACTTTTATTTATTTTCAGCATATTTTGAGGCTTTATATCCCAAATTTGGGTACTTTTCAGGCTTTCCTACAAAGTTACTTCAGGTCACTCACTGGCATCCCTGTCAACAATATATGAATTCTCCACAATTTCTCAAGTTTATACATTGGGATATTCCACCTGGGAAATCCATACACCCTCTATGAAAGACATGACCTCAATCTTCCACACAGGGAGTGTGAATATCAAATGGGGTTACCTGAATGGATGATTCCATTTGAAATCTACACTCCCTGTGTGGGTTTTCGTTGTGGATGATCTTACTTAAAATATGAGTTTCAACATATATTTTTTTTACTGTTGTTATTATTCAACTATTTTGTTTTTAAATATGACATGGATATTTCACTGAGCAATTTGAATTTGTTTGTTTTCTAGACTTCCACCCAGCACAGGCAGACAATAGATCAGCTGCAAGCTCAAGTAGATCATCTCAAAGCAGAATTAGGATTATCTGAGTGAGTAGATTAATAATTGAAATCAGTGATTTGCTCATCTGGATGATCATATAAATCATCAAAATTCAGGTCTTGGCACCGTTGTTAGTGTCATAGATGTGCTAACATAGCCTGCTAGTTGTTAAGCCAAAAGCTGTGTATTAACCCTAACACCCGAAAATACCACAAAATACCACGATGAAAAATTCTGCGCATGCATGAATCCCAGGGTCTGCGATGACGCAATCACCCTAAGTGTTATATGCTCACGGAATTGCTGGCCGGGCAGCAATAACCCGTGTAGCTACCGGTCCGTGATCGTGTGGTTGGCATGCGGGGGGTCAAAGGTTCGAATCCAGGGGGTGCCAAGTCAAAAATTCTTCTTCTTGTTGAATTTTTCGTATCTTCTTTGACTTCCGATATCAAAAGGCGGGGTTCAGTGTTAGGGTTAAAGATAATAGAAGACATTTTACACAAATCTGTAGATTTCTCACTTAAGTTGAGAAATTAGCCACATGTATTTGAATGGGGCTTCAACTTTGTCAATGCTGCTGTTTTCTTTGTTTTTTACCAAATTTTTCATGTCAAAAATACCTAATGACAATTTAGAATGACTTATCCTTCACTTTTAGGCAATTTATAAACAATTTTTTATACACTTACGCTAGGATCACTGAATGGGCCTTTAACAGAATATAGACTGAACAAATCCTTTATATTTTAGGCCTGTAAAATTGCAAATATTTTACACTTACGCTGGGATCACTGAATGGGCCTTTAACAGGTATAGACTGAACAAATCGTTTATACTTTTGGCCTGTAAAATTGCAAAATAATATATATTTGCAGGACTGATTCCTTAGTTTTATTGCATTGTAGGAATGGTGTTATCCCTCCAATACAATAGTCTATTCCAGTTAAGAAAGGGGGAGTCTTCTTGGAGAGGGTTGGGGGAGAGCTGCCCCTTGAATCGCTTCTCTTTGCTCACTCACACGGTAGGCTTGTGTGAATCATGCATGATTTGTCGGACACCATCAGACCAAGACTAGAGTCACATGACTATCATGTGACACAATGAAGTGTGGTATAGTATGCTGTAGGCTTAGATTATTAATACACAGATTGGAATTTTGCATGCCTGTGCCTTCTAATGCTGGTTTCATACTACCCTGCCGCTTGCCGCTGAGCGGCGTGGTGCACGCGCATTGCAGACAAACGGACACAATAAAGGCTCGTCATTGGTTGAAAAGCCCTGCCGCTTGCACGCAGCGGCAAGCGGCAGGAAAGTATGCTGGAGGCTTTAGCGTACTCGAATTCAGCTGACGCCGGTAGGCCTACAGCATACAGACCTGGCGACATCGCTTATCTTACGCGAGAAGTTTCTTTTGTGTACACTCGCGCTATTTGCACTATTTTTGAGTTTGCTCACGCGGTACCTGACTTAGCGTCGATCCCCTGAGGCAACATGCCATGTTTCCACGTATGGCTGTAAGGCTAAAAAACATTTTGTAGCTCAAGTTCAAGTGACATTTTGAAAAAGAAAATATTTATAAAGTTAAAATGTGAATTTAATTTTGGTTTCAAGTATTGCACTCTCTTGTGACATTTCAGAGATAAGATTACAGAAGTGAAGGAAGAGTTAGCAAGGGAACGCTCTGTCACTATGTCACCAAGCCGATCTACCCGCAGTACCCCAGCACCATGTGAGAACTGTCAGCTAGTTCGTGATCAGAATGAAAAATTGAAAGAGATGAATAAAATATTTACTGACAAGATTAAGAAGGTAAGATTAACATACTGGCTATTAAGATTCAAACTCATGACTGAATGATAGCAGTCTTACGCTTCTGCCACAGCTTTAACTTTCAAAGTTAGGAAAGTGGCTTCCTTTTCGGAAAGTGAAAAATAAAACATATCCTGTAGACATCACAATTCTTTCAATATGAATGTGAATAATACAGATTGAGCAGTCCTGATTGGGTGATTGAATGAAGTGACTCAGTGAAATATTGCCATTTGATTGGCTGCTTGAGCAAAATTATGTTGTGTATCCCAGCTCATTTTAAGAGATAATCCAGACCTGTGTATGTCCAAGATCACAATAGCCGACTGATGATGATGATGTATGTTGATAACTGAAAGTACATGTATGTTAGAGAGAATTTAAGTAATACATTTGATTCAAATTATGATCAATAACAGCAAAAAAACAACAACATAACACTCATCTGTATTTACTAACAAGTTGTCAAACCCATAGACAGGAGACCCCCAAATGCCAATCAAATAAAATGGTCCACTTTTTCCGTAAAAACATTGAAATTGGCTCTTTTTGGAAGGACAAAATCACAAAAGTTTCACTTTTGAGCCTGCCACACCCCCCAAAAATAAATCCTAGCAACAGGCCTGCAAATTTTACAGATAGATATAACATACCTACACTTATTCTTCTGTATTTTACTTATTTGTGCATTGCATTCCTTCTATTTCAGCTGGATACTGACACACTCAACAACCAAACTAAAGCAAAGACAATATCTGATCTTGAAAGTAAATGCCAAGATCTGCACACTCAGATCCAATCTCTAAATAATATTAATTCTTTGATGACGGATAAAGCAGCAAGGCTTGAGAGCGAGAAGGCTGAGGTGATGCAGAATATACCAGCTCCAGGAGAGGTCATCAGCAGGGTGGAATATGACCAGTAAGTGATACAAGTGTGTAATATGTAGTATAGTAATATCAAATGGAAGATGATTTTGATCTTTCAGCAGAAAATATTTATCTTTAATGTTCAGTGTGCCACACACATTCAGAATATTATGAATTTCCATGTGAGGATAGTGTAAATTGGTGCATGTGTTAATACTGAAACAGTGTAATGGCTGTTCAATTTGAAATCCATACACCCCCTATGGAAGACTTGACCGTAATCTCCCACACAGGGAGTGTGAATTTCAAAAGGGGTTACCTGAAGGGGTGACTTTATTTGAAATCCACACTCCCTGTGTGGGAGATTAAGGTCATGTCTTCCATAGGGGGTGTATGGATTTCAATTGGAATAGCCCAGTGAGCAGTTATACCAAGAATCAAATCAGACTAATTGTTAATTTGGGTTTGCACTATTGACCAGCGCATTGTGTGTGCGTACGCCTGTCAAACACATACTTTAATTACCGCATACACTTGGCAATAGCGAGATAAATAAAAATGCACTTTTTGCGCATGCGTTTGCAGGGAGAAGCTCGTTTTTGGTAGCAAGTTGGCGGATCTGTGCAAAGGGCGAATAGAGACTGAGTGCTTTTCTTTAAGAAGGCAAAGTGGGTGTAAAACCCTGAGAGTAAATAACTTTGATTGAACATTTGATGAAAGTGTGCATGCATCATACAAGATGTGTGACCACTGTTTTATCCTTATTGTTCAACTTTACAAATCAACTTGATCTTTTAAGACTAAACTACCATAAAAACTCAATAGTTAGCATATGTGCTTACTATCGAGAACTTTTAAAACATGCAAACATGAAGAGCCTCATCCACAAAAGTGTAAAGGGTTTTGAGTGAATCATCGATACACATAGTTATATACGAACAAGTAAACCTACAGATGTGTGTCTCAACGCCATTAGCTCAGTTGGTAAAGCGCAGGACTTTGGTATAATTTCATGTTTTCAAAAGGAAAAGCGCTTGATAGTAACTATCAAGTTTTTACGGTAGTATTAATATTTTAATTTATTGCTTTCAAAAATTTGTACAACACTTTTTGACAACATTTTTCAAAAATTCCTTTTTGCTTAAAACAGAGTTGAAAGAGAAAAGGACAGACTGCGTGGAGACTACACACATCTCAAAGATGACTATACACGCCTAAATGAAGACTATAACAACCTCAAATCTACATTTACTGATTTGGAAGGATATCATAAGCAACTATTGACAGAGAAAGCCAATAGATCTCCACAACCAACCAGAGCTGAAAGAGGTATAATAGCTCATTTCTTTGTTCTAGGTCTATGTAAATATGGCCAGGTGGATGTCAGTTCATAAGAGCAATGTCGGGGATTATAGATCACAATTTTCAATCGATGGGGAGAGATGAGGTCCCACCAGGTCCGACCGAGTCTCCTACACAGGTTACGCTCCCTGTGGAGGGGCGGAACCAAACTGGCTGATGTGGAGACTAAGCCAGTTTGCTTCGGTCTGATACTCGTCTAGCCTCGCTTTGACCATGCGCAGATCTGGCTGGTCAGGAAGATATTTAATATCCCGAATTTATAATATGCCTACCAGTTCCACCGTATAACCGATTTGCTAGAGAATATTTGTTACCATGTTTAATAAATTTGTATTAATCGTATAATAAAATGTGGCCAAATGTATATTTGTGTATATAGTGTGTGGATCCACTCTTCTACGGACTTGGCTACTAAGCATGTCGGGAAGGATATGGCGGTATGCTGACCTGGGTCAATATGTTCTGGGCAGATGAGGTCCCACCAATTGCCTACGACCTTGTGTGCGATCATGTGTGACAGGCAATTCCTGATAATAATAGAGGTTCCCTGATATGGCTCATATGATTGTAAACATTTACGAACAATATCAATTGAACCTAACCATATTGGAATGTGTATGTATATGTATGGAGAGGATGAGTGTATGGTTGTGGGTGTGTGTTCGCCGAGGCATTCAAAGCGAGGACAAGATATAATTTTTTACATTCAAAGTGAGGACATTTTGACAAAGTGACTATGTTCATTGAATAACACTCTTCCTATAGGGGATATAGGGGGGTATAGGCTAATTCTTCACTTTGTATGCACGTTTATCGTCAAAGTGAGAAGACCTCACTTTGAATGTGTTGTACCTAAAATGTCCTTGCTTTGAATGCCGGGACAGAGCATTACACACATGTGTTTAACAAGTCCTCACTTTGAATGCCCGCGCACGTAGGGGGGGGGGGGTTACACCCATGTGTGCTTTTGTAAATGCCAGAAAATGAGAAATCCATGTGTATGCGTAGTGGGGAAGCACAGGAACTGAGGACGTCCACAGTTACTGGACGGTGTTTCTAGATAAAAATAGCATTTAAAAGTGTTAAATAAGTAATGACCGCATTTGAGGGTGTAGGGTCATTCCACACCTGTATATTGAACACATAACTATGTCATGGTAAGATGACAGAAGTGTGTGTGTCAGCAGATGAAAAGTGAAAACTCAAGTTGTGTAGGGGTGGCTGTGTTGGGGTGCATATGTAAGCACCTCCAAATGAGGACATTTATATGATATTTTAGATGCAATTATGCACAGCCACAGAACCGAGGACGTCTTAGGTTCAATGTTACATGCATCAGGCTGCAAACAGTGAAAAATGCTATTTATAGCTAACATCTATTGGGAGGTATAGGACATATCTCGGTTAGATAGTATGATTTTATGTGTATGTCCTCGGTAAGGTGATTGATTAATGGTTGTGTGTCCACACTTGGATAAAAAGTAAAATTTGATGTCCTCGTTTGACAGTGCAAACGGGTAGAGGTGTATGTGTGCGTAATTTATCTGTCACAAAAAGTGGACCAATTTGACAACATATTCATATCTAACAATATTTTATATCTCTTATATTATTCTTACAGAACAACTAGAAATAAACATCCGCAAATCCCAACAAGAAAACGATGCACTCCAACGCCAGATAGAACTGGTTCGAAGCCAAAGTTTGATTGCCGAAAATGCCAGGATGAGGGCAGAAGACAAAATCCGTAAGACATTACGCTTTCAACCCACACCTGATACCATGTACACTTTGTAGTGAACAGTTTGCTTATCACGTATCACTTGGTTTAATCAGTACTGGACACATGTGGGGCAATTGACAGTTTATAAGGTGATAGGTTTTGGGAGCACAGGGCCAGTTAGCAGTCCCCATGTAGTGATTACTTCAGATTTTATGTTAGGCCTACACCTTTTTATATAATTATCCGTAACTGGTCCAATTTAGATAATAATCACACTTCCTAATTTTGAAAATTCATTAATACCACCAAGTTGAAAGTTGAAATAATTAAGGAAGAAATTCAGACACCAATGGATGCATGTAAGAGTAGTCAAAATGTTAACTTGTTGTTTGTCTTATATTCCCAAATTTGGTTGTTTCTTTGTTTTTAACTAAAAAAACAGCCCCAGTACACCAGTGCAGACAAAGGCGTAGGCTACTAGTACATATACATATACGTACTTGTACGTACTGGCGTCATGATTTTCCCACAATTCATTGCACCATTATAAAGAAATACATAAGATTTTAGAATCATTGTCCGAGACAGTTTATCTTAACAGGTGCAAGGCTTACATTTTCAGACAATGAAGCTGGAGCGCTAAAGAAAAAATTGAATGTGTCGAAATTCTAAAATCAAATTTGAAATATTTATATATAGATTAGTACTATAGCACTGAGGTAATTACCTATCATTCATTGATTCATTCAGCATGTTCAGTGTTTTTCCTACCCATGTGTTCAGTACTGGTTTAAAGTCACAGGTTGCTTGCATCTATTGCACCATTCATAAGGCTAAAGAAAGTTGATTAATTGGTTCCTGCTTCATAAATAGGGAGTAGGGATGAGGGGGCCATTTCATTATTCATTATTTGACAAACTTTCATTATTACACATATCACTGGTATAGAGCGATATCTAAACCTGGATTACTGCACAAAACATATTCATATGCACCTTGTAACCATTTGATTAATACATTTAAAAGTTTTGTCCAAAATTATAACAATTTGGTTATAACAAATCTATAACAAAATTACAAGCTCTTATCATAATTAAAGCACAAGAAACATGGCGAGGGGTGTGTAAATTTTCATTATTAACCATTTACCATTTCCGCAATGGTAATCCATTGTTCAAGTTTGTTTCGGCTTATAATATGCGAAAAATTAAGATGCATAACATTGCGTATTGATATAGAATGGCGTGCACGCATATGGGCACAGCACTTACGCTAGTTGTCCGTTATGTAAAACGCTTATGTGAATTTACACAAGCATGAGTTGGGACTTTATTGACGCGCACAGTAACAAAAAACAAATAATTTCTGCCTAAACTGAACAAACTTTAAGGAAATATGTTAAAATCATCACAAGGACAGGCTTGACATTTGAGTTGTTAATAATTGATATATTCCTTGAAGAATTTGAGAATAATGGATTTGTTAATAAAATAATGACAGTTTTGGCAAAAAAGAAAAGTTAGTGTGGGTAGGAACCAAGGAATCAACTTTCATTGGACTAAACTAGCTGCATCTGCTTGACCAATATCAATTCATTGCTGATAGAGGACATACCTGTATCAGATCGAGCTATTGAAACCTCACCAAATACCTTGTGTGAAATGATTGCAAATTTATTGCATTTATAATTCTATATGCTTACGGTAACCCTGATGCACTTTTTGACAAGTACTTTATACGCCGTATAACTTCTATGGCATATAAACTACCATAGCAATAGATGAATACAAATTTTACTATACCGCCCTGCACTACAACGTTCACGTGATACCGATGCATTGAACCATAGATGTCAAAGAGAGGCTGATCACTCGCACCTGTAGGATAAGTATCTTTGAAAAGAGTGGTATTGTATTCAATTTATGTTTGCTGACATCCACAGGTGATTAGTGCAATCTGCTTGTAGTGCAGGGTGGTCTGTTCAAAAATTGTATTCATCTATTGCTATGGTAGTTAATCCAATTATGACGTCACTTCTATGGCATATTCTTAGAACTTTATCCCAGGGCAGTAGCAAGTGGGGCAGCTGGGGATGCCATGACCACCCCACTTTTTGAGAAATTTTTTATATCTCCATTTCAATTTGGGCATATATTTGAAATTTGGCCAGCCCACATGTGCGATGGCCGCCCCACATTTTTCAACCTTTATCCTATGCTCAAAGGTAGATTTTGGTTTATTATACTGTATGTAGAATATTATTTGAAAAAAATGAGAATTACATATATAATTATTTCAATATAATCTAGGAAACATTTTTGAAGAAGCAATTACGTCATCTCAACAAATTATTCACTGAAATTTAAAGTTGACAATCTTAGTAATCTATTGAAACCATTATAACAGTATTATGTATAATTAAGCTAAATGTGATCATTACTTCACAGTAAGAATTAGTTAAATTGTGTTTGCTGTGTTCTGTAATTTCTTTGAAGACTTTTGGTGGTAGTAGTGCTTTTGTGTGCTAAACTCGTGGAATTTAAACAAGGAATAAGGAGTTTTTTCTGCTATTTCTGGTGATGGTTCAGGTTATTCAATAAAGTATTTTCCGTCATATTAGAGAGATTGTGATTTCCAAACCTAGCATCGAACGTACATGGAATCTATCCAAAATCCTGTCACAGGAGAGTGATTTTGAATAGTTTCCATGTACGTTTGATGCTAGGTTTGGAAATCACAATCTCTCTATTGAATGTGCTATACCTTAGTTAATGGTTCATGTTTGGTTTGCACACCTGTTAGCATCCCATTGACTTGTGTTGTGATCATTTTGATTGTGGTTCCAAACATAGATAGCATGAACCAGTTGACCTGGCAACAATCAATTTTGATGTCATACTACGACGGGGAATAAAATAATTATTTTATGTGGTTTACTTTCAAAGAAACGACTCTCTTGGTAAATCAGGCCCTCGATAGTACTGTTCTATTCAGAAAAATGATAGTATTAATAAAAGGAGAAATGAATCATAACATTTGTGCACTGACATTTGCTGTAATAGGTTCCAGGTATGATTTTTAATAAACAGTATTATAAATATTTTGTCTCAGTTTTATTGTAAAAAGTAGAAAATCTCGAACTATGCTTTCCTGAAATATTGGCATGACAAAAATTAAATTATTATTTCTTTTCCGTCCTATATTTATTGTATTAGAAGAATATTATTGTTGTATAAGATGTGTTATTGAAGTGCTGGCTTTAGTAAATGATTTTTATATATTTTAAAGAAAGATATATTATGTAACTCTAGTTTTTAGCATACTCTTTTAAAAAAAACTCAGTAGGAGAACTTTGTCATTTATTGTATTGAACAAATTCGAAATATGCATAATGTTGTGAAAATATCAGTATTTTGTTTGTAGATTAATTTTGTGACATACAATTTCTTTTGTATTTTGTGATGATGTTCATTCAATCAAATTATAATAAACATTCATGAATAAAACTGTAATTTATGTTGTCAGTTATCATTATTCATGTGTCACCATATTGCATAATTCAAGTCCAAAAAAAAGTCCAATATACTCCATATATCATCACATTTCTGTTTCAGAGTAGATCATTTCATTATAAATAATTTTTTTAAAAACCAGGTGTTTCATTATTACAGTATTATTTATTCTAAAGCCAGCACTTTCATAAGAATATTATAAAACATTTCACATAGTATAATTAGATAACATATTTCAAAGTTGTTTCATAATGTTGGGCAATGAAATTTAAACAGTAAGTATTTTCAACAAGCTTTATATAATGAGGTAAAGGCTTATAAAAACAACTTTAATGTTTTTATTCATTCAATGGAAAGAATAATTTCATTTGGTGGAATATGAGCTGTTCCATTCACCTCGGCAAAGCCAAGTTGAATGGAACGGTTAATATTTCACCTCATAAAATATTCTTACCGGTGAACATTCAATATTTGTATAATACAAGGAAATTAATGAGGTCACACAGTAGCTGAAACAGATGAAAAAAAATGGCAACTTTATGACAATTGCAACCAAAATGGGCTATTCCAGTTGCAATCCATACACCCTCTATGGAAGACATTACCTTAATCTCTCAAACAGGGAGTGTGAATTGCAATTTGGGTTATCTCAGTGGGTGACTCCGTTTGAAATCTACAACCCCCCTCCCGTGTGTGAGAGATTAAGGGTATGACTTCCATAGGGGTGAGTGGATTTCAACTGGAATAGCCCAAAAGTGGTAATGAGTAATTAAGCCTCATGGAATAATCTGTTTTGCACATGTATATGATGCACTTTAATTTCATTCAACTTTAGTCCAGTACACATTAAAAAAAAATTGTGTACATCCATATCAAAACGAAGCACTTGTCGGCTGCTGCATGTGTCTCATTACACATAATAGGTAGGAGGTGGGGATCACTTCAAATCATCCCCAGGTCACATGGTTTAGGAATATGTTCTCTGTATTCCTAAATCAAGTGACTTCGGTATGATTTGAGGTGACCTCCACTTGAGATGAGTCTGGTATTTATTCTTAGCTATTATGTAAAATGAGAGACATGTAACAGCCGACAAGTGCATCGTTTTGATATGGATGTACACAATTAAGCTTATCTTAAAATACACCTGTTTAAGGAGAACTTTTACGAACTGAATATTGATCATATGCGACCGTTAAAACATTGAACCAATCAATTTCTGGCAATTTGAATGTGTATTCAGCCATACAGTGGACACTACATGCAATATGCTGCATCAAGTAGCTTCAAGTAAAAGCAACATATGGTACATTGGTGTGAACAATAATACACACACTCATCAAATGCTGTTGTCACACTCATCAAATGCTGTTGCCACACTCATCAAAATTATGCTGTCGCTAGCACATGATTGGTTGTGGTATTTTATCATGCATGAACTGAACTCAATTTCAAAGATTTCCGATCAGCTGCTGAAAAGATCTATTGATTGCAATATTTGGAAGTATACATTGCTCTTCATGAGAAAAGTGCAAACATGGCACAGAGTATGGGTGCTCATTTGTGACTTGCCTTCCCCCATATAATTTTCTCTGTATATTGTTATCACAATCCTTTAATGTTGTATGATTTTTTTGTGATTCTGATGTTTTATTATTTTACTTTTTAGATGTAATGGAAAAGGAGCTACAAGAGCTGCAGATGCAAGTTTCAAATGAAAGGTAAGTGACCCTTGACCTTCCTGCAACACTGACAAATTAAGTACTTGCCATTGCTTGTCAATACTGAAAATGATGGAAAAATAAATTTCAGTATTGTAAAACATTTCCTGTAAGTTTCTAAGACTATTTCACATGAGGAACAAAGAAATTGTGTATTTATTTTTAAATGGGAGTTTGCCCAGGTGTTTTTATTTAACTAGTCGGTTCCTGATGGACTCAAGCTTGGGACCAGGCTCAAGCAACATGCTCAAGCCAAGCTCAAAAGCATTATATAAGCATGCTGGTCTGTATGAAGAGAAAAGAAAGATATGGAATTGAAGAAAATGGGCAAAGACAAGAAAGCCCACTCCCAGCAAATCAAGTATACAATTTTGCTGTTAGCCATGGCCTTGGGGCGAGAAACAAGATCCCCGATGCAAAGGCTGTTACTTTTAGTATTTGGCTTGTATATGAATATTTCGGGGTTTTTTTCTTAATGAAACTTAATATTGGGACTAATTTGAGCTATATTCCTCGTCCTAAGATAAAGAAATATAATTTTTCCTAACAGAGAGAAGAATAGAAGATCCTCTTTTAGTCTCGATGCCGAAGCAAGTCTGACAATCCAGCTGGATGAACGCAACCAAACCATACAGAAGTTACAGACAGAAATTGCATCCAAGAATATCGCCATGGAGAATCTACGGCAAGGAGTTGACAATAGGGTGCTTGAGAAAATCCGTGAACTGGAAGATGTGCTCAAAGAACGGGATGATTTGGATGAAGCAAGGAGGAGGCTAGATCAGCAGAAGCTAGCTCTGGAGATCAAATTAGAGGAACAAAGGTATTGATTTTTATAGCATTTGCCTTTCACCATTGTTATTTTGTCTCAAAAATCATTGTTTTATGTATTTTTTCAAACCAATTTAACCTTTGATGATATAGGATCCACAAGTTCCCTCTAACGCTTTTTGAAATAAATGGAAAATATATTTTACAAAATGTAAAATGTTACGTGTAGCCTTAGTTGTTTTACACATGTGGGCCAATTTATAGCATCACATATCATTGTGTTTGGTCACAATGGTTCATTATGTAACAAAAGAGGCCATTTTAAAAGTTGCATTATGAGTCCATAGGAGTCAAATCTCAAACAATACAGTAGGCCAGGCCTATTCATGCATTTGTTAAGGAAAGTTGACTTCTATGGACTCAGGTGCAACTTAAAAACAGCCTCTTTTTTACATAATGAACCATTGTGACCAAATGCAATGATTTGTGATGCTATAAATTGGTCCATTTGTGTAAAACAACTAAGGCTTGTTTCAAAAAGAAGAGACTTCATCTCCCCTTGAGACATTTGACGTGTATCTATCATATTTAATAAATGTTGTACATGTATGGTATACCCTGACTGTCACAATTAGCTTTTTGTTTCAGTCCTGTTTATCAGAGATATGATAGTCTAGTGGTTCTTGTAGCAGTCTTGGGTATATGCCTAGCATGTAAGGGGTCATGGTTTTAATTCCTATGTTGATTCATTCTCTGATTTGTTCATCTTGAGTTTGTACCAGCATTTGTTAATTTCCTTTTTCTTTAGTCATAATTGTAGCATATTGGCTGGGTTAAACTGTTCTTTTTCTTGCTACATGTATGATCATTCATTTTCCTCTTTATCATTAACTTGATCGCCAATGTGTTTATTAATTCTGGTGCAATAGCTCAGCTTATTAACAGCGTTCGAAATTTTGGTTGTCCGGTTGCCCGGGACAACTAAAAAAGTCGCCGGACAACCAAAAATACTGACTCGGTTGTCCCCGGACAACCATAAATCTGTAGCCAAAACTCACCTTTGTACGTGTATGAGTACACATGTGGTTGTGGGGAACTTTGTTCCCAGTACGGACAACCAAAAACTTAGACGGACAACCAGAAATTTTAACCTGGTTGTCCGTGGGACAACCATTTATTTTTCCTTAATTCGAACACTGCTTATTAATTAGCTTACTAAAGCAAATGACATCTCATTTCACACAATTTTTTCTAGGCTAATTATTGAACAACTTAGAGATGAAAGACCAAGACTGATGCAAGAAAAGGATGCAGAGATTGACAGGCTTGACCGACAGAAAACTAAACTAGAAAATGACATGAGAAATTTGAAGGTAGGTAGACAAAGAGTGGAGTTAAATAAACATTGAATTATATCTTAGATGACACTCATTCTGCTCAGTTGTCAATTCATCACACAGTGTTCTTTAATAGAAATCAGGGCAAAATATGCACACACCCTTGGAAGTTTTATAATGACTTGTATATATGTATGTACACTACTCAAAATATTTAAAGGATCAGAATCGGACAATCCTGAATTTCATATTTTATTGCCTGTTCCCATGGTACCTACCAAAGTGTTTTTCAGTGTAATTGGACTTCTGTGTTCGTGCAAGTGTTCTGTTACCTGAACAGTACTGAATGAAATGACACACGTCTCATTACAAGGTTACTGCTGTGCGAAAAGCTAAAAGTCAGATCCTTGAGTACGTAGTGTATGTAGAGTGAATGAATGTTCTCAGTCATCCAGTAGTTCAGAAAATTTAAGTTAAATATAATACTAGAATACTAGACTATATGTACTAGAATTTACTTGATTTTTTTGCAACTTTCCTGACAACAGGTTGCAAAAGTCAAGTGTGTCCCAGCACTAGATTTTCAACCATCCACAAAATTAATGGGTGTCTATAGATTAGTTAGTGGTTTGGGTTGGGTGCTTTCAGTTGCAGTGTTGTGTGTGCTAGTATAGGCACGTAAATGTTTTCCTTCCAGGGATGAAATGATTTTATCTTCTTACTACCATCACTCCCTACCTAATATTACCACTTTTTGCATTCCGAGGTCAAGGAGAAGAAAGGCTTTTTGGCACAGAATATGTTTTACAAATCACAGAGATGTGGTGTCAGTATCTGAAATCATAATACATTTTTAAGATGTTTGATGGATGTCCAGTTGTTTATATGTTATGAGTTTTTTGCCAACCTATCTTATATATTTGTATACTTTATTTTGGCTTTCTCATGGATGTACAAATTAAATTTTGTGTTTTTGTATGCTAGGCACAATTAAGTGAAAAAGACAGTGAGCTTCTTCGACTGCAGATGAAGCAAGAAACCGACATAGACACACTCCAGGAGGAAGCATTCAAACAAATCAGAGATCTCCAAGCCTTAACGCTTAAAAAAGAAGCCGAAATTGCAAGTCTTCAAGAGAAAATACATGAGAAGGAAGAAGAATGCAGAGAATTTGCAAATACAAAGAGCAGACTTGATCTTGAATTTGAGCAAATCCAAGGGGAGTCTGCACGAAAGGTGGAACAGCTTACAAACATTGTGCAAAGACAAGAGGGTGAGATATCAGGTCTTCGTGAAGAGATCGGTTGTAAGAATGACCTGTTGAGGACTATGAAGCAGAATCAGGACAGTGATGTCAATAATCTGAAAGACATGCTGTCTGAGACTACCAGAGAGTTCAACAGGTACAAAGATTCCAAAGATAGAGAGATTGGTGATATGAGGAGCCAGTTGTCTATGAAAGATGAAGACTTTGAGAGGACAGTTGATAGGAAAGAGGACCAGATTAAGATGCTTAAACAAGAACTAGATGATGTCATGGTGGAGAGACCAAAGTTTAAAGTAAGTGTGTGGTGTTGATGTTGTTTACTTTGCTCAATTTAGTTCAGTTTATGTTTATTATTCTCTCGTTGGGTTGTTCCATCTATTGCACTTACCCATTTCTCACGTCTGTCAAAGGGGACACCCTCACAAAATCCCTATTGGTTTGTACAGGGTCTTTCAGTTGCAGTCAATTTTCTCACCACAGAAAATACCAATTTGCCTTTTCTATTGTAATTACTGGAAATAGATTTCCCTGAAAAAAAGTTAGACTTTTGGAATTGTTTCATAAAGAGGTGTTTATTTTATGGCATATTTTGTGATTTTCCCCATTGAGTGCAACAGTAAGCATCCTCTTACAATGATGGCCCATTGTCAGAGGGTGCGAGATGGAACAGCCAAATCCCGGCAAAAACAACCAATCCAATGAAGTGATCTATCACAAATGACATCATGCCAACCAACCGAATACTGATAACATTGGAATGGTGACATCGGGGGTGACATTGGGATGGTTATTTTTATTTGATCATTTCAATCTTTATTGCAATCATTAAAAAACATACAAACTTTAAGCACAATGATTGAAAAGAAAACACATAAACCATGCGCTTCAAGGTACAACTGATAAATAGATTTTACATCAGTTAAATGAGTAATATGGAAAATTTCTGGGGCTGCTGATCTTGCCAGCCCAGACCAACTTTTCATGAACTTATGTACAGTTGCATCAAGAGCAAGAAGATTTGTCTTTGTGATGTCATGAACCGCGAGGATAAACCGGCACGAGGGAAGAAGATAGTTTTTGTACACATTGAACTTGTGTTCCCCTCTGACAAGTAACTTATCAATTCTATCAAGCCGGATAACAAGGTGGTATCTTACATGACCAAAGACTTCTTCCTGCTTTCCTGAAAAGCAAACATGCGAACCCAAAAATTTATGAGGGTCATCTTCAATTGAGTTAACGTCATTACCAGATTATACTTTGTTGAACTTCTGAGTGACAAGACTCATAACATTGTGCATTAATACTGAATGGTGTGTACACAGTTGGGTGCCTCACCTATACTTATTAAGATGAAACTTGCTATAATGCCAACAAAATATCATTCTGATATATTTTTGATTATAATACTTTAATTACAGCAATCTTTACAGAGTGTAGAGGATGAACTAGCCTCAGTAAGAGATGAATTACGGAGAGTGAATGGCATGATAAGTGTCAAAGAGGCACAGATACAGGAACAAGACAGGCAGCTACAGATGGCTGAAATGAAGGTAAAAAAAAAGTATTGATTTATATTTATTGGTGGAGTTTAAACATACACACAACTAAAACTGTTCACTTATGTGAGTTTTCGACACAACGACTCTGTGCCTTTTTCAAACTACAGGCTAGCCTACAAATGAGTGACCCAGACATTAATAGGATTATGCTCACTGATCTAATTGTCATTTGCAAAACATACTGGTTTTGCAGGTACTCCTGAAAATGAATCCACCCATCAGCAAAGTTACCTGCTGTTGGAGTGTGGGTCAGTATTAAAGTCAAGTGCATCCTAAATAAATCTTTGTAATCCCTATTTCTAGCATGATGAAGCTGTCCGTGACAGGAATGAACAAAGACGCAAAATGCAGACAGAGCTGGATGACAGGTAAATCATCTTCATTTATGATTTAATTTTTTTTCTTGGTATTGTATGAAGGGGAAAATACATGTAATCTTTGCTCTCCATTCTGTTCTGAAGAGAGTCCCAGATACTCCTGTTGTTTACGTACACATAATCAGTGGAATGAACAAACCCACCACCCTGAGATTCGCAGGCATTTTGACCGCCAGAAGTTTATCTGTCTCATGCATATATGAAGAGTGCAGAATTAGCATACAGCTAGTTTGTTTGATTCTTTCTTTCTTTTTTTCTTTCATCCTTCCATCTTTACTTTAATACTAACTTTCTAACTTACTCACCTATTTTATATATGAGTCTAATCTTTCTATCTATGTATAATTTCTTTCTTTATTTGATTTATTCTCGTCTATATTTCAGGGAAGATACCATCACTGATTTACAAAGACAGTTGGATGTTACGAAGAGTGAGATTTCAATATATCAAGATCAGGTTAGCAAATATACAGAATAAGTTATACTTTACATGAATGTTTTTTGTTTGTTTGTGTGTTATGTATGTATGTGTTCTGCATGTGTGAGGGATTTTGTAAATACTGCCAATTGAGAAATCTCTATCTAACTGACAACACACAGGAATTGTGGACATCCATTGTTCATGGATGGTGTTCCTAGATCTGAAACCGCATAAGAATGCATTATAGCTATTGACTGCAGTTGATGGGGTAGGGTCAGTCCGCACTTGGACAGTAAACCACTTCCATGGTTAGGTAAATTCAGGTCGGAAATGTCTGTCTGCAGTTGAATAGTAACAACTCAATAAGGTGGGTTGATGTCAATGCATGGTTACCAGTGTTTAGACATGTATAGGTCATATGGGTGGGGCGGGTGTTTATTGCATCGTTGGGCAGGAAAAACCTCCTATGTGTCATAGGCCCCTGAACAGGTTTGAAGCAAAACCTTGGCATATAGGGGGGAAGTTTTTCCTGCCCAAGAACGATTTATTTTTCCCACATATAGGGGAGCATTTTGTGTGTTTTTTACCAATTATAAGCCGAACAAGTAAACTTTAAATATGCTAATCAGCAACCTCTAGAGTTGAGATAGAAGTCCCCAGTCAGGTGACAGAATCCCTGTTTGCCGGTGAATACGTGTAGGTGTGGGTGCATGCATGTATGTGTGGGGTCAATTAACATGTTAATGAACTGAACTATGAATCCTTGGTTCTTGTTATCTCTAACTTAACCATGTTTTCTGTTTGCTTCTTTCTATCCTTCTGACAGGATGATAACAAGACCAAAAGGTAAGTTCATTACCAAAGAAAGGAAATTCAAGCACTAATAAAAATCAAATATTAAGAAATTAAGTCATTCATCAATGTTATTGAAAACTATCCTCAATTACATAATCAGTAAAAGCATTACATCTGATCTTAATCTCACCCTCTCATTTAAACATTGCAATTGAAATCCATACACCCCCTATGCAAGACATGATCTTAATCTTCCACACAGGGGGTGTAGATATCAAATGGAGTCACCCATTCAGGTTACCCCATTTGAAATTCTTACTCCCTGTGTGGGATATTAAGGTTATGTCTTCCATAGGGGTGTATGGATTTTAAATGGAATAGCTTTAAAGCAGGTGGGAAGTGACTGTGACCATTAATTTGTCAAATTGATTGTGTGATTTTCCCAAATGAAAATAATATAATGATGAACACCTTGTAAAATGCATCCTCTAATAACACACAAAGACAGCTTTTGCTGAGTATGTTTGATTGATTGATTGATTGATTGATAATGTTGGTTGATTGATTCTTTGACAGGTTTGAAGAAAGAATTCAAAGCCAAGAGGAGGAGATCAACACACTGAGTAAACAAATAAGGGAAGTGAAGAGTAATAACAGAAACTTGACAGAGGATAACCAGATACAAAAGAAGGAGATAGAGAAGCTGAAGATATCAGGTAATAATGCACTAGTTCAAAGGTGAAATAGGGATGAAGAGCCTTACCTAAGTGTACAAAATGTTGACACCATGAGGACTAGACCCACATCCTACCTCACAATTATGAGTTAAGGTCTTTGACTGCTGTGCCACCATGCCCTGCATCCTCTCTATTACATTTTGTGAAATTAAACTTCAACCCAATGAAAATTTATTTCAATTAAGAGAGCCTGGAAGAAACATCTGAAATTGTAATCTAACTTGGCACATTTCATGAGTGTCAGCTGTTCAACCATGGTACATCAGCACTTCTTGCACTAATCTGTGGTTTAAGAAAGTATTAAATTGTGCATTTCTTATCAGCTATATGCGGAAGAGTTGTGAACTTTGAGTAGCCTGGGGTATGCTTTTAAGGGGAGTGGTAGATCATTCTGCTTAAAATTCAAGCCAGGATTATGTTTGCTGCATGCGTGCTGTCTATTCACTCTGATGATTTGCCTGGGGTGTTTGGTGATGTCACTTCAGTTGGTGATAGCAATACAGTTGATTATTTGTTAAATCAACATCATGTTAACTGTTTGCATGGTTTATTTAGTTACTTAGTCTTTAGCTCAATAGACAAGGTTCTTAGTATCTGATCCAGAAATTGCACTTACTTGTAGACGTTTCAGCAAAACCTGTTGCCTTTTTCAACACTTGATGGGTGTTAGTCTTTCATTATAGGAGCATGCTCAAATCCAAGCAATCGTAAGAATTTCTGTATGCTATGTAGTACATTCACCAGCTATCCATTGTGTTATCTTTTTGCAGGTGGGGAAAAATGCAACAAATGTGTGCGTGTGAAAGCTGAGAAGGAGGAACTAACCCAGGAAAAATATAGTCTGGAAGAAGAAGTAGATGATTTACAACAAGAGGTAACCAGATTGGAATCTCTCCTGGATGTCTACCAGCAGGATAGTAAAAGGTAAGTATAGTTCAAATGAAATGATGTTGAATAAAATTATTTACAAAGATAGAAAACAAGAAACTAAGAAACAAATTAAATGATGGTGTTGAATTGGGCTATTGCTGTTAAAATCCATACACCCCCTATGGAAGACTTTATATGACCTTAATCTCCCCCATGGGGAATGCGGATTTCAGAGTTATCCATTCAGGTAACCCCATTTGAACTCTCTCTCCCTGTGTAGCAGATTAAAGCCATGTCTTCTGTAGTGATGTGTGGATTTCAACTGGAATATCCCATTTGTCGTGCACTCTAAGATTCCAAAATTGTTTGCAGATTTTGAAATTTATAAATTTAAAACTGAATTTCTAAAACTGAAAAACATTTAGGGATTTTGAGATTTGATTCAAAATATTTGTATACACCTGCACCAATTGATTAATTGCATGGCTATTATAATAAACAAGGGGATGAGGTCTAAGCCTAAAGAGACCTGAGAGCACACATACAGAGGGTCCAATGGTAACAGTGCCTGTGGATGAATATTTTGATGTAAAGTTTGCTCACGTTTCCTGCATATATTTTATCTACCCAGCTGAACCCATCCATACTTTTAACAGCCCTGATCAATTCATTCAGTAAACATAAAAACAAATGCTTGTGCATACAAGAATACCTTTGTAATTAATTAATATATTCTCTTAATTTAACAAATTATTATGTTGCCAAAGCTTGGTCTGAGACAATAGACAGAGTAAGTATAATTAATTAGCTAAACACATCCAAATTAAAAAGTCACCACTAGTTCCATCCCTATTTAATCAGAGTCTGATAAGTTTATGGCAAAAAATTTATATAATAATTTTCTATACACTTTCCTTCGAAGGTTGATACCAAATTTGATATCACAGGTTTAATCATTGTGAGCATAGGAACCGTTGTTTGGAAATTCGTGCAATTTAAAAAATGACAAATTACGAATTGACCACGCAAAAGCCAATGCATGGTATCATCTTATTATGTGGCCCGATGTAACCTGTACAGGAACCATTATACACTTGCCTGCCCACAATTAAAAGAGCGGGGTATTTGATTTGAATTTTGACATGCATGGGTAAACCTTTAATGACAATGAAATTAGACCTCTCAGATGCGTGTAGATGTTGAGAAGAGGTGATACAACTCATATGTCATTTTTAAAATTGCACAAATTTCCAAACTACGGTTCCTATGCTCACATTGATTAAACTTTTGATATCAAATTTGGTATCAACCTTCGAAGGAAAGTGTATAGAAGATTATTATATAAATTATTTTGCCATTAACTCATCAGACATTGACTAAATGGGGATGGAACCAGTGGCGACTTTTTGATTTGGCTGTGTTTATTATGCATATTGGTGTATAAACTTCAGCAATTTGTAGAAATCATATAGCACTTTTTGTACCATTTATTTTGCTGTTATATTTTGTATTTTAGAGCATGTAATAGATCGGCCAGTACTTTAATGTTGAATTTAATGTTATACAGAATGTTAACAATTGTACTAAATGTGCTTTTGTGACACTGTCTGCACTGCTGCTTGAAATATTATTATCATTTTGAACATTGATTTGTGTTGTGGCAATCAAATGTAGATTCCAAATATTACATTGTTA
The DNA here is from genome assembly GCF_039555335.1 of Amphiura filiformis. Classification (NCBI taxonomy): domain Eukaryota; kingdom Metazoa; phylum Echinodermata; class Ophiuroidea; order Amphilepidida; family Amphiuridae; genus Amphiura; species Amphiura filiformis. Next base: position 40,693,586 of record NC_092635.1, on the reverse strand, counting down.
TATATCTTATGAGTAGGAAAAGCACAGGTGGATTTGGATTTGACATGATAAATAGATGTTATCACAATTCACATAGAATATTAAATGCACAAAGTGTTGCCCTTTTCTACAAATAATCTGCATATAGGTTTTATGTTATAAGTAAATTTGACAGTGTCTTTTGTTTTAAATGTGTAACAATTGTTCTCAACATTAAGAAATTTTCTATTCTAATGACTATATGATTTGAGTGGTTTTAAACCTTATCCTTCCTTATCTTTTTCAGTGACTTCAAAACCAATGATGCCAAAGACAGTATAACCAAGAGGACTCCAGTGAAAGAAGAAATAGTAACTCCAGCCAGGAGAAATCCAGTTGAAAGTTCCAAACCTCCAACCATGATACCATCCATCACCTCATCGCCAGCTTCGCATCATTCATCACGAAGTGCAAGCCCTGCCACGCATTCATCATCAACAGTCAACCCCATGAAACTTGCTGCAGCAATGAAAAGACTTTCTTTAAAACCCAGCAGCGCACAACAAAAAAGAACTGCATCACCATCGCCTAGAACAGACGTCCGAAGCACACCAACTAAAGATACATTAAGTGTATCAGATCGTAAACAAAATGGCCGAGGTCTCTCAGAGACTATGCCTACTGCAAGTGCTAATAGTTCTAGGAGGTCTTCTATCGCATCGTTGGATCGAGCAGCCCGACAACGTGGACTCTCACCAGAACCTGCCACTCCAGATCGTCGGCAGTCCGTGAAAGACATGCCAAAGAAAGCTTACCAGGAAGAAAGTAGGACTTCATTGAATACTTTAGAAGCAAGACTGAAGTCATTGCAGTCTTCTAGCAAAGCAAGGAAAGCAGCACTGGAACAGAAAGACACTGGTCCAGCAGGGGATGCAGCTAGGAAACATACAAGATTTGTACTGCCTTCAAGCAAGAAGTTTGACAAAGCCAGCAAACCAAGAGGGTGAGTTGATCATTTGTAAAATAAATCCACACCTTACATATCAGTTCAGAAAAAAGCAACATGACATTGGCAATGCGATTGTATATCAATTTACCCTGTGCTAGGGGGTGTGCCCACCATTCAATTTCATACTAAGACACTTCTACTGTCACTTCATTGTTATATTATTTCAGTTTCCAACTACTACCTTATACACTAGCCAAGTTCACTGTACAAGTGCCTAGTTGGTCTTGGTCAAATTCACTAACATTCATCAGTTGTGACATTTGCAGTGTGTGAAGGGTAGTTATTTTGAATGGTGGTTGGTATAATTGGAAAAAGCTTTAGAAAAACATCTTGAGTTACATAAATAGCACATACTAATTGTTTTTTGCAAAACAAAATTAAGTAACACTCAGAGATACTTCAGAAGTATGTTTTGCAAAGTGCAACTAGATTGGAAATTTTAAAATACTATGCAGAAATATAAACTGAAAAAACTTAACCTTAGAAACTATTTGGCTGATTGCTGATTCTATTTATCTTTTTATCAATAGCCACACAAGACAATGCCTTTTGTTTCCAATAAATATTGTAAACAAATTTGATGCATAGCACAGATAGCTATTTACAGTATAGCAGGAAAATATCATATTATTTATTCACACATTTTCAAGAAAAGATATTTGACCCAAAGGCTCTCACGTGTTCACCACCAGATTCTTATTGCAGTCTCCTGCACAGGTACCGTCACCAAGATACTTGGCTGGCACTGTGTAGTACCAGGGGATTATTAGCTTTGAGTCCTCTAAGATCTGGAGAAAGGCGCTTTATAAATCCAAAATGTATTTATTTTTATTTTTTAGTTTAGTACCAGTGCAGTACCACTGCTAGTGCATCCTATGCTGTAGCTGCATTGGTACTGTGTAGGTTATCTGTGTGCACCAGTCAGGTACCTTGGCGACAGTGTGACCACAATAGAAATCTTGTAGTGTAGCTGTTTGACGCTGCAGATAAAAAAAAACTGTTCAGAACTATTGAAGTTACAAAGATTAATACCACTAAAATATCTCGTAAAAACACAGTAAATGTCAGTATTTAATTTTTCAAATCATCTTTCATTTTCCATCCTTCTTACAGAGATGACAATAACCAAGTATAGAGATGATATGGTGCATCGCTGTCGTGACCAAGAACCTGAAACCCCAGGGCTACAGAACTAAGTGGCTGAAATGTGCTCCAAATATGCTGATTATTTTGTTCATGTTTTGGGTGTTAACCGGGGTGTGTGTATGTGTGTATATACATCCCATTGATTGATAGTTCAGGTCAAGTATATTCTTATGGGGCACAGATTTCCTTACAGTGCAGACAATGCTGTACTATAAAAAGCCTAAGTTTACAAGGTTGAATCACCAAATACACTTAAGGATTTTTGAATGGTTCAAGGAAATATATTCATATATGTCTTCCACTACACATTATTTCTATGAGTTTAGAGAAGAAGCTTTTGGTTCATTTAATTTAAAGCAAAGTGTTGCTTAGCTTTGTATCTGTAAGTAGTTGCAATTATATTTAAAGAATGTTTTACATGAATCATCAGTTGTACAGATTCTTGGTGCTTTTGTAAAATAAAATTTCATCATCACAATGTATTTATTGATAAGGCACCCACCAAGTTGATAGCTTGTATATAAAACTATGCAATGCAGCTAATTATTAAAATGATTGAGTGATCACAAATAGGCTCCATAAGAATTTCATGTTCTGCTTGAATGTATATTTCATTCACTTTTAAAATCACACAGCCAATCAGAAAAGCTGTTAGAAAAATATATAGAGTGCATAAATATTGTATATTTGACCAGTTAAAATTGCCAATATCTCAAATTTAAGAAAATCTAAAAAAATGGATTTTAAATATCAGTTTTTGCATCTATACTTTTCATTTATTCCACTGCCAGAAATTTTTTTATGAAATTTCAACCTTAGGAGAAAGTTATAGTACTTTTTTCTAAATTTGGTCTATCATACCTTTTTGACCATTTACTGCAGCAGGTCTGTCACAGTTATTAGTGAAAAAATGCATTCTTATAATTTGACCACAAATTTAAGTTCTTAATTTTATATTTTTTTATTATTAGTTTTTGTACACAAATGTTTCAACTGTGTGGTATAACAATAGACAATATATCCCATATTCCTAAAATACGGCAACTAGCCTACATTTTTAAAGTTCCCAAATTTGTGTACTGATCCATAAAAGAAACTTTACATTTATCAATAAAAGCATTAATTTTGTTAATTGATTACAGCTTCTTGTAATTATATTTTTGGCGAGAGGCTAACATACAATCATGATAATGCATAAAAGTCTACCATGGCAGCTTACAGTATTTTAATTGTAGTATTTCTTTTAAGCCTTGACATCCACCTTGATATCCCAAACATGGTTAAACATGTATTTTATTATGTATAGAAACATTCCATTTTGAATACATTTATATATTTATTAGTGTGTGTGATATGATAGTTATAAATAAATCTATGCAAATCATTGTACAAAAACCAGCAACAGTATCTGTGTATTATTGTTTGAACAGAACTATTTTTTTAAAATCTGACACCGGATTAAAAATAATAGTTTGTGTCTGACATCATTTGTCAATCAAACTCAAAAAGATATTATCTATTTATGATTTGCCGCGATGATTGAAATATCTGAAGTACCATGTCAACAATGCCTAGTTTCTTCCCTTGTGAAAGTACCAACATTTTTTGCCATTTTCTGTGATTCCTTTTCGCCTATGAAGGCACAAAATGAATCCAGCTTCCTTTTACACACTAATAACCAATCATGGGCTGTGGGGAGTTGATTGTCAGATGCAAACTAATTGGCTCCAATTATATAGTGGTCATAGAAATGAATATGTTGGCTTGAATCACTGGGACAAAAATGACCAAAGTGGATCTGAAAAATAAACCAGGCCAGGACATATGCAGATTTACTACGTTCATCTCATAGTGGGCCCAAACAAAGCCAAATGAGCTTTAGAAAATGTTCAGCCATATGTTTTAGGTTAAATTTGAGGGTGCTGAACTCGAATCCACTACATGTAAAAAATTGTAAATTAAAGTTGTCAAATTCTCATTTCAACGAGATTTGATTAATTTTAAAATTTCACCTGTATCGGGTAGCTGCCCTTTTAAATGAAAATTTGACCACTTGACTCAAAAAAACATTTTACATGCAGTGGATTTGAAATCAAATTTGAATGTTATTCTTTACCCAAAATGCTGAATTCCCTGGGCCTCAAGGAAGAACAGATGATTAATTGTGTTTTCAACTGATTGAGTGTCCCAGGTTAAAGAAGAAATAAAACAAACAAACAAACAAACAAAAATTACTAATAACTGTTATGAAAGATTTCTGTCCATTTTAAGCCGAAAAACCTGAGGCAAAGTGAAAGAACCCCCTGGCTAATTTGGCTATTGAACATCAAGTTTTATGGTTGGGGGATTTAATGTCTGAATATGACAATATGTTGGAAATTTGCTCTGTTGACCAACAAATTGGGCCGATTCTATTTAGTTGCAAGTTGGGATATGTGTAAACAATACAAAATAGCAAAAAATCAGGTTTGAAAAAAAAAACCAATTTCATATTATAAAGAGTTCCTTACATGAAACATAGGACACCATATTAGCTTGTGCCTAAATGCTTTGAAGAATATAACAGATTTGTTTGGGCTGCTGTTATTAGCGAACAATGTATGTGAAAATCTCCTTAGGCCGGTGCTTGAAACCGGATGAGTTATTTACGTAAAACAAGTCAATAAAATAAAACACAAATATCACTACTTCTTCATTCTTTTGATATCATTATTTTAATCTGTTTTGTGGTGACTTATTACTGGATATAAATATCAATCGCAGTTTAATAGCTCACTTGTGGTAATGTAACAAGTACATGAAAAGAATTCTACATAATAGCATTATTTTAGCATAGGACCTTTAGTTTACTTTCATGATTGATAACAGGTATCATGATGTAAACAAATATATGGTCAATAAATTAAAATAGTATGAAGATAAAACAAGTCTGGTACTATCACACGATATATAGATTAAACTTCAAATTTCAACATAGTCAAGGAATACAAAATAATGCAAGTTTGTCCTATATGCAGGCAGCATTGTATTATCATAATATGCAATGAATACAGTATAGAGGCCCTGCATGCTTTTATCGATTGGCTCCAATGAAAGGATTTGAACCGATGTCCTTCACCATAATCATGGCACAGTGCAGTCCATTCAATCAAATGTTGTCATCAACCAATTTGATCGTAGTGCATTTGTTATGTGTGTGATGAGACGAACTGTCGCAGTAGATTGCAATCATGCTTTTCTTGAATGCACTTGAGAAGTCCGCCATATTTACGGGATGATACGTCATATGCACAACTTCTAAAATTTGCTTCCCATAACATGCCTCAAAGTGAAATGATATCACAAGATTTTTTGAGGGGCCCCACATCCCAGATACCTCAGTAACAGAATGAAAGCATTCAGTCATTCTTTTTCTGGACATTATTAGCCTGGACACTGATATCTTATGCCCACATCATGCCAAGTAATTGTAAGGAGTGTACTGTTTTTTGATGTTTTTCACATCTACATCCGTTACTTGATCAGAAACGCAATTGCCGATATATCGATCGCAAGTTGTTAGCAGGCACCAGTATCCACTTTCTAGTGAGCTGCTAGTTATGGATTTACAGTGCCCTTGTAGCTTTGTATCGTTGTACAATCGCTACTGACGTTTGATATCTAGCAATTATTCTGTCACTTGCTCACATGTCTGGTATGATATGGGCATTAGAAGATAATACTGTGTACAATTCATATCCAGGCATGAAAACTGGTTGGTCTTGAAAAAAACCAACACTGAAAACCATTTTTTTACCATTTTCTGTGAATTTGATTCAAAAATAGGCTGAAAACACTGAAAACAATAATAAAAAACACTTAAAATTTTCATGCCTGCATATCATCATGATCATTGTGATCACACATTGCTGGATAGAATCCAAGTATAAACCGTTCACTGCTAAAAATCAGTAATGTCGCCCTCTGTTGACAGAAAACAATTCAAAAGCTTGATCGCTACTCGCGCTCAGCGAGTTGCCTGAAGTGCTTCACATGTTAGAATTTATAGTGAACTGTTATTCCGCACTCTGTTGTATTCATAACAATATGTTCATTTACTATCAAAGATTTTGTTTTTAACGGTCCAACATTTGAAGAGGTATTCAGGAATGGGGCTATTTCAGTTTCAATCCATATATCCCCTATGGAAGACACAACCTTAATCTTTCACATAGGCAGTGTGAATTTCAAACAGGGTTACCTACATGGCTGCCTCCATTTGAAATCTACACCCCTGTGTGGCAAATTAAGGTCATATATTCCATTGAGGGTGTATAGATTTCAACTGGAATAAGCCCACTGAACTTTAAATGACGCTGCTAAAAAATGACCTGAATCTGGCAGTCCGGGATTGCAACAAACTTATCCATCAATGATCGCATACCATGCAGCCAAATTGCAGGGAAGTGTATAAAATGTGTATTTTTCATGAAAGGTATAATATTCAATTTGTTTAAAATAACTAAATATTCAACAATACATGGATGTACATATTAGTATATAGAAACTCAAAACAATATTTCTTGACTACCTGATTGCAATGATTGTTATAAATGGCAAATATATTTAAAATGCAAATAATTCTTCTATGACAGCAATGTTTGCTTGACTGCTTTAATACTGAAATGGATATCTTCATGCAGTATAAATACCTGCTCATATCAATACCCTCCTAAATACCGAATTTGATTTTGTCAAATGAGGCGATGTTCGGTTGACAGGACAAAAAACTGGCCATTGAAAATCAAGATTATGTGATTCGATCCGATCCAATTTAATCTAGTTAAAAGGACGTCCACACTTTATTGACCTGTTTTCATAACAATTACTTTTCACATGGGTTATTCTATTTGAAATACCCCCTGTGGAAATTTTCACAGCCATATCAATTCCAGTTGCACCTTATGCTCATGTTTTATGATATTCGACTGACTGAAGACACTGTGAGATCACAAAATGATGGTGTGTGAGTGTCTCATTTGACTGACTGGAGACACTGTGAGATCACAAAATGATGGTGTGAGTGTCTCATTTGACTGAGCAGAGACACTGTGAGATCACAAAATGATGGTGTGAATGTCTCATTTGACTGACTGTAGACACTGTGAGATCACAAAATTATGGTGTGACAGTGTCTCATTCGACTGACTGTAGACACTGTGAGATCACAAAATGATGGTGTGACAGTGTCTCATTTGACTGACTGGAGACACTATGAGATCACAAAATGATGGTGTGAGTGTCTTATTTGACTGACTGGAGACACTGTGAGATCACAAAATGATGGCGTGACAGTGTCTTATTCGACTGACTGGAGACACCATGAGATCACAAAACGATGGTGTGACAGTGTCTCATTTGACTGACACTATGAGATCACAAAATGATGGTGTGACAGTGTCTCATTTGACGGACTGGAGACACTGTGAGATCACAAAATGATGGTGTTACAGTGTCTCATTTGACTGACTGGAGACACTGTGAGATCACAAAATGATGGTGTGACAGTGTCTCATTTGACTGACTGGAGACACTGTGAGATCACAAAATGATGGTGTGACAGTGTCTCATTTGACTGAACGGATCCAATTCCATCACAAATGTAAAAATTTTAAATACCAAAACTAATATCAATTAAACAGAATTCAATTCATACCCGTGATTCATAAGTCATTGTAGTTGAGAATACAAAACAGACAAACTTGACATCCAAAAACATAATAAAATAATAATATAAACAAATTGATAATATATTGTGTGATCTGTTATGAAAAGTTAACATAAAACACACTCAGGTCATTGTATTACATAATATATTGTGCATGGAATAAAAATGTATTTAAATAAAAAAGACATGACTATACAGAATACGTTTTTGTTACTGATTGGTTTGAAATAATTTTAAATAAAATAAAACATATTAGTGCACTGTGAATAAATAATACACTGAAAAAAAATCACTCTTATCTTTCATTAGTAAGCAGGACACGCCCTGACAAGTGTGTTGCCCATGTTATAAATCACGGTGCTATTTGGTCATTTTCTTATTTTGAGGGAAAGAGCAGAACTACCCTTTAACACTTTGAAGTCAAAAAGACATAATTTCTTAAGATTATGCCTAGATAGTGTTGTGCGGTGTGTGTGTGTGGGGGGGTATGGGCCTAATTACATTGGGAACACCAATCATAGACCATTATCACATTAACCTTCCCACATAATAGTGAACACACAGCAACGATGGATGCCCTTTTTTCCCAAATGCCACCAGCGTGCACATAAAATTGTCAGAATGCATTTGTGATCATGCCCGTATTGTGGGTAGGGCTCTTGGTTGGATTGTAAAAAGTCAAAGTTTGGCTGCAAATGTTTATATTGCACAAGTCCTTGTTTAAATAGGAATTTCTGGTGTGTATATCCATATCCTTGGTTGCTGTAAATACAAGTAGGGCTGTATGTGTCGGGTGGTGTGTTTGTGTCACGTGAGCGGTGTGTATGTGCTGTGGTTTATTAAATATTTATGTAGAGTATGCAACAACAGAAGCGGTTCATACCGGTGCACTATGCTTGCTGTTGGGGAAGTGCAGATGAAACTGTTGTATTGTATTGCATGGCACCTCAGTGCATTGTATGTATTGTTTCATGGGCTATTTTGGTATCTGGAAACAAAGGTATTCAAAAATGGTCTTCACCCTAAATTTAATTATGAATTGCACAAAATAAAAAACTCTTTTTTCAGAAACTGGCCTTGATAACAAAAGTAGGGTTGAGTACCAAACCGGGGCAGCAGACCAAAACTATTGACCATGTTGGCATGCCATAGGTATGCCGGGACAGCAGACCAAAACTATTGACCATGTTGGCATGCCATAGGTATGCCGGGACAGCAGACCAAAACTATTGACCATGTTGGCATGTCATAGGTATGCCGGGACAGCAGACCAAAACTATTGACCATTTTGGCATGCCATAGGTATGTCCTGTAACTTAGACCAAAACTATTGACCATGTTGGCATGCCATAGATGCCCTGTAACCAACGAAAATGAGAAGAATGACAGACTTGTTCCAGTGCAAATACAACATTGCTCTATTTCAGCTTAAATAAAATTCTAAATTGTCAAAAACGGTTAAGAAAGTTTACAAGCACATTCACAACAACAGAACAAATAGCAAATTCAAAATGTTGCTTTGGGGCACATGTTAATATTTCTGTGTTTGTGTAAACACAAAAAAGAACACTTCGCTACCAAAAAAGCTGGAATGAACAAAATATTATAAAATAATATTTTTCCATACCGGTAATGTTGTTATATTAATTATGATACAATGAACAGAGGCAAGGTATTATAAAACCAGGCTGTTCCATTTGCAATCTATACCCATCTGTTTTTAAGAGTCATAATAAGCAATTCCAGTTGAAATCCATACACCCCTATGGAAGACATGATCTTAATCTCCCACACAGGGGGTGTAGATTTCAAATGGAGTCACCCATTCAGGTAACTCCATTTGAAATTCACACTCTTTGTGTGGAAGATTAAGGGCATGTCTTCTACAGAGGGTGTATGGATTTCAACTGGAATTGCCTAACGAATTACCCTAAAATAAAGACTTACTCACTTGTGTTTTGCAGGAGTGACATATTTTCATAATTATGGTTCTTTAATTCACATAAGCAGTTCTTTAATAACTAATTTTAGCTTCCTTCCGTTAATATTGATTCTAACATGTTAGTTCAAAATGGAATGTTTTTCAATGGTATAATTGATTCTGGTATATCGTCACTGGGCGGGAAAAACATTTTTGCCCTTGAACATGGATGAAGCAAACAATTCAATATAAAGTCTACACCTACAAGGCTTTATCCATTTTCAAAGGCCAAAAGTAAATTTGAGGTGTTTCCTGCATGTACTTTTGGCCCTTGAACATGGATGAAGCAACCTCTTCAATATAAAGTCTACACCTAAAAGACTTTATCCATGTTCAAGGGCCAAAAGTACATATGAGGTTTTTCCCACCCAGTGACGATATATGCCTCTTATTAAACACATGGCTTACAGATTGCAAATGTTACATCCATATCCAATGACATTAACTGACATAATTGAGTGGGTTTCATCTACTGTACACAAGTAAAAAATATCACAAAGGTTGTTTTCTCTTACGCTCACACTCATCTTAGTTATCTAAGATTGAATATAATAATTAACAGGACAATTGCAAGTGGTCTTAATGTATTAGTAGCACAACATCAGCCATTATTTGTAATTTTTTGTCTCAATTCATGAGAAGTCAGCCGCCTTCTTATGTACAAAAATCATAATTTAACAGACTTCTCGTTTTTTTTCTTCTTCTTTTTGCACAAGTTTAATATGATACACAAAGTTTTCACTGTACATTTTACAAAATAATGTTTACAATAATTGATAATATTATTTATAATAATAATCAGTATGCTCTGGTTTTTTTCATCATAATTACTATACATTTGTTTTAATCTTCTTAATTAGGACAAGCACCTCCAAAAATGTACAATATTATAATAACAATAATTACAATACATCAGCACTGCTGTGTGTGTTTTTGGTGAGGTTTATCAGTCACTATACTGGACAGCCATTTGGTGTTTCCATACTTGTATTCTAAAATTTATGTATCCTACTCAAAATGGTTTATAGCACTTTCATCATGACAATATTTTTGGCAACTTCACCATAGGTTCGGCCAACAAGTGTATTTATTGGCTTAATTCAACTCAGAGAGGCAGGTTGTATGCATATAGGTGTTGGGGATGGAGGATGACATCGGCATCGGGGGTATGTAGGGGTGTGTGGGGACATGCCTGTGTTGTAGACCATTTAGATATTGTCCCGTTTAGGTATCACCCATTGTGTTTACAGATTAAACAGATCATGCACATATGATTTGCAGTTTGTTTCATTTAAATGAAAATACAGGTACGAGAATGGTGGTTGGTCAGGCTACAAAATAGCCTGAATTCAGGCAAAAGCCTGAAAAGTCCATGCCTGAAAATACCTAGACAAAGCGACACTGTTTGGGTGTCAATGTCAATGTGTTTCATGTGTTGGCTGTTGGCACCCATACATTCGGTGGAGGCTTGTGTCTGTATTACATGTGAATATTTATGTTGCGTATTAGGGTGTACTAATGTGTGGAGGCATGTCTGTAAGTGTTTGTATGTCAATGTGTGTTGTGTGGTGATATACACACATGTGAATGTATGGAATGTGTGTGCATGGGAGTATGGGGTGTGCATGTGCATCTGTGTTTTTTTTTGTTTTTTTGTGTGTGTGTTTGAGTGTGCATATATGTTGGGGTGTGTGGTATGTATTGTGTGTGCATACATGTGCATGTTTCCCTTGTGTTGGAATAGACAGTCATATTGCTGATTCTACAATGTAAGCCAAGAATGAATGCAACATACACGCATCGGGAAGGAGTAAACAAATTTCAGAAAACAAATATGTGATGCACACTATCACCAAATGGAGGCTGTACACTGAGGCAGGGTCTATTGCTACATTCATAACATTTTGGCAATTTATGATAGCTGTCTAGCGGAAGTCACACAACTGGTAGGTATTGCTCCTAATCTACAGCATGGATGGGTGGTAGTCTCTTCCAAAGGCCTACACTGCTGGGCTGGTTTCATTCTGAAATGATTCAAGTGTTTACAAATAATGAGTTACATCCTTGCACAAAGTAAAGGTCACTTTTGGTCTTATTGGCCTCTCCTTCTTATGTTTTAGCATACATTCACTTTATATAAGTATTACCAAATGTCCTCCATGATATGATATACTTAGGCGGGTAGTTCAAGATGCAATAAGCATACCCATAGTCACACCATGTATAAGGTTACCCATGGGATAGGTATCTAAAGGATTTCATCACCAAGATTGTTTGATAAGTAGCCTGAAAAGTTGCACATAGTCAAATGCTTGTTTGCTATAGTCCGTCTCGTCTCAAGTTGAGAGTAACGTCATGTTGGATTTCGTAGTTGCCCATTCAATTCGCGCGCTAACCTAATCCCGGGGCATATACACACATGTAGGAGGGCAATTTGATGCAACTGTGTAAATACCCCGATTCGAGTCTTCCACTATAATATCCAACATGGGGTTACTCTCAACTTGAGATAAGACACAGTATAGTTTGTTTTCATCCTCACAGCCTCAATGAATAAATGCGATCAAATACCAACACTCACAATTAATGCACTAAAAATAAATCACATCCTGCTCGCCTGCTTGCACATTCTGATTGTTCTTCTTGGATCCAGAATTGATCCTAGACAGTTTGCTTGAGCTCCGCGACGACGATTTGCTATTAGACGACAGCTTCTTTGGCAGCATTTGTTGCACTGGCGATGTGGTGTTGTTGCTGGACGTGGACGAGATAACGGGTGCCGACGACGACGAGCTTAGACTGGAGAGTTTCATGGGGAGCTTTTGGCGTACCAGCCCGCTGGAAGCCTGCATCTCATTGGTTGCACTTAATAGATGGGCGGGAACAACTTTCCCTTCTTGTCGCCTGTTACTCAGGCTACTATTGCGCTCTGAATCAGAGTCATGGCTGATCCTAGGTGGGGGATCAGAACCTGTTCTCTTCATAATTGACCTTGGTGATTCTAACGATGTGCCCCCATTACCAGCATGGGTTGGACTGTCCTGTGTTAGGCCAAAATCACCAAAGGCTATCCGCCGTAAATTCTGCTCGCTTGCAGCTCGGGTAGAAAGTTCACCTTGCGGCACTTTGATATTGTTCCCATTGGACGGCTCCTCTTGATTGTTTTTGTCATTCTGCTTTACACTTCCTTCTTTTTGCTTCTTTTCCGGCTGAAATCACAGATATAAGAAATAAGAATGGTATTAAAATCACAAAAAATGCTAAATCGCTATTTATATAATATCAACTGAATTAACAAATAAACATTGAAAAGTAATTGTCGGTTTTTAACAGTCTGTGTTATATTTATTATAATTTGCTCAATACAATCTAGCAAAACCTCACATGACTGACAAAAATGTGCAACCCAAGTGCCAAAAAATTCTATTTTGAGAAGACTTCCCGACCCGTAAAACCAATAAAGAAGTGCCTCATCTGTGTTACAACTTCACCATACGAGAAGGGAAATTTTGACCAGACCTAGGCCAGTTGAAATGCAAACAGGCCAATTGTGAAACATGGCATCTGCTCCAAGCTGGCAGACTGCATAACAAATTGATTGAAAAAGTTCAGCCCTAATGTGCAGAACTGATTTTGTAACTCCACTGTGCATTGCTACCTGTATTATGGGATAAGGGCAAATAATCATTTCCATATTTGCAAGGATATTAATGGCAAAATGGTGAGCTCTGTGCTTCCCCAAAACACACAAATTATTAATGTATGTGGTAAATATCAAACCCTGTGAAAAGGGAACTTTTAAAGGAAAACAAAAACAAGTATACCACATGTTTTTCCTCAAATGACAAGGAATAATAAGTTTGTGCAATATACTTCAACCAGGCAATATAAAATAAAACATTGAATTTGCATGAAGGCTGCAAAAAAGCACAACGTTATCTTATATCTTTTTTTTTACCCAAACAAGTGTAACAATGGAAAGAAACCAAAACATAAAATAAGTTGAGAAACAAATTGAAATTCCCCTTTAATAATTTGCTTGCAAATAAAATTGATAAAGTTATAAAATATACTTCCAAGTAATGGAAACAAAACTGACCAAAACAAAACAAACAAAAGCATGCACACAGACTTACACAAGTATGGTCTGGTACGCAAAAACAAACAAATATAAACACAACACTAACATTATCAAGCTGTTTATCATAATCGTAATGCTAACTCACTTTTGTTCAAATACAGAAACTTTTACAAATCAACTTATATACATACATCCCTATAAGGCAATGCAGACTTTTAAAACTTGTGATCTTGCCCAGGACTCATGCATTATCAACACACATCAAACTTTTTCAGGTAACCTACAGACTGAATAGATATTGAAGTGAAAGCATGGATGTGTGAGAAATAGCCAAAAGCTTGGGTTATTCCAGTTGAAATCCATATACCCCCTATGGAAGACATGACCTTAATCTCCCACACAGGGAGTGTGATTTTGAAATGGGGTTACCTGAATGAGTGACTCCCATTTGAAATCTACACGCCTTGTGTGGGAGAGTAAGGGCATGTCTTCCATAGGAGGGTGTATAGACTTCAATTGGAATAGCCAGTTGAATCATTTTTTGGTTGTAAAATACTTTTCTGTCCAGTCCCGGTGTCGTCAGATTTCATTCTTTTTTTTTAATCCCAATACTTAGACAATAAACACCAACATTGGGCTTTTGCTGGCTTACCAAATTGAGCACAACATCACATTCATAGCAACACCAACATTACCAATAACCAACAACAAAGTCACAGCCTTCATTGCATCATGCGCTAGAATGTGTGGAACTATACTTACAATTATATTTAGTTTGAAATTTCCTTTTGTGCAAAATAGTGTTGCATTGAAGTAAACAAATACACAAATCTTTGGGTAAAATCTGATTTAAAATTCTGCACTGCCTTTATTAGCCAAGGTTATCAATCCAAGCAAAGTTGCCTGGATTGATAACCTTTCTAGAATTTCAATTTTTTCATGCACTTACAATTTGCATGCAAAATTTTGGAAATATACCCTCTTCTCTGCTCACGTTATATAATAATGTCACCTATATCCTAAATATTTTGGTTTAAGTTTGTCTGAAATCCAGAAGAAACACTTCTGCTCAATTTAAAAAACAACTGTGCCACTCAATCTACTTTAACATTTTTAAAGCTGTGCAATGTGCCTATTTTCTGTGATTTTTTTGCCTATTTTCAGAGAATTTTCACCTGTTAATGGGTCCTAGTAATGATGAAATGCACATTTTTGTGCAATTGGTCCGAAGTTTTCCATATTGTAACTTACCGATGATTTTTTGGCTGGAGGAGGGGTGGTTACAATAACAGGTGCAGGACTTGTAGGCGTGGATCTGTTGGAGTTTGTCCTATGAGGCTTTTTGCTACCACTTAGTGTTTCTATTTTACGGTTGGCTTCTAATAGCTCTGTTTTCATACTGAAATGTAAAACAATAACATCAAATAAAAATGGTTAATGATGATTCACAATACTATATTTTAATTAACTTGTGTGGTGGGTAATGGTGATTCTAATGGACAAGGACACAAAACACTTCAAAGATCAATAACTGATACAAGAGGATACCTTGAATATACGAACAACCCGAGTTTTCTTTCCAGTAACTTGTGTGGCATATTAAAGGTGATTACTCTGATTGTATCATGGTACGTTTATACCCCAAACCGAGGCCCATCACCCAAACATTCTTATTCCAAGTTTTGAGTGAAATAGCTCCAACAGTTTACATTTATTTTTAGAGTTATGATCAAATTTATAAGCCGTCACCTCATGCCAAAATCTGCATTTAATTTGGTGAAGTGGAGGGGATGAGGCTGTCAATAGGGTCCTACCTTTAAAGAATGAGACAATATCTTTAATGGCAAATCTAGGATGATGTTCTTGTATTCTTGGAACCTTTTGGCAAGAGTTTAATGCTGAACTTGGATGTAATTATTATTTCCAACAACAGTAAATACTGAGGGCAAGAATAATGCAACAGACCTATAGTGGGAATTCCAATTGAATGAACGCAGCTTTCAATAGCGTGACGAATTTTTGCGTACACTGCGCGATGTACGCCAGCGTGTGCGACTGTGCGTGAGTAACGCGAAGTGAATCAACCATGCCAACGCACTTTTCGTGATTGGATAGCATTGTATCCAAGGTCGATGCGTTAGCGTTGTAGTTTGAAATACGCAATATACGATCGCGGTTGGATCGAGTGCAGCTGTTAAAAGCTGCGTTCATTCAATTGGAATTCTTACTATAAGGTGATTTTCCTTTGAATGATTAGAAGAAACTAGATTGAATGATTTCTGACACTGGTTCAGACGAGGGGGCAAGGCACAAATGATTTAATTAAGAAAGTCGCCTTCAACTTACCTTTCGTAGGCAGTGTCCTTCATAGTGGTAATAGACTGAAGACAAACAGATAAAAATGTTGTTATAAAGTTTGCTGAGGCCTTGTGGATATAGCATAGTCACCTCTAATGTACAAAGAATCGCAGCAGCATACAACTGGATTTTGTGTTAACCATGTTTTAATGATGATGATTGATTGTTTTAACTAGAAAGAGTAGCATTCAAACACTGAGTTCCTATTTCAATATTGCTGTAATTTTATTTATTTATGGAATCATACAGGAGTATATCATATTTCTGCAACATGTGTAACTTCTCGAATTCACTGATCAATTAATTGATGGGTGTACTGATGGATAGATGGGATTAATGGATTGAAGATGAATTGGTTGATTGATGGATGAACTGATGTAATGTGAATTCCAAGCAGTCAGTCAGGTTAGCTCAATCAGTAAAGTGTTAAGACTCTATTGCATTGTGTAGCAGTGCAAGTTTTAGCCCTGGTGCAGTCTCTAGTTTATTCTTGTGGCATAATTGAGCTAGTTAAATTGAAACTACCTTGGGCAAGAAACTGCTCAATTGTCTAGGTTACCAGTACGAAAATGTGGGGAGCTGATCCTGGCTGCAATGGTTTATTGTGGTTTGAAGAGGGTGTGCGCTTCTAAGCGGCAAGTCCCCGATTGTTGCTTAATATGTCTTGAGCTGCAGTGGTCAGCTAATTCCTGTAAAGTGTGCTGAGGCTTGTGGGTTTATACCTGTGTGCATAGCGCACTACAAATCACTGCAGGGGTTTTTTAATTGAAGAACTGATAAATTAAGTAATGGATAGATGGGATTATTTGACCGATGGATATATTTATACCTACCAATAGTGCATTGAGGTGCTGTAGCAAAAGATTGGCACAAGCAATTTGTTCTCTAGTATACAATTGAGCATGCTGTTGCTCATAGTTATTAGTATCCTCCTGAATGGGTAGCTGGTTGAGAGGGGTCGGTGAATCGGCAGCAAACCGCACAGTTGAATCCTGACTGGATACTGATTCTTGTGTGTCAAAATCCTGTAAAAACATGAAACAAAATATGATGAGTAATTACCTAAAACATATTGGTAGCATCTATGGTAATTCATTAAGAAATAAATATCTGCTGCATCTAGTTTACATAATAGAGTTAAAGAAAACACAACCTATAATAGAGTGGAACAATGGCAAAGCCACTGAAGAGGAAATGGCGAGGAATGGTGTGAAAACTCATGTTGATCACAAAAACATCTGTTACAACTCAACTGTAACCAGACTCTTGTGATCTCCACATTTCATAATACCCATATCTTAACAGTAGTCATCACATATCAATATTTCATGCTTTTAACTCTACCAGTTCTTGAATACTTTGATTGGGATTTTGAAGACAGGTCTTGGCTGGTTATAACATTGAGCCGATAGTCGATTCCTATTCTTTATAATGGGCTACTGCAGTTGAAATCCATACACTGGTATGGAATACATCACCTTAATCACGCAAAGAGTGCAGATTTTAAATGGAGTCTTCAATTCAGGTAACCCCATTCGAAATTCACACTCCCTGTGTGTGAGATTAAGAACACATCTTCCATAGGGGTGTAAGTATTTCAACTGGAACAGCCCATTTACGTTGCCCACTGTCTACACTCACCTTCTTGCTACTAGTCTCGCTTATAGTAGGACTAGTTACAGGAATAATTTTCATATTCATCCTAGGGCTATCTGGACTTGCAAGATTAGGATTTGATCCCTGAGGACTGCCGGGGCCACCGTCCACATTATCTAGCCTAGGCAGGTTTGGAGAGCTTCCATGTAGCTTGTTCTCCATGGCAAATCTCCTTTTGACACCAGCTCCTGAAAGGTAACAATACATGGGTTTTTATATAGACAAAGATATTATTTTCAGCAGTCTGCAATGATTTTTATTTATACGACTTGCATTTGTGGTATTGATTATTTCTTAAAAGCTTCACCATTTAGAGAATCTCCATGTATCCGTTTCACATTTAATCAATTCCCCGAATTTTTACAAGAAATGTTTACATTTTATCATAATTCTTTCTATATGCATGTTGAGCTGAAACACATGTAAGAAAGCAAAAAATGGAGATATTCTTGACAGGAGTTCTAAAAAGATGTGTACATTTTGTGGAATTTCCCCAACTTCCTCTTTACTGGATGGCATACAGGCCAGTTTGATTGCCAAACCCTTGATCACTTTGGCTACACATATGGCCAAGGGTCCATTTCACTAAACTGAATGAATCTTTGTAAGTCTCGAAATCGTTCGTAACTTAGGACGAGTCGTAAGTTCTATTTCACTAAACTTACTGGTGAATGGTACCCTTCATAAGTAATAGGGATTTACTACAGGGACCCTACATAAAGTTACGTCTAGTATTCGTAACTTTACGATCGGTTACTTGAGCTACGAAGGGTTAAAAGTTTAGTGAAATGAACCCCTGGACATTTGTACCAAGAATGATTTGACACTCTCAATGCCAGACATAAATGCACATAAGTGATTGGGAATTACTTGGTGAGATCATCAATATGTTGTATTTTACCTGCAGCGTGATCAAATCCACTGAATGTTTCGGCACGTTTAGGCAAGGCATGTGACTGATAACTACTGCTAGCCCTCTCCCCTGCACTGCTGGCACTTCTACTTAAACCACCTGCACCTGCTGAATACACTACTGACGTCAAACGAGCCGCTGAAAAATGAAATACAAACAAAAACAAATCAGGACTAGATGGTGCATAACTAAAACCATTATACTGTTGCATAGGCCAGGCACTTGTTAGAAGTTTGGTTGGCATTGATATGATGCGCAATCTAGTCCGTATTTACTCTCAAATGTTGTTTACAAACATACAGCTTGTTTTTACTGGTACATGATTTGTTCTCACCAGCATTTGGTAGTTATGACATCTCATCCTAGCCTATTTGTTGGCTGGTTATTCTTTTTCATATTTAAAAGATTAGTAAACAACATTGCATATTTTAAAAACAACATTTTGCATATTGGCTATCCAAAAATAAAATGTTATTTTCTGGAGATACACAAATACCCAAAAAGCATGTAACTTTCAATTACTAAGTCTGCAGTGTCTAGCTATAAACATTTTCTGAGAACCCTGTTCTCTCTTAGCTAAGTATACTTGGCTTAGAGAATACAGCATGACTACAGTATTTTGTAAACACTTTAGATAAAACCTTCCAAGTAATGTTTTGTGAGTTTCATTCCCATATTCTGATGTAGTGGTTTGTTACATATGCATTTGGCCTCAGAATACAGACAACATTCTATATACTTCTGTCAATTACCTTCTTGAATTGCAGCTAATAAAACATCCCTTGCTTCTTGCATCTTGGTATCTCTCTCTTTGAATACAGTAGATTTCAGCTGAAAAGGAAGTAGGACATTTGTGTCAAAAACCATTCTGGTTTCTACATTTTATTACCCATAAGCTTTGCATCAGGCTTGCTACAGACATTAATATAAATTACAAATTATTCAGAGTTGCAGGTATGCAATGGTGGTCAACAAATGTGTAGAAGACAGGCCAAGTCTCTGTCCCTTCTACTCAGTTGATGACCCAATGGTTCAACCTTCTTGTAGTAGTGATTTATCGCTTCTGCATTCACTCTCGTATACTCTTGACACAACGCACATACTCTGAATTAGGAAATTGTGTTTACAAGAATTCTGTCCTCAAATCTACACATACTGCACACTAACATTTTAACCACATGCACAATTGTTGTTGTAACAGTGGTCAAAGTACACAAAATGATAGGTACTAGTTTTTTTTTCTCTTACCACACAAATTAAAGATAACTTGGTCGCATGAGTATGGCACTTTCATTTTTGTTCCTTGTCTAGCATTCTTACACTGACTTATGCTAAGCAGGTGCCAAGTTGGATATCAATGCATGAGATTTTCAAGATATAACTGTGTTTCGTCATTGAGAATCATTTGAACAGAGTCATTATTTGTATCAACTTACTGTTCCCAGCAGATCCTCTTTGGTGACAGTTTCCTTCAACTCAGCCATCAATTTATTCTTCTCTTCCATGATTGTATTCAATTGTTTGTCCTTTTCTTGCATTTTCTCTGTGGAATGATGACAAAATGTTAATAACAAAACCATCATTACCAAGGCACTTATCACCCAAAGGCTATCACTACATGATATGATGCTTCATGGCACTGATCACCCAGAGGCTATCTCTGCTGATGATATTGTGCTGGGACGAGCCAAACAATGCCACTCTTAATTCCCTTACTGCTTGTGAGAAAGCTTTCCACAAGTAATATTTAAACTAAGGGTAACTTAGCTTTTCTTGCTGCAACAACACCATATGTGACACGATCTGGTCCATGAAGGCCAAAAATTTTGAAAATTGAGTTACTATAATATTACCTTATACAAACATTTGGCTATCATATACAGAAAACACCAAAGGTCTAGCATACTTGGGCCACATTAATGAAGTTTGTCGCCTTTGGCCTCTATGGACCAGATCATATTATATATAAAATACATTATGCCGATATATCTAGCATCTATATCATCATAGGCTTGATTGGTGCATTCAAATTTCATTCACAAAAAGTCCTGAACTCAATTCCTCAAGCACTTGAACTGTCCCTCAAAATGGACACACACACACAAAAAGGAAATATTCAATTTACCTAAGAGTTTCTTGACCTTAGCTGCCCTGGCTTCTGCTGCCTTCTTCTCTTCAAATATTTCATCTTCAACAACTCCTTCATCTGAAAGCATTAAAAAAAAGATTAAATAATTAAACAGTTAATCTAAAGTAAACCTTGCAAATAATTTCCCTACCATATGCACTAAACGTATATTTCTTCGTCTACACATAAAACTTATCGCCTTCCCCCTCCCCCTCCCAGCATTTTACCCCTATCATCATCAAGACATGCATAATCTATTGATATGTTCTACAATTCTCAGGTTGACTACTTCCAGGCAAAAAAGTGTTTAAACAAATTTTTTTAAATCTTGTTTTCAGAATTGTTTTACACTACAGAGATATTTGATACTTGAACTGATAACTATTACAAAACAAAGCCACTACATTCACCATAACACACAACAGACTATTCCAGTTTAAATCCATACACCCCCATGGAAGACATGACCTTAATCTTCCACACAGGGAGTGTAGATTTCAAATGCAGCTAACCCCATTTGACATTCACACCCCATGTGTGGGAGATTAAGGTCATCTCTTCCCTGGAATATAGCCCATTCAACACATCACATGATGACTGTATGCTTTCATTTCCCACATCTACATTACTCTACGTCTATTTTCCAATAGATCAAATTATTACACGATTTGACTTACCGTCATCAGGACATTCTTGTACAGCTGTCTCTATTAATTGTTTCCATCTTTTCCTATGTGATGTTGATGTACACATCACCTCATACATCTCTGGCCCTGCTTTGTTGGGACTGATCAGGTAGATGCTACGCTTGTCTATGGCTACATCTCGTACCATCAGTTTGTGTAAGTGGACTACGGGAGGCTGAAAGTGGGATACAAAAGATATTTCATCGTTTGATTAACTATGCCAAGTAAGAGACTAATTGGGGAAAAAAAGATTCTTCAATGATACCAAATAATAAAAATTGTGTAAGTTAGGTTCTATGTTCACTACAAATGGGCTGAACGATAATGTTTTATGAGATACCGAATATTTTAGAGAAACCATTCTTTGTCATCAGCGGTGTAATGCTATTGGTAGACTGACTGATGATTCATCTGATTTGATCTGATTTTTTGATGTTGACAATCTGTCTCTTCATTCGCGAACAAGAGTTTGACCAAATATACCATTTCGGTAAATCCCTGAAGCCTTAGTAATTTAACCCTACATATGTGATATTGATAAGCACATCGCTACAGCACAGTTCAACATGCATGTTGACTATCTTTGCGTCATTGTGTGCACAGTTACAGTTAATTCCAGAAAGGTAAATTGTGCTTGCTGATTTGAAGAAATAGAGGTCCAACACAGTTAGGCTAGGCCATGGACTAAATTGGACTGCCTTTGTGAAACTGTTTGAGACCTACCTTGTTATCTTGTGAGGCGAATGTAAATTTCTGGTTGTTCTCTTGCAAGAAGATTAACACATCTGTTAGAAGCACTGCATGGATTTCTGTGAGTTTGCCTCGGGCAGATTTCCATAGTAATTCACCTTCATGTCTCAGCTTACGATTGCTTGACAACAAATCAGATTTCTACAGGGGAAAACACAGCATTGATAATGAGAAACAATAACAACAAACAACAACAACAACAACAACAACAACACAACAACAACAACAACAACAACAACAACACAATAACAATGATTAAACTTTTTTGTGATTGCAATAAAGCGATTCATAATATTTTGGATATGAGCTTATGACTGTACCATGATGTGCAAATGGGGGCATTTGTAACATTAATTACAGGGTGTTATGATATATTCCAGCAAAGTGAGTCATAAGTCATGAAAATCAGGTTAAATTTGTCCAATTATTTGATCAATTTTAAAAGCACACTCTTTAAAAATAATTCCATCCAAAATGCCTTGTTAGTGTCAATATAGACAAAAAACAAAGGAAACATATTTCTCCCTATTTTACTTTAAAACTTTCTCAATTACATTGTGGATTATGCCAACATTCTCAATCAGTCATACCTACCCTGAATTTTTTGCCACTCTTTAGTGTTCCTGACGACCTGGCCTCGACTTTGTTGTAGATCTCTAGTAATCTCTGCCACTTCTCGTATTCTTCAACTTGGTAATCTACTTCTTTACATATACTCTGTAGGGAAAAAAATAATGGAGTCCGAGTTACAACAATTTACTCTTAACTGTTCTCCACTTAAGGATAAACTGTAGGAATAAACTTTGCATGGTTTTATATACCCTTATAGGACCATTATCCCAATTTAAATAAAATATAAAGGTGTATTGAGTTTCACGGAATATGAACTTCAAAATTCTTTATAAATACTTATACTAAACGGATTTTGTGATATTTTAAATCATTCCTACAACTTAAGAATGTTTAATATGTATCAGATACCAAATTTTAACAATTCAGTTTCCTTACCTTGATAAGTAGTAGACCCTTTTCTAGTAATGGTGTGTCACTTTTATGGGCGGATGTTGCTAAAGAAATAAACAGCATACAAAATATTATCATTTATTGGACAAATTATAATCTGTAAGATGTTAAAATATATAAATCTGGGGTGCTTAAAACAAATGTTGATAAAAGAAACAGGAGCTGTATATTTTTTCAGCTGCATGCAATTCTTCTACTTGAAGATAACTTGAAGTATGGAGTATGATGTTAATGGGTTGACGTGCAGCCATATCATTATCTATGCATCTTAACAGCAATAGATCTGATTAGTGTCAGTCACTGTACTCATGACAAATGTGCCACAGGGTTAATTTCATAGTAATTTGGATGCATCACAGTTTCTTGAAAATTTAAGATGATTTCTGGTGACGTTTTTAAACTATTTTGCCTTTAAAACTATTACTGTACACAGAAATTGACAATAAAAAGAACTTTGACTTGGATTGCATTCAATCAATCTTTGGGTTTGGAATCAAAAATGTTCCTCAATTCTACTCACATTTTGTTGGTTTCATGATGGCTTCAATCAGCAGCTGATACTTGGTTAGTCTGTGACTCACACTCAAGATGCATTCTGGGATTGACCATCTCCGACACAAGGCATTGGAACTGCACTTTTTGATGAAGGCCTGGAATTTTCTGTCGTTTTTATACAAGTCTTTATATACAGATACGGCTTCTTTTTGTCGGCTACATAGCAGCCCATATGCCATAAGCATGTTGTCTCCGTTAGTACCGGAAAACTGAAATAAAAGAAAGTAAACCAGCAGGTTGAAAGAATGCTCATAATTGTTTGCCTTTATTGGTATGTTTTTAAACATAGCTTGATTTCTGATATCTATCTTGATGCCAACATTACTAAACTGGCATTAAGTCACAATGGAGAATGAAGTAAGACATTAGTTACTGAAGTTTTACTCCTCTCCCAATAAGTTTAGACTGGGAGAACTTACTCCAGATTGATTCGCCATGTGCACAGCAAACTGTAAGTGCATGATTGCTTGCAAAATTTTGGTAGGTACCCTATTTTGGTCCCTATGAGAGACAATCAAATATGGTGGATATCCCATAGTACAATGATTGGTTATATATGGGGAACAAGTTCTCTAAATCTTTCTTTGGGTCTACCCAGGTGTTTGATAATTAAGCCAAATTGTTATCTAAATATGTGATGTGATCTAATATGTGATGTGATCAAATCAATCGGAATGATGTCCACCATTTTCAATTTTCACTTTTTTTTTTATAGTACAAAACTACATTTTAAAAATGCTAACAAAATTGTATCTACTGGTTTTGAAGGATACCAACAAAAGAAAACAAAAGCCTTGTGCTTGTTGTGGCTGTATGTTAAACCAATTTTAACAACATCCAACTCATTCTCTAGATTCACATTGTATCATCTGTAACATCCAAGGTCTTACCTGATTAACTAGTAAATCGCCAAATTTCTCTACAATAACAGCCGCTGCTTGCCTCTCTTTGAGAGCTTCATAGAAAGAGACTGCTATCTCAACTAAATGGTCCAACATTGGGAATACTTTGCTGATTACTGATTGGTCCATGTGTAATTCATGTTGCATTCCATATGCAAATATCTGAGGATGGAAGATGAAGTCATCATCATACAATCAGTCGCATTATGAAATAGAATAAAATACATTGGATTTTTTTTTTCATATTTGGTTTAGGATTCAATATGAACAGTTACATCACAACTGAATTAGCAGCATTGAATTGAAATATTTTTTTATGACACTTAACATATGGTGTTGTCTGTATATCTACCTCCAGTCACTGGCACTCAGCGTATTCTACGTTAGCTTAGCGTTACTTGGTGAGTGACTGTGTGTACATACTTTTATACACGCGATCAACATGCTGCATATGTACACGCAAGAAACCACGCTTCTCCAATGCAGAACATGCTGAACTTCAAAGCTAATGCTGGTGACTTGAGGTAGATATACAGACATGTATATCTTGTATATCAAATACATGTCATGACAAAAGTACTCTACGTGGTGGCGGGGAAAAATAAACTTAATTTTCAGGAAAAATTACAAACACCTATTTACAAGACTTGATTGCACGTTACATAGAATTCCTTCTGTCATACAGCACGCACCCTATAAATCACTGCACCATCATCCAGGACACTGCTCATGATGGCTGTACCCTTACTACCCTTCACTATGATAAACCGTCACACCCAGCTTGTTAGCATCTCTTACCTTTTGCATGATCTTCAAGGTCCTCACGTGATGCTTTTCTGTCATTATGAATTCTGTAATTGAACATAATAAACATAACTTAGTATATTAAATTTCAAAACATTTCCATATAGATCAGAGAGCATTTATTATATGCACACTATGTGTGTTACTACAACTCAGCTACTTTGTCCAAACATGACTTTGAGACCCACACCTGTATAGAAGCTAAGATAGTTCAATGGAGATGGCAGTAACAATATGAGTTCAAACTGTCAAGCTCTGTTAAAAACATTAAATATTACAACAACAACCAAAAATATCCACAACTTACCAAATATAACATCTTGCCTCTTGATATCTTTGTGGCTCATTTTCTTAAGCATCTGAAATATAAAATGTAGATAAATCAGTTGTGAAATGACACATACTTTGGAACTGAATAGTTTGAAAGAAATCAGAAATCAGGATGAACCAACAAGGAATCACTGCACTTATAATAAGCATTTAGTCACATCACACAAGGCCATATGTGACGCGGTATATCGAAAGGAGACACTTTTGGGCATGATCGTAAATGGAGAAACAGCAAAAAGCATGGCGTGATTTTTTCACAATTGGCTCACATATAAGCTCATAAACTATTTTGTCATTCTTGTTAGAGTTACCTTCTTCTCCACAGTGACACTCCATGACTCAGGTTCAGGCCCTCTTGTGACTATATCTTCATCATCCACCATGAACATGTCAGATGAGATATCTTCTAAGGACTCCATGGAGGCCGATAAGTTGTTGTTGGTTAATCTAAAAAAAAATGGAAAAGGCATGGTTTAAAGTCTTGGAAAATTACTAAAATGCAATTGAAAGAGGAAATCTTTTACCATCATATAATCTTTTATGTCCACTTGGTCCACATTTATAGAATGGAAGCAGAAGCATTGCAAGAGATCAATTAGCAGCTGACTACTTCTAGGCTGTGTTTTGTCAAGCTGTTGGAAGTATAAGCCTATTCCAGTTGACTTCCTACACCTCTATAGAAGACACGACCTTATGGAAGACATGACCTCCCATACAAGGGGTGTAAATCTTAAATAGAGCCACCCATTCAGGTAACTCCATTTGAAATTCACACCCCCTATGTGGCAGATTTAGGTCGTGTCTTTCATATGGGGTGTATGGACTTCAACTGGAATACTCCATTTGTAAAGCTTCAGCCCCAGTTGGATTAAACACTTCATAAAGATGCTAAAGCACCTTTGTATCATATTTCTAGTTCAAATTTGTGCAAAGCCGATTTATGAAGCAGTAAAATATATTTTCATATCTAATTTGATATCATAGCATTTGTCAGTAGCATGTTGTACTGATATATCATAAATAAAAAGAGCAAGTATTTCAGGGTTTTCTGTAACACTACAAGTAGGTTCTAAATAATACAAGGCTTGATTTGTGATTTCATGGGAACTACACCAAAAGTCTCCTAAACCAATTTGGAACATTAAAAGCAAAATTTGTATATCTCCTATATTTCATACTATAATTTTACTCTCCCAAGAAGCAATGAAGGGTAAGATGATGGATGATAGTTCTAATGCTTAATCAAAAACACTTCTACAGAAAGTTATGCAAGCTTCAAATTAAACTAATACCGGTAATCATCTTCAACTTTTAATGTGAAAATTCCGATTATTCTCTTTCTGAAAAAATGCATCATTTACAAAGGGGCTATTCAAGATGCATTCTGCAACCCATTCCCATGGAAGACATGTGAAAATATGACATATGCAGTTGGAATTGAGAGCAGGCCTGGAGTTCTGGCTGGTATTTTTTTAAATATATTCCAACTGGATGGTATCATTTGGGAGACACAGACATTTTGTGAAATTCTAAATGCTTCAAGTGGTGAAAAAGCAGCAAAAGAAGCAATAAATTAAAAAAAGACTGGAAATTACTAGAAATATGGCAGGTAAATCTTTCAAATATATAAATTCCAGCTATGTCTTCCATAGGGGTTTTGCTGACAATTTGGTCTGTGCCTTCCATGGGAGAGGGGGTGGAATTTATCTGGAATACCCAAGTGCCTCAGTATGATTGCATGTGATACTATTTTATGGCAGGATAAACATGATTCTTCCTCTTGTAATGTTAACAAAGTCAAAATCTTGTTATCTTAAACTGGGCCATCTAACAAGTACAACTCTTTGGTGAAATAAGCAATGAACATGTGACAAAATTGGAAGTGTCCTGGTATCAAACAGGTGATTTACATTACCCTGCATGTGTAACATAATCCTTAATGGCCACTCCATATGTATATAAAATGAGGACTTCCAATCAATTATATCCTTTAGTTTCAACAGGAGGAATGCCTCATTTTCATAGTGTAATATAAATAGCAACAGAACTAATAATAAGTCAGGATTTGATGGTTTTCTGAGCTCCACCTATTTGTCATGGACCATTTTGAATTTTTACATCAAAACTGATTTGTTTTAACAATATTGATTAATTTGATATTTTATCACATAATTATTGCTTTCATAGCTCAATTGTGTTTGGTGTGTGTCTGTGAGGCTCACACACATCACCATTTTTGTACAGATATAACAGAATATTGCAATTGCATAAAAAACACACACACAAAAACAGTTTGATTAGAAAAGTTTAAAAAACTCAAAATACTAATGATTCCAATATGTACAAAAGAGAATAAAAAACCCTGGTGAATAAGCATTCCTCCCATTCATAAGAATGGCTATACCAACATATATATATGTAAGCTATGGTGATTACATGGTATGGGTACCAACACCCCTAGGTGCAGACTTAGATAAGCTATGATGTGATCGCTATCTTGACAAGGGCTCTATAATGTGACTACCTTTAACTTGAACCAGGAAAGTGGATATAGTAGCAAAGTAGGGAGCTAGAATTGGGTGTGTTCTTTATGTAAGAGTGGCTCTTTATGAAGCCAAGCTCATACTTTGCTTAGAGCTTTTGGCCTACAGGCTTTTGCAAAGATCTTTCGCACTGCTTCCGACCAATAGCATAAAAATAACTAGTTTATGCCTGTGTTACGTGATATTATGCAGATTGATCGGTGAATGAGGTGTTGATGTGATTCAATTAGCCAATCCGAACCAGATTTCATCTTCTGCACCAAATAGGGCACTGCAAAGATCTTTGCAAATGGGTGTAGTACAGCTTGTGCTATCAATGTGTCAAGGCAGCCGTTTCGTATGTGTATCTTTGCTGTGTCTTGATATACATACATCTGATTCTGAGGCATACATGTATGGGAGCGCTCGAGTCTATTTGATGCAATACACAACAAAATTTGCTGAGACATCACGAGCTGTACTTGAAAAAAAGAACCAAATATTCCTGCAGTATTTACTGCATATATATGTGTGTTCTTATGTAAAGAAAATATCATATGAGATGGGGTTACAGACAAATGGTTTTGAGAAGAATATAGAAAGAGTTGTTAACTTACGGTGATAAAAACCTGAGTGTTTGGGATTAAGAAGAAATTGTTTGGTGAGGAGTGAGGATAAGGATTATGAGGAAAGTAGAGGGGTTAGAGATAGAGACATGTTTATATTATATGCAATTCTGGTGTTAAAATTCAAGTTAGTCTGAGAAAGGTTATATTATATGTGACTCTGGTGTTAAAATTCAAGTTAGTCTGAACAAGATTATAATATACAACTTCGGTGTATTCATGTTAGTCTGAGCAACATTATAATATTATATGCAATGTTATTAAAATTCAAGTTAGTCTGAGAAAGGTTGACTCTGGTGTTACAATTCAAGTTAGTCTGAGAAAAGTGATATTATATGCAACTTTGTTGTTACAATTCAAGTTAGTCTGAGAAATGTTACTTTATATGCACTCTGTTGTTAAAATTCAAGTTAGTCTGAAGAAGCTTACATTATATGCAATTCTGGTGCAGAATTCAATGAACAACGTTATAAATAATGCAACTCTGGTGTTGAAAGTTAATCTGAGGAAAATGTTGCATGTTTTAAGCTATATATCACAATCTTTTAAAGGCTGACATTACTACTTCAAGGCTGACATTCATTACTTACATTGATTTGGGTGATTCTACATTGTCATCAGCTGCTTCCTCAGTTTCCTCTATTGTTCTGTTGGAAGTAAACAAAAATTAAAAATCAAACCTATAATTAATACCATGTTTGGTCTAAAGCTCGAATGGGTAGAAAAAGAGTTTCACACATATGATACCATGATGAAGAGTATGGTAGTAAATATGAAAATGACCCCATTTGACTGAAATATGGGTGGTCCTTCACACAACTTTATTTGAGTTTGCTTCGTCTGATCAAAAATTATTAGAATATACTTTACATTAGAAAAATTTCAATTAATGATATATTTAGATCACTTGCAAATTAACGATCATTAACCAAGCCATTAGTATAACAATGTAATCTAAACTAGCTGATGACATGTGTTATTATTATCTAATTCAATGTCTATTAATAAATAAAACTATGGACATGAATCAATGAGTTAAATGGGTGGGAAATTATGTGACTGCATTATTCCTATGTTGATTATCAGGAAGTCTGCCTTGAAATTTGTAGTTTTATAGAAAATTGTAAAAATTTGTGCAAATTTACCATTTGGTATTTTTAATCTATTGGAACCCCTTAATCTGTCAACCAACTGAATCTTGTACCTTTTACCAAAATGCTGATTGATGGCATACACAATAATCTACAATATTTTGTTTCTTTCCCATTTATAATTTTTGAACACCAAGTCTTTATTACTTCAATACAGAATGGGCTGTTCCATTAGAAATATGTGATAAACCTGTGGAAGATTTAAGAAAAGTCTTCCACAAAGGGAGTATGTTTTTCAAATTGAATTGGCTCGGGTTAATTATTTTGAAACTTAAACTCCCCTTTAAGACTTTACCTGTATCTTCCACAACTGGAGCGAGTATTTCAAATGGTTACCCAATTGTCTATTCTATTTGACACCCATACTTCTTCTATGGAAGTCTTCAGCTAAATCTTCCACAAAGGGTGTGGATTTTGAATGGAATAGCCCTCTCTATAGAGAGCAAACTTAAAATGTAACTAAATAAATGTACTTCTGAAATCTTCCAAAATTACAAGTCAATCATTTTAAATGGAACGAAAAATCAAACAATTGACTATGCAATTAATTGCATTGTTAATCTTTTTCCAGAGTTTAGCTCTGGACGATGTTTACACAAAATACAAAAAGACAATAATTGATCATTACATAGGTCTAGGTCAATAACGAATGTACCAGTTTCACCATCTCTAAGATGGACTGTTGCTATATACCAACTAATTCCTACAAGATACACTGACTCATGCATTTGTAAAGGCAAAAGTAAAACATACAACTTTAATCTATATGTACCAATATAATTAAATGGCTGAATATCAAACCATGACAGAAATAGTGGATATTTCAATTGCCCTCCCAAATTTAGACCAAATTTGAAAAAATATTGGTCACTTCATTATATATGAACATCTCTCCTTTTATGTTTCTGACTATTAGACATAACATGTTGGAATAACTTGAATAAAATGAATTCAGCACATCTTAAAGAAGCCTATCCTTTATCAGTTGGTTTTTCTCTAAGAAATGCTATGGATCTCGGTCACGTCTGCAATCATTAGAGCTTCAACTCAAACACACTATAATATTTACAGTAAATTCTTGGCCAAACTGGAACATGCGCGTTGCGTCCATGTAGCATACTAAGCGTGTACGCAATATAAGACGCGTGTATGCTTTCTTCTGTACCGCGCTATATAATATTCGCGTGTGTTTATCGCGGAGCCACTAGCGTTTACACAAATTACAGTGTTCCAGTTTGGCCAAGAAATTACTGTAAATATTATAATTCATGTGTGGTACTCTCAATGAGGTAGAAGCAAAGAGAACCGACTCTGCCATGTTTGTGTGTCGCTTATGGAGGGCAAATAGTGAACCCCCGGATAATTTTGTTATGTGTCTGTTCAATTTCAATTCAAAGTGCGATATTTTTTATGTTCTGTGCATAACATGTTGTGCCAAAAATATGCGCTAAGTGCACAAACCTTTGCAATGCTCAATCCTTTGATTTTGGGCAATTGCCGAAAAACGCCGGAGGTACATAATTTGTCCTCCATGAGCGACAAACAAAAATAGCAGATTTACCATAGTGCTACACACGGGCCAATTTTGAATCAGTATTCTTTGGGTTAAACCTCTTTAGGCACACTACATCTCTTAATTGGCTTTACTGAAGGGTACCACTGGGCTATTCCATTTATAATCCACACTACCCCTGTTGAAGATTTGGGAACAATCTTCCATGGGGGGAGTATGAATTTCAAATTAAATTAGCACATTTACCATCTCTATTTGAAACTCACTCTTCCTCTGTGGAAGAATCAGGTTAAATCTTTCTCAGAGGGTGTATGCAATTCAAATATCTACCTGTATTCATTCCATTTGAAATCCATACTCCCCCTGTGGAAGATATTTCCATTATCTTTTGCAGGGGTAGTGTGGATTTTAAATAGAATAGCCCAATCACATGACACTATGATAACTTGCCATCAATGATCTTTCAATGTTTGTAATGTTTGCAAAGAGATGAAACCTTGACAACCAACATGACTATATGACTGAAGGCCCACACATCACAAAGGGTCTGTACATTATACCAATGTTTTTGGTGGTTTACTGAAATCGGTTCATACATAATACACACATGGGATTAGTTAACATGACATAATCATGGCACCAAATGTGACCTGCTCCCACAAAATGAGCAGAAAGTCGCAAGTTGGTCGTTTCGAGACCCCTGGCTGGTGAATCGATGTTCTTTGTTTGACGTGCACCTGTGCATGCCCGTAGTATGTCCTTTGTGAATGGGGCAAAACATGCACAATCAGTAGCGTAGATTTCTTTTTGACATTGGAGGGATGGGATTTGAAAATATTTCTTGAAGTATAGTGAATCCAGCACCTTTTGGTGACTGATTAAGGTAATTGTACATATGGGCGCGAAGCGTGTATAATTTTGCCGTTTTGAAGCTAAACTGATGAAATAAGGTGCAAAAGTGGAATAAATTCATGTGAAGTATGCAAAACTTGGGGCTAAAATGGTTAATTTGGTCAGAAACCCACATACTGGCATCAACATTGAGGAGATGATTGTATGGACCCCAAATATTGGGGGATTTATCCCCCCTCCCCCAGATCTACGCCTATGTGCACAATAGGGCATTCACAAAGGACATATTACTGGCTCAAACAAAGAACATAACTCAGCAGCCAGGATGTCTCGAAACTACCAATTTGTGACTTCACGCTCATTTTGTGGGAGCTGATAACAAATATGATAATAAATATCAAGCATGCAAGATATCATCTACAAATATACAATCTAACAGCTAACTCAGGAAATTATGGAGTAATAATTTGGGTTAACATATTACAACTATTATACTCTTTGCAATTATATATCTATTAACTCGATACATCCACTGGTTCCACTTGAGTGAGAGGGGTGTTCGGGCATCAACACACAGTGTCTATGGGGTACACTTGAATGAGAGGGGTGTTGAAGCATCAACACACACAATGTTTAATGGGTGAACACTAACATCCCTCTCACTCATGAAGTGGAACTGGCAGGTGTATCGAGTATATAGATGATACTATCAAAATGTTAATATTATGGAAACTATCAAAACCTACAGCCTATTCTAGAGTCTAATTCTTGAAGATTTACTCTGCATTGATATGTTTTCAAATGCCAAAACAAGTCCCAAATCCATTGTTGTAGGCATGTAAGGGTGTTTTTGGAATCTAGATTTTGATTGTATGAACCTACAAATTCCATCATCCCTATAAGGGACCGGTCACTAGGAACCTGCATCAGCTTACCTGAATCCCCATGCCAAATTCTTGAATGCCATCTCATGATGAATTAAGAATTATTATTGCATCGTTAGGCAGGAAAAACCTACTATGTGTCATTGGCCCCTGAACATGTTTACAGAGCCTTTTCGTTGTGCACTCCAAATGGAATGTGTGTCTGGTTTATGCAGTTAAAACGACACATACCCACCACAAATGTTGTATAGTTGACCACATCTTTATATCAGTCAATTAGTTGACCACAAACATTTATATTTTTTGTCACCACCATGGTTACAAGCAGTATTCACTTGACATTTTCCAGATTTTAACCTACCCCTTTAAAGCAAAATCTCATATGTAACCTCTTGGCAATTTTGTTTTAAACATGTTCAAGGGCTACAAGTATATAGGTTTTTCCTGCCCATTGGCTAAAGCACTTGTAATACATTGCAAGTCTTCATGAACTATGACCTGGGAATGTCTCATCATTAGTAAAGGTTGACTCATACTCCATATTTGACATCAAATAGTTGATGTAACATGTATTCATTATTCAATTTATTTCAAGTCATTTTTATCTTCTAGCATGTTTGTCAACAAAAACTTTTTGTGAACAAACATTTGCTATATAGAAGATAAAATGAGTTGAAACAGATTAATAATGCATACTCATTGAAAGTATTAAAAATTCAATAAAATTTAAAAAAGGTCTGAAACAGGCCTAACTCTCCCTCAATTACATTTTTAACAACTACAAGCATGCAGAACTTATTAATAATAAATAAATAAATAACAGTAGGGTGTGATAAGGGGTAATAAATCATTTTTTAATGAGGAATAAAACTAAACTAGGGAAAACGAAACTAGCAAATGATGTTGAAATCTCCCTAAACAGAGGCTACAATGGGCCATTACCGTTGAAAACCATACACCTCCTACGGAAGACATGACCTTAACCGTCCACACAGGGAGTGTGAATTTCAAATTGGTTTACCTAAATGGGCAACTCCATTTGAAATCTATACTCCCTGTGTGAGATATTAAGGTCATGTCTTCCATACAGGGGGTGTATGGATGCAAACTGTAATAGCCCATATCTAACATGACAACTAGTGAATTGTGACGTATAAAAACGGCATTCCATGGACTCAGATGAAACCCTTGTGATCGATGCATAAAAAAAATAAAAATCTGAAGCACACACTCACTTTGAAATACAAGAAAATAATCAAAATAGATGGAAATCAAATCAAAACAGAAACTGAATATATATCAGACGTTAACATCCAGTGAGATGTTACCATAGAGACGGTGAGTGGAAAAGAAACTACTTACTTAACCCCAAGTTTTACCGCCACTCTATGCCAGTGCCATCGTCCAGTGTCATAGCTAGGTTTGCCAATTAAATCAAGTAGAGCGGGACAAATTTCAATTCAAATTTCTTGATATCATAAATTATTCTATTTACAGACATTTTTTTATTTAAAAATAACATCAATGTTGACAAAATATCCATTTGCACAAATTTCTAACATCATGCCAACAGTGCGAGGTTTTGATTTTTGGTTTGATTAAAAAACACATGCATGCAACAATTTGACGAGTCAACACAAACTTGACAAAGTTCAAAAGAGGTCAAAAGTGAAGGCTTTCTAAACATTTTTTTTAAATTGGCAGTACCTTACATGCAACAATTTTCATTAAACTTAATGTTCGTTTGGGCTGGGCATTTAGAATAAACGGACGCTGCATATGTGCGATGACAAGGACTAACAAAGATGAAAATGTCCTAGTGACAAACTACACACAGAACTGACATTAATTCACATGCTGTATATAGATTCAAATGCCTATTTAGCAGTCAAATCAAATCAAATTCACAATCACATTTCCACAAGGCTCGAAAAAATAACTTAGAAATTGAAATTTTGTGAAGACAAAGTAATTAATTTAACAGAATCCAGGTGAGGTATATGATGCTTTTAAGTTAGGATAGATGTTAAGGAAAGAATAGGTCTTAAAGAATATAATGCAAAATAATCTGGGGCTACATTTATATAAATTAAACCAAGACAAATGCATGCTGTAGAAACTTAACCCCATGAGAACTACCTGCCGATTGGCCAAAATGAATATTGTGTCCAATTTTGAACCAATCAGCAAGTTTGACCATAAATAATTGGCAATTGAAATGAGCATTTCAAATTATCAACCAATCAGAAATGCTGTTAGATGACTAGTGTCCAGGGGGTTAAAATCATTCTTCCTCTATAATAAGGACATTAAACAATAGTGCTACCCCCTCAAAAGCTATATTAAAAAATGTTTTTCCGCATTAATTTATTTGACAAAACAAATTTGGGTAAATGAAATTCCTGACCCCAAACCTTCATACATAATACATCAATAATATATGAAACACATAGGTAACAAACATAGGTAACAATACATTTAAACAAGCATATATCGCGTATATCGTATCTTATCATGTCTTGACTTTAAAGTGACAGAATTGATTACCGGGTTCATTACATGTGCATTGAAAATATCAAATTGGGTTCAAATCAAGGCTTATTTTCCAAAACATTTAACAGTAACTTCAGGCAGTCATATCCAATATACCAAGTACTAACAGATGTAGATATCTCTATGAAATAGTTTCCAACTTTCCCACTTTTTTTTTTTTTTACCAGTTTGAAGTTTTTTCAGGATGCTTGATATCAAGCATAGAGAAAATTGCATTGCCTGAACATGCCATTTAACAGCCAAATTTATAAAATATCACTGGTGTCATCTTTTAAGTCGATATGAAACATGAGCAAAATACAGAAGAAATTTGGAAACAAAACCAGAGCAGTAGAAATTTAGTTTATAGCTATATGTAGGTAGAAATTACAAAAAAATAGACTTGCACACAGACTTGAGTAATGCAAGAATAGTTTCATTAAATAGGTAAAATGGATTTATGATTGATCAAGATAAACCATGACAAACCACAATACAGAACAAGCACAAAAATGTGTATCACAGAAAACCCGCAAGGTGGGTATTTTTCTTCCTTTTTTTTGTATTCCATGATATGAAAATCTTCTATATATAGGAGCTTTGAAATAAGAATTTTGTGCTAGCTTGCATGGAAGCTGGTTATTACCATGTCAACTGGATTGTGCTTTTTGAGTCCTGAACCACGATCAAAATGATCACCACACAAGCATGAGCCATGATTCAAAATGGCGGGTGATCCAGTTACCACAAAGTTATGTAACCACTAGCTGGCAAATAGTCCACTTTCACCATGGATGCATTCTGACAAATAAGTTGCAGGCAATTGGGATAATTTGAATAATGTGTAGCCCTTTCCATACCCTCTTTGGTGTGGGTTGGGAGAACAGGGCATGAAAAACTGAAATTTCAATCCAAGACACACATGTCTTCTTGTATATATGGGAATGTATCATATCATATTAGTTAGAACAATTGGGATGCAAGCACTAACACTGAATTGCCATAAAAATTTAGATCTAGAAGCATTGACACAAACACTGACATGTCAGGGTATTAGAACTAGAAACACTTACAAATTTAAAGTCTTGAGTGACCTGAATGATTGGGATTGGTTGAAGTGAATGTGTATTTTTCACAAAAAACAAGGTACAGAGACAAAACAAATGAGATATATCATACACCAAATGTATTTATTTAAATGGCTACTTCTAAGGTCTTTATATTCTTATATGCAATGTTAGTACAGCGACATTCTATACTATTACTGTGATGTACAATCAAGTGACGTCATCTTTCTGTCCCGTATCCACTAAACATCATAGGTCAAATATATTGTGTCTATCTTGTAAACCATTCAAAAGATATATAAGTGTCAATACTCTTTTTGACTATGTTTGTACCAGTTTAGAGCACAAATGCCGGTTGTGTGTTAAAATTTCATTGTAGACCGTAAACTTTAAGCTACTGGCATTTCTGACTTGATTGCTGTAATCATACCATACTATTACAGTATGACATATTCTAATCACTAAATCATAATTATAAGCAAAAATTTGTGATTTTAGTGAACATGGAAGCATGTTTTAAAGATGGTCACTTATAATATCATCCATTCATTTATATAATAGGCCTTAGGTTTAGTGCAAAATGGCAGCGGGGCAAATGATATTGTGCAATTTCAATAAATTTGACTTAATGAACAAATAGGCTGGGGACTTTTAAGTAACACACATGCATAGCACATGTTTCTACATATTATTATCTCAAAATGTATATTTAATTATATTACCACAAATGATTATGATTTGAAGAATGAACAGGTTTCTATTTGTAATACAATTAAGTAATAATCTACCTAAGCATTGGTAATGTAAGCTATCATATGAAGTGTTCCATAAAAATGGTGCCCAGAAATATACTGATTTACTTTAACAAGTCTGCAGGCTTAGGCATCATATCTGAGGCATGCGAAATTCAACACACACTTTTTTATGAAATAAGCTCAACCTTGAAAAAAGATTGCATTTACATGTTTCCCATATGCAGGTACTGCAGATAAGTGCAGTTATTACCTTAGACCTAAAACTTTGCTCACTTCATTAGTGACACAGATACACAACATGATACCTAACAGTTTGTTGATGAAATCAGCATATCAATTGGGACCCAATTTTGTGGACTCCCTGTATTATGTTAATACAATTACACTTTGCTACGCATAAGTTTAGGTAGCTGTTGCTTGGATCCATCATCCATCAAAACATTTCAGTTGTCACAAGACTTGTACAAGACTATATGACAAACAACATGAACCTACCTTGTGTTAGACTGGCCTAACCGCAAGTCCTGTAAGCTTCCCTGGAATGACATGGTCTGTAAGAAAATCAACATATTTTGTGTCAAATATTGGGGAAACAAATGTCTCCCATTGATTTATGTTTGCATGATGTAAATCATCTTCAAATACACTATTAGAGTTTACTGCATGATAATTGAAATACAGTTTTCACCAAAATATTTTGCTACTTCAATATAGAAAAATGTTTCAAGATGAGCAATCTTCATATCTGTAAATTTTTTAATAAATCCTTTTAATTGTGATCCTTCAATGAACTTTTCTGGCTAGCACTGACTTACACTATACCAAGGCAACTCATAGGGGCTATTGCAGTTGAAATCCATACACCCTATGGAAGACATGACCTTAATCTCCCACACAGGGAGTGTAGATTTCAAATGGAGTCACCCATTCAGGTAACCTTATTTCCCTGTGTGATCATGTCTTCCACAGGGGCATATGGATCTTAACTGAAATAGCCTTAAAAACACACTCATTTTTAATAACAAAATAAACTCACGGGGATGAGTATAAAAACATACTGATACATAAAAATGAATACTTAGTATCATGGTTTTATGATCATATCAAATAGTGATATTGATATATTGTTTATGAATTCATTTCATGTTTTTGGTAGTATGGATGTTGCAACATGGATGTACAAAATCATGACTGATATTGATATAATTAAATGTTGTTGTTTATTCTGTCAATCACAAACCTCACAATGGTTAAACCTCATATCACTTGAAGTGATCAGGTATATGAACGTGATCAGGTATATGAACAACTCCACTTGTGAATGTTCCATAGTTGTATTTATGAATTGATTTAGGTTTAGGTGTATAGAATATGGTAGCACAGATGTATAATAAATGTGTTTATGTAATGACACTTGTTCAAAGAAGTACCAAGTTGGAAACAATATCTCACACAGATGCGATAAACATAATTATCTTCCTGTGTTCAATTTTTTTAATTGCACCTGTATATAGTTATACTCATCAATCCCCAATACCGTAAAATCTTGATAGTTAGCACATGTGCTTTCTATCAAGCACTTTTGAAAACATGAAATTGTACCAAAGTCTGGCACTTTACCAACTGAGCTAATGGGGTTGAGACACACATTTGCAGGTTTACTTGTTCATATATAACTATGTGTATCAATGATTTGCTCAAAACCCTTTACACTTTTGTGGATGGGGCTCTTCATGTTTGCATGTTTTAAATGCACTTGACAGTAAGCACATATGCTAACTATCGAGTTTTTACGGGAAACCTCTAAAGAAACTGTTACTATCATTCGGTTTCAAAATTACTACAACTACCTGCTTTCTAAATTGGTCAGTATAACCCTGACCTGGACATACTTCTGTCATTTAGGGGAGGTTAGAGATTTTCAAGATATCCGTATTTGTGTCAAGGCCAATTATTTTTATTCTAGTAATAGACCCTGGATGTTTGATCTTGTATCTAGTTATTATATACATGAAGAGACCAAGTATGATCAGTTATTACAACAAACGACTTGTCAACATAACCACTTTTGCTTATATTACTAAATCCACATAGCAATTGACACTATATATCTAAAGAACACCTTCAGCATGCATCCTATCACTTACTCTACTTACCTTAAACCTAACACTAATTCTAAATCCTAACCCTAAATCCTAGACCTAAAACACAATGTGCAGAGGGTATTCTAGGATTGTTCCCAAGAATTCTTCCAGATCCAGGTCCACTTGTAAACCTGATATATTCATTGTCAGTTTGCACACTTTGATTTGAACCTGCAGTCCATTACAGAAAGCTTTATTCCATTGCATCAAACATAAAGTTACAGGTAATCTTCACTCAATGTCATCCTGTAATAAGTAACTACTACTTATGGCATGTATCGATTGTAAACCATTATTGTGGCAGTGGACATAAT
Organism: Amphiura filiformis; assembly: GCF_039555335.1. NCBI lineage: Eukaryota > Metazoa > Echinodermata > Ophiuroidea > Amphilepidida > Amphiuridae > Amphiura > Amphiura filiformis. The sequence continues at coordinate 40,653,239 of NC_092635.1, read as the reverse complement.
GATGCATTTGGTGACTTACAACATATTACAATACTTTGAAAAATCTATCCCAGATACAACAACATAGATGAAGGCACTCCATATATGATGCATTACAATTCATACTGTTCATCAAGCATTGGTTTCTCAAATCATTGTATTTACCTGAAACCCATCTAAACTTGGTTGCATTTGGGAATTACATTGGGTTTGTGCACTAGAGATTGCACACAGGACCTCTAGACTTGCATTGTCTAGAGTGTGTCTACATGAATAATGTGTGGAGCAGGTGTAGGTAAAACAGCACTGTGACTACCTTACAAAAACAAAGCCTACAAATTGATTTAAGCAAAACCCAATGGAGCCTGCAATATCTACTGAAAATGATCCTGATATAAGATAAGTCTAGATGTACACTGCTTGATGTGCACACCTATTCCTAGCTTCACAACTTAAATAAGAATGCATGCAATAATTACAGCACATAAATACAACAAGTGACATGGGGCAACCTTTTGATAATCGCTTAATCATTTTCTACTCTCCTTATCCTACAACTAACCCTAAGTCCATCCTTAAACCTAAAGCTGTGGTGTGAAGACTATTCTGCAATTGCACACAACTAAATGTCCCTAGACCTAACAACCTAAACAAGAATATTCAAAGCATTTTTATAAACACTCTGTCACCTACTTAGAATTGAAAGCAACATGCAAACAACAGAGTTTTCTGGTACATATTGCACGTGTACATCTGTGGGACCAAAAAAATTGCAATATATTTATGAAAATAGGATACTTTTCAAATATTTGTGATTATGTGACAACCAAAAATCCGATGTACGCAGGCAATATGTACCAATTACTCCCCACTACATTTACATCACATTACGTTGCACCAAAACTTGTATCAAATTTTCCTTGACAATCTTGTGAAGTTACTCCATTTTTTTGCTTGGATTTACAATAATATTATGGCTTATGATTGCTTTATGGGTGACATGCTATAGAATTTGAAAATGAATATTAATTGTGGCAAGGCTCTTATTTAAATTTGGAAAGTTAACAGACTCACAGAATAGGAGTATGTGTTGGGATGGTGCTATTTTAAGCTTGTCAATTGAAAATATAAAGCATGTCACCCTAAATGCTCTCGTATCCACAGACTACTACAGACCACGTATCAACAGTCAAAGTCCCGTGCATTGTATGCTGTGAATTCTTGCATATTCATGAGGGCGATTGTTCCATTGTGCCGTGTCTAACAATCACGCCAGCATTGTGTGCCTTCGCGTATACATGATAGAGCGTTGTATGCCTTCGCGATTACGCGGCAGACCATAAAATATGCGGTAGGCGCGTAGCAGTTTCGGTGAGAAGACTATTACGCACAACTTAATGTCCCTAGGCCTAACCTACACCTGAATATTTAAAGCATTTTTATAAACACTTGTGTCACCTACTTAGAATTGAAAGCAACATGCAAACAACAGAGTTTTCTGGTACATATTGCACGTGTACATCTGTGGGACCAAAAAAATTGCAACATATTTATGAAAATAGGATACTTTTCAAATATTTGTGATTATGTGAAAACCAAAAATCCGATGTACGCAGGCAATATGTACCAATTACTCCCCACTACATTTACATCACATTACGTTGCACCAAAACTTGTATCAAATTTTCCTTGACAATCTTGTGAAGTTACTCCATTTTTTTGCTTGGATTTACAATAATATTATGGCTTATGATTGCTTTATGGGTGACATGCTATAGAATTTGAAAATGAATATTAATTGTGGCAAGGCTCTTATTTAAATTTGGAAAGTTAACAGACTCAAAAAATAGTAGTATGTGTTGGGATGGTGCTATTTTAAGCTTGTCAATTGAAAATATAAAGCATGTCACCCTAAATGCTCTCGTATCCACAGACTACTACAGACCACGTATCAACAGTCAAAGTCCCCGTGCATTGTATGCTGTGAATTCTTGCATATTCATGAGGGCCGATTGTTCCATTGTGCCGTGTCTAACAATCACGCCAGCATTGTGTGCCTTCGCGTACACATGATAGAGCGTTGCATGCCTTCGCGATTACGCGACAGACCATAAAATATGCGGTAGGCGCGTAGCAGTTTCGCCTGTCGCATTTCATGGAACAGTCCGCCCTCATTATCGGGTGCTGCTGAGACTTTGTCTGCTTGTACGCGGTCTGTTATCTTTTTCGTCCATGCTTGTATCCATACTCTTATTGTGTCAAATATGGCCTATACATGACTGTGACTAGACTGTGACTATACAAAGCTGACAGTTGATAAGCATGAAAAACCGCCATACACATGTTATTTACCTGTGAAGTTTTCTCTGCAACCTGCTGTTCAATCTTGTGTAACAAAAAAATGTTGAAAATAATCAAATATTTGTTGTGTCCACACTCTATCTTATACAAATCATTTGAGTCAAAGGTGACGAAATGAGTATTTCCTAAATTTACAGTATCATTAAAACTAACTGGCTAAACAAAATATATCAATCTTTCCATTTCAATGTTATCACTATAGTCTGTAAATCTACCTCGAGTCACCGGTGCTAGCTTTGAAATTCAGCATGTGCTGAGTTGGCTTATCGTAGTTTCTTTCATGAACATATGTGGTATGTTGATCGTGTGTAAAAGTATGTACACGCACCAAGTAACGCTAAGCTAACGCAGAAAACGCTGAACTTCAAAGCCAGTACCGGTAGATATACAGACGATAATCTGATTTTAACCAACAATATGTACCAATTACTCCCCACTACATTTACATCACATTACGTTGCACCAAAACTTGTATCAAATTTTCCTTGACAATCTTGTGAAGTTACTCCATTTTTTTGCTTGGATTTACAATAATATTATGGCTTATGATTGCTTTATGGGTGACATGCTATAGAATTTGAAAATGAATATTAATTGTGGCAAGGCTCTTATTTAAATTTGGAAAGTTAACAGACTCACAGAATAGGAGTATGTGTTGGGATGGTGCTATTTTAAGCTTGTCAATTGAAAATATAAAGCATGTCACCCTAAATGCTCTCGTATCCACAGACTACTACAGACCACGTATCAACAGTCAAAGTCCCCGTGCATTGTATGCTGTGAATTCTTGCATATTCATGAGGGCCGATTGTTCCATTGTGCCGTGTCTAACAATCACGCCAGCATTGTGTGCCTTCGCGTATACATGATAGAGCGTTGCATGCCTTCGCGATTACGCGACAGACCATAAAATATGCGGTAGGCGCGTAGCAGTTTCGCCTGTCGCATTTCATGGAACAGTCCGCCCTCATTATCGGGTGCTGCTGAGACTTTGTCTGCTTGTACGCGGTCTGTTATCTTTTTCGTCCATGCTTGTATCCATACTCTTATTGTGTCAAATATGGCCTATACATGACTGTGACTAGACTGTGACTATACAAAGCTGACAGTTGATAAGCATGAAAAACCGCCATACACATGTTATTTACCTGTGAAGTTTTCTCTGCAACCTGCTGTTCAATCTTGTGTAACAAAAAAATGTTGAAAATAATCAAATATTTGTTGTGTCCACACTCTATCTTATACAAATCATTTGAGTCAAAGGTGACGAAATGAGTATTTCCTAAATTTACAGTATCATTAAAACTAACTGGCTAAACAAAATATATCAATCTTTCCATTTCAATGTTATCACTATAGTCTGTAAATCTACCTCGAGTCACCGGTGCTAGCTTTGAAATTCAGCATGTGCTGAGTTGGCTTATCGTAGTTTCTTTCATGTACATATGTGGTATGTTGATCGTGTGTAAAAGTATGTACACGCACCAAGTAACGCTAAGCTAACGCAGAAAACGCTGAACTTCAAAGCCAGTACCGGTAGATATACAGACGATAATCTGATTTTAACCAACAAGTTAAATGTTATGGCCAATATTCTCACCCAGACTGTTACACCAAAATGGGCTATTCCTTTGAAATCTGCCATACTCCTCTCACTCTGGAAGATTTAAGAAAAATCTTCCACAGAGGGAGTATGTTTTTCAAATGGAAAAGGCTATGGTTTTTTTTTTAATCCATGCTCCTCCTGTATATGGCTATATCTGTCACAACTGGAATGATTATTTCAAATGGAAGTTACCCAATTGTCAATTCTATTTGAAACCCTTACTCCATCTGTGGAAAACTTAAGCAAAATCTTCCATGGGAGAGTATGGATTTCAAATGGAATAGCCCAAATGTTGATATAATTGAAAACCAAATTAAAAAGACTAGTTTGCGTATGACATCTTGTCAACCAGACCAAAAATGCCGTACTGCGCAGGTCGGCAGCCAATCATGTCGCGCCTTTGCCCTGACGTCAAACAAACTAGTCTTTATAATTCGGTCTTCAATTATAGAGTAATGTTTATTCCATGATGTTGTTTCAGGTTGTGTGAAGCAATATCAGCCATTTGACACCTCTCTACCAGCATAGCGCATAGTATGTTAACACTGAATGGTCCCATCACCTGTAATCTAATAGTCATTCTTCCTTGTTATGATCACACATGTTTGAAACCCTCCTTCCACCTGTAATAGTTTTTGATCATTTGTATTTCATTACCTGTGTTAAAGGTCTGTGGAATCCATGAGTTGAGGACGGTCTTGTTTTCTCTTTAAACGATTGCGAATACCCAACTGTAGTGGTACAATAAAAACAGGTACAATGTTATGTAAGAGTTTACTTGCAGTAGACATAGCTAGGCCTGATGATGCTTTTTACCCATATATCACTTTCAGATGACAGCACGTAACCGATTTGCAGTTGCTGACATGCTATGTTTTGTTCAACTTGTAATCACCAAAAATTGCTGGGTTTTTGTTACTGCGTGCATCAATAAAGTACCAACTCATGCGAGTGTTAGTCAAGCAATATGCAGTGCTTATCCCAACTGCTTGTATGCAATTCTATATCAATCCACAATGTTGTGAGTCTCAAAAATTATTAACTGAAGTATAGCGCCATCATCTCAGGCTGTTAAATTTTAGGGTTATTCCGGTCCTTGCTGACAGCACAATGAACAAAACTAATTCTGGTTCAAATATTCTGATAAATATGAGACTGTGTCACTCCTACAATGCAAACAGTGCGTCACACCATGCAGTGTTTCATATTGCTCCTATGGTCTATGAGTGTCCTGCACAAGCAGTCATTAGTCTGAATGTGAATAAAGATGGCATCGAGTCCTAATTCTCTGTGTCTATTCCTGTGGTACGTGTACAGGCCAGAATGCCACATTAAGATTAGTTACATAACTGTACTTAGGTAGCTTAGCATGTGCGTGTTTGAAGCTGTGCATACTCAATGCATACTCTTACTGCACTTTTATATCCAAGACACAGGCATGACATATCAGTTGCAATATACCCAATTACTTTACTGTGAGTTTTAAATAGGGGGATTTTTTTTGTGCACTTACTTGTTGATTTTGTGCCAACTTTATCTCTGAATGCCAAACTTGCTGACTTAGTAGCCTGAAAGTTAAACATAGAAAGATGTTACACATAGTTCAGTGAGTTTGTTAATAGTTGAAATCGACTCTGTTACGTAACTATGTTTTAGGCTTCAATTTCCTGTGTACAGGAACTGTCACATACACTATGAATAGGCATACTCTACTGTTATGTAATAACTTAAAATATGTGGGCTAGAAGTTGGTATTTTGGGGCCAATACAATAGAAGTCACCAGTGTGACATCATTTTTAGCCATCTTGTGGGTAAATCAATATATTACCTTTAAATATAAAATCATGTACAGACGAGTACACAGATTTGCACCCATGACAATAAAGGGAAATACAACTGTATTGATTTACCAACAAGATGGATAAAGGCCTATGGCTTCTATAGAAATAAAAGATCACAGTATCAGTTACGGATGCATAAAGTACCCTTGGTCCCAAAAACATAAAATAATGCACCCTGTTTCAAAATGCCCATTATATTCATGTTTCTCCAGCCAGACACAATATTCATTCACACGGACGGTTCATTGATTGGACCCGTAATCACAGGGTCACAGGTTCGAGTCACATCATGGCCTATGTGTTGTGTCCTTGAGCAAAGCACTTAATGCTGTTTGCTTCACTTCACCCAGTGCAAATGGGTATTGGCTTACGCTGGGAAGGTAAATAGACTCGCTGTGCGGGATGAGTACCGGACCTCCACAGCAACACTACACATAGAATCTGGCAAGTCGCATTTAAAAAGAGATAAAAAATATTACAGCATGAACCATTACATACACAACAACTAAACATTACCACAGAAATTTTCAAACCATATTTGCTTACCTGTTTGGGATGTTTTGTAAGCTTGGTGCATGGTATATTATCCTTGCAGGAATTACTATTATGTACATTAACCAGGCATACTGGAAGATAAACAAAAACACACAATAATGCAATGTTAACTTTAAGACACAAGACACTGCTATCCACTTAGAATCCTAATGTAGGAATGACCATAGCAGAGTAATTTCCAAGATGTGATTGATTCAACAGGTTTCACATCAATGTGAAGACAAAGAATTGGGCTGTTCCACTTAAACTCCACACTCCCCCTGTGGAAAATTCTGCAAATATCTTCTACAGGGGGGATTATGAATTTCAATTTGAATGAACACATTAGCAGCTCCATTTGAAACACATCCGCCCTCAGTTGAAGATACAGGTTGGAACTTTCTCCCAGGGTGTATGAGATTCAAATGGAGCTGCCTATTGTGCTCATTCCATTTGAAATTAATACTCCCCTGTGGAAGATATATCCAAAATCTTCCACAGGGGGAGTATGGATTTCAATTGGAATAGCCCAATGCTTGCATAACATGAAGATTCATGCAAGATTACTTAGAAGCCCACTTGCTAAGAAACGTTGCTCACAAATTCCAGGATATGAGTTTGTATTTCATATGTGACTATATTGAACTATTGCGAACTGTAGCAAACCTTGCACCATTTCCAGAGGGCAAAGTTACTGTTCCCTTCCCAATTTTAATGCATTTAAATTGATTGCACACTCTGGTACACACTCCTATTTGGCCTTTGAACATCTTTAAAACAAAATTGCTAATAGGTTACATAGGAGGTTTTGCTATAAACATGTTCAGAGGCCAAAGCCAGTTAGGAAGTTTTTCCTGCCCATGGACGATGTAAGCACTGTGTTTTCTATAAGATTTACACTTCTGGATTATGATGTCTGCATGTAATGTCTCCTAATAAAACCGTACATATCAAACATGTGTAAAGAAGTAAGAATACATGTTCAACACCATACAGGAATATGCCTTTTTTTGCATTTTTTCTTGGCTCTGCACTAACATAATCATTTTTTATTTTTCCATCTTGTCATCACATCAGATTAGTCTAAATTTTGTTTATCTGCATCTGGTAGCCATTCATGCTATTTTGGTCACAATATGAAATAGGTATTTGCAATGTATTGCTATCAGAATACTCTGAACACAGAAAACTATCGTTCATGATCAAGATGACAGTACTTATTCAAGTACAAGAGGCAGATGTGTAATAGTATGCTGTTTATGTACAGGTAAATAGTCAGAGCCATCAAAAAACTGTCATATGTGTGCTTAACACCCAGTATCCTATTTGTGTCCATTCTGGTAGCTTGTACTGTGCATCATGAGACAGATACTGACTAAACTCAAAATATTTCAGCCACTTGCACAGATAGACCTGTTCAGCATTCCACATATATTAATTCAATAAATTACCAATAACATTGTTTGAAAACAATATAATTCAATAACAATATCTTAACTAGAAAAGCCTTTCATAAAATGTGCTGTATCTAAACTAGGAAAGCCTTTCAGAAAATGTGTTGTATCTAATTTTAAACTAGAAAAGCCTTTCAGAAAATATGCTGTATCTAAACTAGGAAAGCCTTTCAGAAAATGTGCATACTTTAAGTACCCTGCCCTTAATTAAACAAGGTCCCTGATTGGCTGCTCAAGCAATCCAAGCGGCAACAGTATCAAGCCCCTACCAGTTTGCAAATGCAATGAATCCTGCCCCCAATTTAAACACATTATAAATAGAGTTAACCATTGCCACTATTTGCAACTACAGATGAAACAACATATTGACATGTTACATGACAGCAATGGGGCTTCTCAGTGTATATGACTTTCAGATATACACATGACATTATAAGCCTATAGTACAAATCTCAAAAGCACTGACCGGTGTAACATCAAAGCGAGTGTCAATGTCACCTGCTTAATGAGCCAATTAGCACCAGATCTACACCTTCAGTTTATTAATTAGTCTTTCACTTGAAACATGTCTTTCATTAGTGTATAATTGACTTTATAATGACAGCACACATACCATACATATGGCCATTTCATTGGGGAATCATTCATTGAAAGTAAATTGAATTTGTTGCATCTTTTACAAGTGCATATGAAAAAAAGTACCCTAAAAACATTTTTGGTCCGTATTTCCAAAAATTGACCTAATATTAAAATTTAACTTTCATTGCCAATCAGAACTAACTAAAGGATTAGGATTATGCTGTGTTTCATTTGGTAAAACACAAAAATATTTTTCAAATCCAAATAAATTAGTGTTGCATTTTTCTGTAATAGGTAATACATCACCTGCGTTACTCAATCTTTCCACAGAAAGTTGAAGGGAAGTGAGTAAGGTGTGAACACATATGTCTGTCACATGTAGGAGGGGTAGGGAGTGGCACAAGGGAGGAGAAATGTGACAAGGCTGATATCACTAATTACTAAATGTCTTGCTTCATATTTCGTATTAATTTCTTTTTTTTAAGTTTGCTTCCAAGAAGTTCAGTAGTTAAATACCAGTTTTAAAATGTGGTTTAAAATGTGTTGATCATGAACAAGAAATTTGAATTTCCGGTCAGAATAGGGTCGATTTTGAAAATGGTTTCACCAGTTCCATGTTAAAACCACCTGAATCAATGTATTTACACTGTTGAAAAGTTCCTTTGGCGAGCGATACAATTTTCATATTTTTATTAAAGACGGCCATGTTGTAAAATCAAATTTCTTTATTTATATGATTTCTAGAAAAAAACAGAATCTTTTTAGCTTCTTCTAAAAATAACTTGCCAAAGTTTTTGAAGCCTTTCTTATTTTGCAGAAAGATGTCCATGTTGTAAAATCAAATTACTTCTATTTATATATTTAATTATGATTTCTAGAGAAAAGCAGATTTTTTAGCTTCTTTTGAGAGGGAAAATGAAAATGAAGCCTTTCTTATTTCGCAGTTTGAACAGCATATTTACGTGACATAATCAAATATAGTGAACTTACACAGCGCAGGTCTTGAAATGGAGGCACATACAAATGACATAATGGGCTATTCCAGTTGTAATCCACACACCCCCTATGTTAGACACATTCTTCATCTCCCACACAAGGGGTGTAAATTTCAAATGGAATAACCCATTCAGGTAACCCCATTTGAAATTCACACTCCCTCTTTGGAAGATTAAGGATACATCTTCCATAGCAGGTGTAGGGATTTCAACTGGAATAGCTCAATGTTGACAGACTCACCTTGACATTGGAGGGCATCTTTGTTAGCCATAGACTTATCACAATAGTCACATTTTGTGGAGTTGGAGAATGATACAGGTACATATTGATGCTTGCCTTTCTCCTTGTCTTTATCCTTTTCTCTCTGAAAACAAGAAACCATTGAATATTGTGTGAGCAGATGACATAATGTGAAGAAGTGGGTATCAAGAAAGAAGCCCTGTATCTTACCAAGCACATTCCTAAAGCCTCACAGCCCCATCGGTGGAAAACTTACACCAAGCCCGGAGGTAGGTGGACACTCCTTTCTTTAAGGTAAGTATGTACCACACAGATTCTTCAAAGTGGGTCTTGGGAACATATTTCTTCAATAACAAAAAACAGTCTTTGGAGCTGAAATTTTAGTCAAATTTAGAGCAAATAGAACCTAAAATGTTCAATTGTTTTGGAGTATCATATGAGCAACAGACAAGCCTGTTTTGGAGTATCATATGAGCAACAGACAATTCTGATAAAGGGGATTACTAGGCAATAGACAAGGCTTGTCTAGTGCCTTTATCAGGCAATAGACAAGCCTGATTAAGGGGGTTACCATAACTTTAACACCCAACAATGGCAATGCCCCCAGAACACCACCTTATCGATATAAAATGTCCTCTTTATTGCATACCCTGAAATAACTTTATAACCTATGAAATTGCTGCAGTTGCTAGATTTTTGAATGACTACCCATCAAGCCATTTGCTTCATAGTTGACTGCTGACGAGAGCCTACTTCTTTTCCCAGACAGTTCCTCCATAGCAATCTTTCACAAAGTTGAGAAAATCAGTGTATAGTCTGCATATCTATCTTGAGTCACCGGCACTAGCCTTGAAGTTCAGCATGTGCTGCGTTGGCTTAGTGTGGTTTCTTGCATGTACATACATGTTGATCACGCGCATAAATGTATGTGCACCAAGTAACGCCAAGCTAATGCAGAGCACGCTGAACTTCAAAGCTAGTGCCAGTGACTTGAGGTAGATATATAAGCTATAGTTGCAAAGTAGCCCAAAAGTTTCATTCCTAACCTCTGCTCACTGACATTCACTTACCTTTTCTTTACTTTTTCTAGTACTGCCTCCTTTGAATAAACTGAGCCGTCTGAATACTTTTTTGGTGTTCATGGGTTCTCCAGCTGCAGTGGAAGCACCAACTAGGAAAATAATTCACACAATGCAAAAACAAATTTAGAATTTTAGCAAGATTTTGTAATTAATATCGACCAGATCAAATTCATATATTGAGTACAATGTAGTATCAAATTTATGATTTTGTTGATGGTAATCAATAACTTTCATTATCATTTTGTGACCGTCACTCTTTCCACCTACCCCCCACAAAACAAATGATAAATAAAACGCTGATGATGAGCTGGAAATGAAAGTCAAAATACAAAACTGATACCAAAGAAAATGGGTCAAGATATGTATTATCAACATTAGGCTCAACAATTGATTGTGACATAATCTGGTCCATGGAGGCCAAGGGCGGCAAATTTGAAATTGAGGTATAAAGACAAAAATATGGAGTAAAAAAAACAATAAAATACATAAGAAAATAGATATCACAAACCTTCAAACTTAAGAACCAAGTATGCTACACCTTTAGTGTTTTTAGTATATGATAGCCTAATGTGTGTATGAGGTAATAAGTATCGTAATTCAATTTTTTTTTAAATGCCTCCTTTGGCCTCCATGGACCAGATCATGTCACAATTTATGTTATGTATACAGTCATTGACCTACAAGAAGGAAATACTATATAAAGTAACAGAAACTATCTTTTACTTTTAGTCTCATGATTGCCTGTTTATGAAATGAATACACACATAAACATATCAGGTTAGGGCTTCTGTGCAAATCAAATTTTGGCTGAATCATTATTTCAGAAGACAATCGTCATGATCATGATGATGGCGAACTTGAAAGAATCCATTCACATACAGGCCTTCATACCATTACAATATAATTATGGCTAAATTACATCTAAATAGTCATTAAGGTTGAGCTCAGGTCAACAGCCATAAATTTGTTGTTGTTGTTTTTAAAAAACATTATACAAAAACAATCTTATTCTAGGAATCAATCATTTTTTTCTACATCAAAAACATGGGGAGCGACTTTCAAATAGTAGGACTGATTTAATCCTTAGCATCATCTAAAGAAGACCCATAACTGTATCATGTTGTTATATGTAGTACTACACAAAGCTAATCTGTACAAAGACAATGACCATCTTTAACAGTGAACTCAAACACACACCACTTTTTGGAATGTGTTATTTTACATTATATAATGCATATACCCCACAGTAGTACCTAAGTCATTAGTAGGGCCTATCTGTTAATGCATTGATTATATGGCATGACAAATTACAGCCAACTAAATGACTGCGATCTCCTACAATATAACATGTGACTAAAAACAAATTAATTTTATCCTCAATTCCTGTCTAAGACACATCCCTAACAGGATGGGAGCATTGGACATAAACCAGTTCCCCTCCCCTGCCCTGAGTACTTATTTGCAAATATAAATTTCATAAGACAAATATATGGCTAACATTTCAATCTTAAATTTCAATTTGAGATCACTAAATAGCCACAAATATTTCAGAAATGCCATTATTTCACACAGCATGGAGAAGTAAAAAAAAAATTGTAAATATATATAATGCAATTTGAAAACTGTCAACCGATATGACTTGTTACAACACAGTTGATCCTATCGTCACATTTCCCTCCCTCCCTTCCAATAACGGAAGTGATTACTGTAAGCAAGTTCTTGTAATTTGAATGTTTAAGACAGTGTTAAAAGTAAAATGCCCTCTATGTGACCGTAGTCAGTATCTGAAATTGTTTCTAGGAATATGGTTTGTAGGGAGAGTGTTGCAGGTTGTTAGGATAATATTAACGTATCCAAAACAATACAGGGTGGGTTTTTCAAAACGCCTTGTCTCTGGTTTTGAACTAACTTGCTTTCTGTTAACTATGACTAGCATTATATTATTACTTTATCAGACAGAAAAACTTTCAATACATTGACCAAGTCAGGTGTTACTTTCCAATATATAAATAATTCTAGGAATTGAACCTGACGATTGATTTAAGAACTTTTCTTATTAATAAGAAGGAAAGAGAGAAATGTAAATAGCCTATTTTAATAGGTTCTTTTCATAGAAAGATTCAAGCCAGGTATATGTAGGTAAGTACACAAGTATTACGTGCTGGTTATACTTTCTTTAAAACGATCTAGTTGATTTTCAAGATTTCTAGTGCAATAAGATCTCACTTCATTTTTGCAAGTCAAATTTGACTAAATTCTTGACATGTTTTTTGGTCAAATTTGACTCAGAAAATCGAATGAGATCTTATTTCCCTAGAAATCTTGTCAAATCAGCTATGGATTATTTTTAGATTTTAATAACAAGCCTATAAAGACAGGGTATTACAGTAGGTTAGTCTGAAGCCTAGGATATATATCAACAAGGTTTTAGTTAACTGTAAGAGTATGATGATGATACAACAGGTGCAGCACAAATAGGAAGCGTAGGATTATTTGAAGTGAATACAAGTGTCACAAAGAAATGGACCAATTTGACATCAGCCACTTCTTGCAATTTTCAAACTTATCTCCGCAAAAAATGGCAGACTATCATTCTACCACATCTAGTGTGAATCATTATGAATGTGAGCTCATCAAACAGAACTAGGACAAGGTTGACAAATTCTAATTTTAAATTTTGACATTTACAGAAAGGATGGTTTATAAGCGGCATCAATCTGATCAAACGTTCATAAAAATGTGGCCAAGGCTTCAAAATGATCATAGTCAAGACAATTATTAAGTGACAAGAATTGAATGTGAAATTGGCCTGTAACTATTTTTTTATCTTCTTTTTCCCTTGTCGTATGGAGCTAATGGAGTGCTACTTGCTACTTGAGTCTTTTTGTATTTTGTGTATGCACAATATTCAAGAGACCTGTACTTGCTAATATTCATCACATTTTAAATATAGTGGACTTTTCTAAAACCATTGATATAAATGAACTATAAATTTGGCTGTACAGCATGCCAAATGTTCATTGGTTGCTCCTATATGCACTTATCGACATCGACTGCTCAGTGCCAGAAGTGGGTAAGTGCAATAGCTGCTATGTGTAGCTACCATGTGTAGGTGAGTACAATATACTGTGTGTAAATTGCCAAATGTTCACAGGGCAACTATTGCACTTACCTACTTCTGGCACTGAGCAGTCGTTATACTTAAACCTGTTACACCTGTGATGTAACTGACTGGAGGAAGGGAAAGACCGTATTTATAAATGGTGAACACACAAGTCCAATAACTTCACCGATAAATATAACTTACTTGATGGTCCTTCTACTGCAGACTGTACAGCTTGCTGCTCAGCGCTATCTTCAGCAAAATTACGAGGATCGCTCAGGAACTCGGTCAGCGAGAGTCTGGCTTGCCTCTTCTGATTGACTGGTAATGTATCGACCCGTCGTATTAACTCCTCCACATCTTGAGGTGAGCGCGGTGTTGAAGGTTGGCTGTCGTTGTCCGAGCTGTAGGATAAAAGTAACGATAATCACACAGTGAGATTAGAAGATTTGTTTAAACTAAATATCATTCACGGTATGCTGTAATCAGGCAAAAATGACTCATATTCATATGTTGTGCAAATCCATTTTCATATTTCCGTATCAACTGCTTGCCCTAGTAAAATAATACCACATTTTGATGGAAACATAGTGAACTGATGATTATAGAGATATGATTTTTATTTAGCTGAAAACAATAAAATGAACATTGCGTGCTAAAGGTGACAAATCATAACATTTATTTTCCTAGATAAGTCAAATTTGGTTGATCATATCATAATGTTCAATAACCTTGCAATAAATGTATTATAGAAGTGACTAAGAATTTATTGCTTTGATTCAATATATCCGAAATGCTGACTTGAAAGTGCAGCGCAACATGTCTTTCTTATACTGTGTCCCTATACAGTCTCTTTAAGGCAACTAACTCTTTCAAATCAAGATCGGAAAACCAGGTAGTGAGTGGTATTTATTCAGTAAGCTAAGGGTCAAAATGGCGGACTATAGAAATGTTATGAATCACGATACCCTTTTAAGCGAAAATACAACTTATTTAGTCAATGTCAGCATGGGGTCATCAGGTAAAATATTTTGCCAACATATTGAACTAACACCTCTGCTATTTAGCATTTCACAATATAACAGTAATGGAAAGAAAAGTACAAATGTTCGTTATCTTTCGGCACTTTAGATTTAGACAAATTGACACATAAGCATCAATCTCTTACACAAGACATACCCCACACTTGATTGTGACTTTTAAGTTAAGTATTGGAACTCTGCACTGCATGTGATGGCAGTGATGCTGAAGAGGGACTGATGTATATGTGAGCAATCGGGAAATTATTTCATTCTTTGGGTTTCATCTAAATGAATTGATTTGAAAAGGTCTATTTACTGAAGTATCAAACTCATTTCACTAGCTTATATTACAATGTATGCTTCATTACCACAGAGTTACAAAGTGTTCTCTAGGCATTGTTTGACCTTTATTAATTATCAGGATCAAAGTATACTAAATATAAGCCTAACCCCAAAGTAACAACACTTAAATGAAGTCAATTTATTCCACATGATTCCTAGCCGGCCGACCACCTGCCACACTTGGCACCTTAAGGCTGTAAGACGGGATATCAACCTGGGAACTCAATAACAGATTCAATGAAAACCTTCAATCCCTCTAAAACAGTGTTTCAACTAGCGAAAGGACATCATGGTGACTGGGTATATACTACATCCATCATGCACTACAGTCTCCACATTTCATCTCATGTCATTTGACTTCTGGCCATAACAGCTGAAGCATACGGAGTGCTAACTTGGTGTGGAGTACTAACTTGGGAATGTGAAATTGGTACACCAATGTGCCTTTCAAACACGCAAACACCCAACATGCACAACAAGATGGACCGTCCTGTTTCACACAGTTCAACTCAAAAAGATGAAGCTTGATAAGTTGCCTTTAACAAGAATAAAAGTCCGCTTTTGGCAAGAAGCATGAAAAAGTCTGAAAATGACTAGAATAGCCCAGAATAGACTGAAATTGCATAAATCTGGACAACAAAAAACCCAAATTCAGGCAAAAGCCTGAAAACTTACATCCCTGCTTTAAAAATCTTTTGGGCTACATTGTACAATAAAGTATTCCACAAGCAAATTGCGCTTTATTTCTGTGCATGACGCACCATTCTTACAAGAATCAGAGGGTGTCAGACAGTACATGTATTGATAAACCAAATGTACAATTCATCATACAACTGGGCCTTAATTGCAATTAACAAGGAATCTTGGGACACCGTTGTTTTTATTCCTAGATTTTCCTAGCTCAAATCCACACTAAGTTCTCCTAAGTCTGGCACAAAAACCTAGATAGAGGAACGTGATACAGGGTGTGTCACAAAGTCTTCATCGTACGCCTTTATTGTGGCTTTTAGTACACTGCATGAGTCTGTGTTTTGGGATGATTGTATAATTAAATATCCTAATAATCAAGCTTAAAACTAATTGATTGGCAATGATTTTAAGTAGGTGGGGTCAAACTCACACAACCTTGGATCAAATGCAAAGAAGTCAAGTTCAATAAGATTAAAATTGTGTCAAATTTATGAACAGCATTATTTTCAGGACTCAACTCAAACTTCAAAGAGCACATTGACACAATGTACAGATACTGAGTAAACAAAAAGTAAATACTCCCCATTTTGATTAAAATTATGAAATGAAATTTATATGCAATAAGAATAATATATGAGATGCGGAATTTGTGTATTATTCTTTTTTGTACCATAGGTTGCATATAGCCTATAGGGTGAGAAATACATATTCTGAACCCATCAGCGAGTCAGTCAGAAACATGCAAATACAAGACACTCTTGCAAAAAATGGACTATTCCAGTTGAACTCCATGTACCCTCTATGGAAGACACAACCTTAATCTTTTACACACAGAGTATGAATTTCAAATGGGGTACCTGAATGGATGACTCCATTTGAAATCTACACCCCCTGTGTGGGAGATTAAGGTCATGTCTTCCATGGGGTGTATGGATTTCAAGTGGAATAGCCCAATTTGATGAAATCTAATCACTGGGGGAAACTTGATGATAAAAATGATTTCTTTGATCATTCAGATGCCAAGATAATTAACCTCACACATTTCACCATCATGTGAAGGAAGCTCTACAGAGACAGACCCTGTAAAACCTAGCATTTGTGAGGTGTGGCATGCAAAATATAATTTTCTTGGTAAGAATTCAAAATGAAACCCACTGCTACATGATGAATCACCTAATACTTTGGATGAAAAGGCAATATTTTCATCAGATAAATGTGAAATATCAGGAACAGCAGTTTACTCCAACATCAAACCTCTGACGTATCTCTTTAAGCTTATGAACCTTATTCAAGCATATGTTGCGTAAAATTGTCTGAAACTGTCATGGGACATGAAATCCAGCAAAACGCAGGAAAACTATCATCCGTAAGTATTAATGCTTTAAGCAAGTTCAAAACAAGTACATTCATGTCAAATTGACGTCACACTTGCTTCGAAAAAATCGGGGCGAACTTAACAACTTTACAATGAGTAATAGGAATTCTCACATCACACACCCCTAATAAACAACACAAACAGTTTTATTTTTTTGACGTAACCTCCCGTGACTGAGATCACAATCTTGTCAAAAGGGCAAGCTTAATGCTCTGCGTGCTAGCCATAAGCTTCAACATAAAAAGTCCCAAGTTTTGAGATATTTTCTCAAAATATAAAGAGCTATCTAAAGAACCACTGAACCAATACAAGGCTTGTTTGTACTCATTTTAATGCATTTTTCATGTTGATTCCAATTATGGTAATGAAAATATACAATTCTGAATTTTTTTTAAAAACTTGTCGTCTGCAGTCGACACCCGCATGGAGAGAGTTAATGGATCACACCTTCATTTGAATTGCAGTTGAGTTTGTTTAGGACTAGGCAAACTATAAGATAGTCAATGATCAAATCCTCCTCAACATAACTAACATCAGATAAGCTTCCTTTCTTTACCCTCTCTCAGTCAATGTCATGTGCACTTCGGAAGATCCAAAACAAAAATTACATTTTTAAAATTTAAAAATGTTGTATTTTCACAAACATGTTTGGAATCTAAATGAAAAATGCCTTCAAATGAGTATAAACATGCCTATTATTGGTTCAGGGCTACTGAGATACATGTTTGCCTGGAAATAACCTTTTATATTTCAAAAATCACTGCAACGTGTGGGCTACATTCATTCATCCGGCCCTACAGCAGTATTTATCCTTGAATGTAGCAATATACGTGACATGAACAAGATGCGTATATAGCAGTCAGGCAAAAATCAATTTATTTCATATCTACTTCCAAATCCATTTTGAAAAGCTATCTATGTTGTGTTGATATTGTATCACATAATCAATCCAAAACGTGAGGCCAAAGTAGTCTTTAATATATATGATGTGTAAACAGAAATCAAAAACATATGATTCTATTGGAGAAGAAATTGCAGCTACTTTGATCACCTTCTTTGTGACCTACTTACTAAGACATGTTGAAAAACCATATATTAAAGCCACAATGTATGATTTTGGTCCAATTTTAAAACCACGTATACTTTGATCAGCTCGAAATCGGTGGGCCTTATAACTTCCGTGTATGAGACAAATTTACTATGTCCACTCTGTCTGTTATGATGTATTAAAAAAAAAAAAAAAAAGCAGTGATTTATAGTGCGCTACGCTTTGAGCACAACGCCTAGACGTTGATCCACCAAGCCTCAGCACACTTTACAGGTTGTCGCTGACCACTCGGCCCACATCATTCCACAAACCATTAAACAACAAATCAGGGACTCTGCTGCTTCAAGAGCGCACACCCTAGACATTCCACAAATAACCATCGCAACCAGGATCAGCTCCCCGAGTTTCGTTCGGGTTACAACAAGACAAATTAGCAGTGAGTTCCTAGTCCAGGGGAATTTCAAGCTAACTCAATTTTCTTTCCACATGAGCGTACTAGGCAGTTAGGCACCAAAGACTTCAAACCGAAGTCTTGATATCCTTGTGCGTAAACACAATGAATGCAACACTTTGTATGATTTGTAAGATGCATGTGACAGAAGGATCAACCCTCATGAATATGCAAGAATTCTCATTCCATACAAATTTTGCTATGTGTTCAAACCCCTGATTAAAATTGTATTAAAGGGGACCATGAGCTACATATGAAGAGCTTTGTTGCAAACCCCCTTACATCCTCTTGAGCAACTTTGAGAAAACTTCAAAAAATGATCAAAAAAATTACTGATATATGGGGGTTTGCAACAAAAGCAGTTTTTGGCGGGATGCTGGGGTAGGATGAGCATCCTGCCAAAAACTGCTTTTGTTGAAAACTTCCTTATATCAATGATTTTTTTGATAATTTTTTGATGTGTTCTCAAAATTGCTCAAGTGGATGTAAGGGGTTTTGAAATAAAGCTCTTCATATATCTAGTTTTACTAAATGCAGAATGGTTTAAAACAACTTGCTAACTAGGTAATGTTTTTAATGATATTTGAAATACAATGACACACTTTCAAAGCGACTAAAAAAGATTGACCTAACAATAAGCAACATCTGCCTTTCGTCTTTTGATTAATACTATGACTACATGGAGATATTAGTGTGTGTTCTAGTTAACTTGTTATGTTCTATTTTGTGCAGACTTAACCATAAGCTTCTGTTCAATCAAACGGCTTTGACAGGTCAAAGCCTGGATAAATAGATCGCATAAATATGGGACTGTAAATAGTATGAAAAACATGACGGTTGTTAGTGTTGGAATAAATATGCTTAGAGTTTGCATGTATGTTTATTTGTTGGTTGTTGTTGTTTATGTAGAACTATGTCAAGTTGTCATGTCAAATAGTACTGACATACAGGGTGTCCCTGAAAGAACTGTATCGCCTGGAACTTTTTTATTTTTATTATAAGGCATAAACCAAACATAACTAAATATGGTTGAGGAATATATCAGCTGTCACATTATTTTTTAATTTTGACAATTGAGCGCTCCGTTTTTAAAATAAAATTACGATACTACCTCATTTTCAATCCGTTCCACGGAGTCAAATATATATCAATGACAATAGATGCCTCACGCCCTGATGATGCGCAGTGATTAGCACTCCGAATACAGATCATCAATGTATTTGAATCCGTGGAAAGGTATGAAAAAGAGCGATTTTCGTAAAATTCTTATACTTTAAGAACGGTGTGGTCAATTGGCAAAATTCAAAAAGTATATGATAGCTGCTTTGTTCCTCATCCACTCCAGTAATTTAATTGTTTAGTTGTGGCATTAAAATACCCAAACAATTAAGTTTCCAATGATACAGTTCTTTCAGGGACACCCTGTAAGCCTGTCCTAATCAACTTATTAATTTTAACTACAAAGGGTCTTGTCAACCTGTCGAATGAGTTGACATTATCAAGCAGGCCGGATTCTTCCTTCCATTTGACAGCCAGATTTGACCATTCAACCAAAGAATGCTTCCCAACATAACCTTTGATCTATCTGGTGATTTCGTATAATCTGAATGCACAGAAAACATCAATGATGCTCTTCTTTTCCATTGACAGGCAGATTTGATCTGACCTCATGGTCATGATTCCTCCATTTCCAGAGATTTGGCATTCAACCAAATTCAAAGAGCCTGAGTCTCACTGCCATTTTTCAAAGAGCCTGACACTTCTTTTCTTTCAAAATGGGTCCACAACAGTCTACATAATGTCCATGTTGGGTTACAGGCAGTTGCAGCCCTATTATCAGCTTGTTTTGATCAACTGCTGCCCAAAGTGTTTTAGATTGTCAAAATCTGCCATGTTAGGCAACAGTTGCCTTGATTTACCAGCTAGTCTTTATCAAACAGCAGTAACAGTCATAAAAAATAGGAAAACTGATGTCCTTGACTTTTTTCATCATCCACTGCTATGCTATGGTTATATTGGGCTATTCCATTTAAAATCCACACTACTCCTGTGGACGATTTTGCAAATATCTTTCACAGTGGGAGTGTGAATTTCAAATGGAATGAACACATTAGGCAGCTCCATTTGAATTTTATATACCCTCTACAAAAGATTCAAATTGAATCTTCTACAGAGGGAGAATGAGTTTCAAATGCAGCTGCCTGATGTGTTCAATCCATTTGAAATTCATACTCCCCCTGTGGAAGATATTTACAAATTCTTCCACAGGGGGAGTGTGGATTTTAAATGGAATAGCCTATTTAGATATGCAATTGTCCAGGTGGATGTTATTGGAGGAAGGAAGATGTGGGGATAACTTCCTAATTAAGCCGCACATTCTCCACATGGAAACACTCTAATGACAACATTATTGACAGGCTTACTTTGACTCAAAAGGAATTCATCCTTAATAAGGTAGTACCCTCAAATAGATATTGATACCAATATCTGACACAGCATTGAGTTCACTTATTGCAAACATAAATATCAATGATGCAGTAAACCAACCAATTGAAATGGCAGCCATACTGGTGGACAGTCTAAGATGACAGAGAGACAGGTCTCTAGTTCGATTCCACAATCATTCGTACCGATCACCTGATTTATTGTATTATCATGAATATTACATTACATCATTACATTACATTACATACAAGGCATTTATAGGGCGCCATTTCATAAAGACCACGGCGCCAAGATGGAACACAAAATATTTGAAAGGCAAAATAAAACAGCAAAACTGAAACAAAGCCACCAGATTATTGTGGGAACAGGAAGGTTTTGAGACCTTTTTTGAAACTTGGCAGAGAAACAGCAGTACGGAGTTCAGATGGAAGTGAGTTCCAGAGTGCAGGTGCGGTGAGAGAAAAACTCTTGTCGAAAGCTGATTGCAGGCCTTTAGGGTTGAATTTTGGTACAGAGAGGCGTGTAGTGTCTGTTGCAGAACGCAAGCCGAGACGAGTTTGGTTGTACAATGAAATTGATTCAATGAGATAATTTGGTCCATATCCATGCAGACATTTGAACACATAGAGCATGATCTTATATAAAATTCTCTGCTTCACAGGGAGCCAATGAAGTTCTTGCAAATACTGGCTGGCATGGTCATACTTAGAAGCAGAGAAAATTAATTTTGCACTCCAGTTCTGCAAGCGTTGTAATTTCATGATGTAAGTTGCATTAGTTCCTGCTAATAGTACATTCCCATAGTCTAGGCGTGACAGCACAAGAGATCGAACAACATGGGTGCATGTTTCATTATCAAGAAAACGACGGATCCGAGTAATATTGCGTAAGTGATATGTGATGTTCTTTGACAGTGAAGTTATCTGCGGCAACATACTCATAACATCATCAAAGATAACGCCCAGGTTTCTGACACTAGTGGAGGGGTGGACGATGTCATCTCCAATGTGAAGGCATATATCAGGCATCTGGCGTTTGAAGTGAGGTGATGATATAACCAAGAATTCCGTTTTGTCGTTGTTTAATTTCAAGAAATTAAATGTCATCCATGTTCTGATTTCTTTGATACAAGATGTTATTGATGACAAAGCGGTTTCAATTGATGATGGGTTAGATGGCTCAAAACTACAGAAAATCTGTATATCGTCCGCGTACATGTGGTATGAAAGCGAGTGGTTTTTGATGATCCTGCCTATTGGAATTGTATACACTGTGAAACCTCGGGGCCCAAAATTGAGCCCTGAGGTAGTCCATATTGCCCCATGGAGGCCTCTTGGTGGACAGAATTGTATTTAAATGAGAATGAGTAATGTTGTATTGCATAAGGTCTACACTAAAATGACAGGTTCTAGTTATGAAAGCAGTTTGTGTCACAGCTTTGGTGCTATCTCATTGCTCACACACACCAAGGTACTATCTATCTTCTTGGTGTTGCTAGTGAAGGTCTGTTGACAATACATGAAGGACATTATGACTGAGGTTGTGGTTAATTACTAACTTAGCACTAAGATAAAATCAGACCAGAACCACAAACAAATGCATCAGGAAAAGATCTTAGTACTCCTAAATCTATAATCATGATAATGTTTGGTGAACTGCATACACTGGGGAAAAATCAAAAGAAACTTGTCTTTCATGGAAATAATTCAATTGCTATGCATAAAGTTTCATGTGATGTTTAGTGCTAGGACTAATCTGTGTTTGATCCAAGACCACAATTTACCACAATTGCATCAGCATCCACAGTTCAGAATCGGCTTAATATTGCATAAAAACATTGAAGACGAATCAACAGCCAACAGCATTGATTCTCTTCAACTTGTAATTAAAATCACAGCACTCGAAAGTCCCATCGGAGAAAGCGATTATGATGCCATTATAACTCACATTTTGGTGAGATAACTTCCTACTTTGATTAAACTGTGCTAAAAAGCAGTACAAGTAAATCTCCACTTCCTAATCAGTGAAAGGAGCTCACAACATAAAATTTGATCCTCACCTCAACCCAGTTTAATTTTTTTGTTCTATTGAAATTATTTTTTCTTTAAAGTAAAGTAATAAACTTTGGGTGCCTTATTTGAAGTTGAATACTATACCCTAGTGACAACAAGACCTACTAGTTTGTAGGCGTCCCCGTACTTGTATATTTTTTCATTAAACTGTGCCCTAGTGCTGGTATTAACTCTCTTGTTCCTAATCGAGACAGAAGGGTGCATGACCTAATTTCCCATAGCATCAACCCAGTTTGTAAAGCCTGAGCTTGGAGCCTCACAGCCTGCAATCATATTCATGTAACACTATATGTGGAGATGGGAATTGCTATACCAAAGCCAGACAGAAAGAAATCATATAAAACACAATGGTGAAAGTAGGGATCCAAAGACTAGAAGTAATAGACACTTCCAGGGATGCATCTGATGCTGTTGAACGAGTGAATAAAAAACTTGCAAAAGAACAATATTGGGCTTTCTCAAACTTTAAAATGAATCTTACAAACAAAAATATAACAGATCATCAATTTTGGTTAGATAAAATATATGAACACATTACTTAAGTGTTGCTAGAAATCTAGCAAAAATTGCATCACCATATTCAACTGTATGTCTCTCATCATATACAGGGTGTCCCTGAAAGAACTGTATCATGGGAAACTTAATTGTTTAGGTATTTTAACACCACAACTAAATTAACTGGCGTGGTTGAGGAAAGAATCAGCTATCATATACTTTTTGAATTTTGACAATTGAATAAAACGTTTCTGAAATGTAAGAACTTTATGAAACTTCCTTTCCCCGCATTCAAATATCAATCGATGATCTCCGTTTGGAGTGTTAATCACTGCGCATCATCAGCGCATGAGGCGTCTATAATTGTCATTGATAGATATTTGACTGTGGAACGGTTTGAAAATAAGGTAGTTTGGTAAACTGCTTTTATTTGAAAAACAGAGCAATCAAGTGTCAAAATTTAAACAAATGTGTGATAGCTGATATATTCCTCAACCAAATCGGTTATTTGGTTATGTTTGGTTTATGCCTTAAAATACCGAAAAAATTATGTTCCAGACGTTACAGTTTTTTCAGGGACACCCTGTAGTATTTAGCCATCAATCAATGCAATCCATTAATTTGATTTGAGACAAGATTCAATGAAGATTCTGAGGCAGCCAGATATGCAAATATACACACATGCTTGCTCTAATAAGCGAGGTGACTATTCCGTGCCTCATATTAAGTAACTTCTTGCCGTAACACATGTAATCATCTATCAATATCCGCAAGAAACTGTTCTGTTACTTCTCAGAAGAGTGTGCCATAATTAATTGACCCCAATGCTATCACCCCCAATAATGTCAAGGAATTTATTTAACAAGTACAATCACAGTAGATTTTCTATGACAGCCATGACGGAGAGACAAGTGTTCCCTAGCCAATCCTACACCTCTCCTCCCCAGCAAAAAGACGTCAGTTCGAGACTGAACTAAATGTGTCCTATTTTTCATTTTCAAACATGGTGAGAATCCTCTTGGGCAAAATAAATTGTCAAATTTTCACTTCATAGCATTGTATAACCCATTTAACAGATTAAATATTCTGAGCCCCCTGTCATCAAAATCTGACTTGTGTTTCCCGAGATATAATAACAGTCCTGTCGATGAGAGCAGTGGTATTCACAAGATGAACAGTCATATTTCAAAATAAATGTTATCGAAATTCAACTCATAGCTGCTAAATCACATTATATATGAATAGTGCTATTTCTAGACAAAAACCACAGCAAAAAAACCCTAAAGAGAACGCAAGTTTGACATTAAATAGACACTTCCGATTATGCCTCCTAATTTCTTTACAATCAACCGATTCTATGCCATAAGGAGAAATTAGATTGTATCTTGTATATACACTAGGATCTACAACATGCTCACCCATTAGGGCACAGTTCTTTAACCCCAATACATTTGTACATTCATTGAATAACCTTTGAAAATTTGGGGATAAAAACTCATACTCTGTAACTTAAGGTCAAATTTTGCACTATGGTTGTTTAATTGAGGTTATTGAACTATGCCACTGGGATGAAGCCATTGTGGTCCACAGTGATATTTCTAGCCTGACAGAGTGCCCTAGATATTGAGGACAGAGTCAACACAGCACCCTTCATTCTATAGGCTGACCAGGATGAGGATACACAGAGTAATGGATATGGATTGGTCTGTGGTTGAGTGGTTTACTTACACAAGTTGGGGATGGACATGTGTGGTCAATATGCAATCTTTCTTTCATTACATATTGGACATTTTAGCAAACATTATGACAGACTACTTGGCAGATTGGGACTGTCAAAAAAGTCTTGTGTAATAATGACCATCAAAACAATAATCCTTAACCCCCTGAGCACTACCTGCTGATCTAACATTGCCTCTGACTGGTCAATTACATGATATCTTCATTTTAATCACCAATCAGAATGGAGCTTTGCAAAATTTCACCCAAATTATTTTGTGTGGTGAAATTATTCTAACAATGTTGCTGATTGGTCCAATTGATAATGAAAACTTCGTTTTGACCAATCGGCAGGTAGTTCTCATGGGGTTAACATGCTTTTGGACGTATGTTGTGATAGAAACACATTTGAAAGTTTGAGAGAGAATAAAACCAAACAAACATTTTGGGACTACGGCCATTTTATGGGAACCAAATGCAACACTAGGTCAGAACATGCCAGAATATCCCAATATTTCCTGTGTACAGCAAGTAATGTCTACAAGGACATACATGCTATCCATGGCATATACATTTATAGCCAACAAATAGAAATGACCACAGAATAAAAGCTATTGAACAGACATGGAGGAAACCCAATGAAGCTGGCCCTAATTCCAGAATCCACAGACATCACATTCACTACATACTCATAATAAGAAAACTGAATTTGCAATCTTTCTTTCATTACATATTGGACATTTTAGCAAACATTATGACAGACCATTGATTGGGAATATTAAAAAGTCTAGTCGGGTGTAATACGGACGCTCAAAATAATGATCCCGAACATGCTTTCGGACACGTGTTGTGATAAAACTAGAGCTGGACAGCTGCTTAACAGATTGGGACTGTCAAAATTGTGTAATACTGACCCTCAATAGCATGATCTCTAACATGCTTTTGGACATATGTTGTGATAAAAAAAACCAAAGCTGGCCCAACTTCCAAAATCCACAGATTTCACATTTACTACATACTCATAATAACAAAACTGATCCGACAAAATAATTTCAAAGTTGACTGGTATTCTCCAGGGTGCCCTTGTCCCAATGCCTCAGGAGGTACTCACGAGTCTAGTCTCATGATGACCCTCAAAATAATGATGGCCAACATGCTTTATGAAACGTGTTGCGATAAAAAACAAAGCTAGACAGCTGGTTAGCAGATTGGGACTGTCAAAATGTCTTGTGTAACACTGACCCTCAATATCGTGATCCCAAACATGCTTTCCGACAAAAGGTTGTGATAAAAAAAAAAGCTGGCCCTACTTCCAAAATCCACAGATTTCACATTTACTACATACTCATAATAACAAAACTGATCCGACAAAATAATTTCAAAGTTGACTGGTATTCTCCAGGGTGCCCTTGTCCCAAAGCCTCAGGAGGTACTCACGAGTCTAGTCTCATGTATGACCCTCAAAATAATGATGCCCAACATGCTTTCGGACAATCCACAGACATCACATTCACTACATACTCATAATAAGAAAACTGAATTTGCAATCTTTCTTTCATTACATATTGGACATTTTAGCAAACATGTTGCGATAAAAAACAAAGCTAGACAGCTGGTTAGCAGATTGGGACTGTCAAAATGTCTTGTGTAACACTGACCCTCAATATCGTGATCCCTAACATGCTTTCCGACAAAAGGTCGTGATAAAAAAAAAAAAGCTGGCCCTACTTCCAAAATCCACAGATTTCACATTTACTACATACTCATAATAACAAAACTGATCCGACAAAATAATTTCAAAGTTGACTGGTATTCTCCAGGGTGCCCTTGTCCCAAAGCCTCGGGGGGTACTCACAAGTGTAGCAACAGAATTAATATTTCACCGATAAGCAAAGTAGATAGGAAAAGAGACAATTTCCACTGCAGGAAATTCAATTACAAAGTATGCCATACTCTCTGCTTTTTATTTTCATTTGGTGATCATACTACTGACCCCTTCCTTTATCACTATGGACCACAATCGCCTCATCCCAATGCCATAGTTCAATAACCTCAATTAAACAATCATAGAGCAAAATTTGACCTCAAGTTGCGGAGTATGAGTTTGTGTACCCAAACTTTTAAAGGTCATTCAATGAATATGCAACTGTATTAAGGTTAAAGAAATGTGCCTGGATAGATGAGCATGTTGTGGTACACCCGGGTTCAAAAGTGAACCAATTGAAAACTTGTTCTATACTATGTTAGAACTTCAGGAGTAGGCAGGACGTTCTGGAAAGAGCAAAAGTGATTCCTTGTAGTAAGACAGAACAAAATTGTATGACTTTAAAGATCAAAAACTACAATTGGTCATTTTTGATATAAAAAATATTCTTGTAATTTTTTCAGGATTACATTTTGCACATGATGGCATATAACTGGCAATTGTCATTTCTTATATAAATTAAAATCTACCAAAAATAATATAATTTGGGTGCACTTGAGGGTCAAAATTTCCCAAATTTGAACAACATTTGGTGTTCTCTCTCCGGCTTTGTTCGAAAACCCGCGTCAGTATTAAATTATCTTGTCAAACGAGTCTTGAAAACATGGAAAAACAGTGGCATGAACGAAGAGAATTAGGCTATATATAATAAACATAATTTTTCACCAGGTTCACCGTCGCAAATAATAAAGGAGATAATAATAAAGGAGACTAGTAGAAAAAGTAATCCTGCCTGAGAATTGAAACCCAGGACCTCAGGTTTACAAGACCTGTGCCTTAACCACTTGGCCACAGGAGCTTTGTGTTTAGCCTGGTTGGATACGAACCTATAAGCGGTCACTTAAACTTATCTCCTCCCCGCAAAAATGTTGAAAAGCTCCTCCACAATAGAGCCCACAGCAGATATATCCAAACGATTCAGACAAATTTTATAGTTATAAACGGACTTCCACTGCAAGAGGTTGTACTGCACTAATCCCTTCTAAGCTTTGATCACACAGACAAAATGGCCCATTCAACACACCTGATCTTCATCTTGTGATAAGCAAGCAAACTTTGCAAGTATGTGTACGATTTGAAGCCAGATAACTCGTAAAAGAAACCATGCAAGACACTATCTCGATCTGCAAGACACTGACTCGATCTGTGCTTCAAAAGAAGAAAACCCAGCAAAACAATGTTGTTCCAAGAATACAGCAAGCCTATCAGCCACACATATATCTTAATTAGCTCCTTATATTGCCTGTAAAATCTAGTATGAAGATTTCAAGACCACCTCGTCATAAAACAAGAAAAATTCTCATAAAATTAACAAGGAAGGGGTACTATGTTGCTTTTATACAAGCTGAATCTGACAACTTGACACTGTGCAGGAGACCATAATACGAAGAAAGATTCTTTCAAATGAATACAGCAAGCCTATCAGCCACACAGACAGATAATGACATCTTAATTAGTTCCTTATATTGCCTGTAAAATCTAGTATGAAGAATTCAAGACCACCTCGTCGTAAAACAAGAACATTTCTCATAAAATTAAAGCTTTTAACAAGAAAGAGGTACCATGTTGCTATTATATATGCTGAATCTGACAACGTGACACTGTGCTATTATATATGCTGAATCTGACAACGTGGCACTCTGCAGGAGACCACAATACGAAGAAAGATTCTTTCAAAGATCTACTAAAACGTTATATATGCATAGAAAATCTAGCTATATTCACAGATAGCCCAGATAGTAATTGAACTTGTTTGAAGTTTTTAAAAAAAGGTTTTATTGTAAGAATATTTTCCAAAATGTTAGTCTTTCCTTCATCACCTGGTATACCTTCATCATAGCAAGACTCACTCATCTTATTCTTGAATGTTAAACCCTGAATAACTAACCAGAAGGGTCCTCTGCAGGAATATCTTATTTCTAATCACATATAATATCTTTATAATCTCAAAACTCTATAAACACAAATTTGTTGACTGGTAAAATTACCAAACAACTTACTCTTCATGTTTCTGTTCTTAAAATCAATGCTCAATTTGTTGGCATAAATTTGGCAAGTTTGTCATTATGAATGCCAGCTGAATGGAAGACATAATCTTAATCTTCCACACAGGGGGTGTAGATTTCAAACATAGTCACCAATTCAGATAACCCCATTTGAAATTCATACACTGAGTGGAAGACTAAAGCCATGTCTTCCACAGGGGGTGTATGGATTTCAACTGGAATAGCTCATTTTTACGCTACCAAATTATAATTATGACATACAGCCATACTTTTATTTTTTATTTTTATTTCAGACATATTTAAAGAGGGTAGCCAAGATCAGTGATCCAGCACTGCTTTACACAAGGGCCCTCTGTGAACACTGCTAAAAACTCTTGTGAGATTTGATTTGAGAGAAGGGGGTCTTTATATGTTCTATTATCTAAAACTCAATATAATTCCTTAAATACAAGCGTTTCATTTGAGTCAAAATACCACACAACTTACTCATCATCATGTTCCAGTATAGAACCCTGGGTGTGGATTGGAAGAAGGGGTCTTCTAGAGAAAGGTCTGCAATGCATAAAGAAGGTCATGCAATATGGATGTGTCACAGAAAATATCTATCACATAAATAGAAGATATCAAAAGCCAAACAAAAGTAAACCAAACACACCAACAGAATAAATAAATATAAGATTTAAAAATAAATAAATAAATAAATAAATAAATAAATAAATAAATAAATAAATAAATAAATAAATAAATAAATAAATAAATAAATAAATAAATAAATAAATAAATAAATAAATAAATAAATAAATAAATAAATAAATAAATAAAAATAAAATAGATATGAATAAAAGAAAAAAATAAATAAGTAAATTAGTAATAGATAAATAAATAAATAAATAGCATTCAGATAAATAAATAATCAATACATATAAATAGAAGCAATAAATAAAATAAATAAATAAATAAATAAATAAATAAATAAATAAATAAATAGCAACCTGATAAATAAAAAATAATAAATGCAAATAGAAACAAATAAATAAATAAATAAATAAATAAATAAATAAATAAATAAATAAATAAATAAACAAACATCAAGAGTTAAACATGAAAATTAACTTGAAATAAAATGTGAAAATATACAATGTTAAAACCAGAATGCTATGCAAAATTGTGCAGAAATATTTGTGTGCCAATTGATTTTACAAATTTGAAATCAAGAAGCTGGCACCAGTCTAATTCTCTTGCTCTTTCAATTCAATAATTTATTATGTCCATTTGCCCCAAGCTCCCTTGTTCCAAACTTAAAACTATGAAGCAAACACCGCATCATTTTTTGGTTTATTTTTGCTTTATTTTCCTTTTGCAATTTTTGAAATCAAGTTTGTTGATTGGTTTTTTGTTTGATATGGTTCCAATGCTTTTGTTTTTGAGCAATAAATTTAGTGTCTCTAATGTCACTCTGAGTGAAACTTGCACTCCTACACATTTGAATCTTGTCTGTTCACCTTATTAAACAAAACAGCAAGAAACATTTTGCTCTTGATATCATGTGCTGGACTAAAACATTAATTCTGGTATGCTCAGCTCAAGCATATGTCACTTCCAGAAAATGTCATGAATCAAAATGATGTAGTACCAATTTCTCTCATACTTCCATAATTATACAAACCAAACAAACTAACAAATAAAAAGCTTTTTTCAAGCCTGAGTTTGTAGATCACAGCATTTCTGGTTTAAATCTGATCTGGTTATAACCAGATCTTACTTCAGAGACTCAATCAGATAGACACATCACACAAAATTGCTACAAGCAACGATAAGCTATAGCAGAAAATCCCACTGCTTACAAGTGAAATAACATTGCACTATGCAGCTAAACACACACACTGCAAGCAAAAGCATATAGATAGACACACAAATGGCAAGCTGGTAGGAAGACCATCACATAGACATGAAGAGCCTGACTACGGATCCGATCAATTACTTACAAATAGGTATTTGTTTTAGTTTTAAAGGTATGCTATACATATCCATTTTCACAATATAATGCACTGAGCCTACAATGTTTTGGAACTTGATATGCAAGAGTACATACTGTTTACAATAAAGTAGGAAAGAAAAAGCATTATCCAAAGTTGGATGTATTAACAATAAGGACACAAGGGATCCACAAAGTCTTAAAAAATTAGACTGTTTTTGAATTGGCATGATTCAGCCATAGATGATAGCGTATATAACCTTGATACTGTTAATCATGTAAAATTAAATCGTAAAATAAAAACGAACCTGAGGTCAAGATTTTTATATTTTGATTAAAAACAAATAGTGACTTTGGTTTCTTTTTTATTTCATATTTTTATTTAACCTGATTATCGATCCCATCTACAGTGCCAATCGTGCCAATTAATAGAATGGTCTCTAGGTGATGAAGTCGGAAGGGAATCAAACACATTTGAAATCAAATCACAAGTATATAATCAAAAGGTCAACTTAAAAGTCGAAACTTCAAGGCATGAAATAACTATTTCTGATGCACTAGTGAGCTTTATTTTGTATACAATTTTGAAAGAAACTTAAGGGAAGTGAGGGTGCAAATCCATAACATCAAATTGGGTAAATAAATCTCACAACTATGCAATCTGGTCAAAATGAACCACGATGACAATAGGATCATTTTCTGCAGGCTTTCTCCATCAGGCTATATATACAACGACACAAAGTAATACAATTCATGCAATAGTGAAAAACATTAAAGCCATGCACAGCAACTACACAAGAAATGTGCAATCTAAAGAGATAACAGCAGCAAATCTACAAATGATAGGAAAAGCATGAGAGGCACTACAAAAAACACCAAACTAGATATTATTGTTTTCAAACTCTATATTAATAGTTTCTTATTAATTGTAGGAATACTGGGGATTAGGCATCAGCTCCATAACTGATTAGTAGAACTAACTCTGTTTAAAAACACATTTAGTCAGAATTAGTCTGTGTTCATTTTAGATCACAAATCTACCTGATTCTGCGTGTGCTGTGGAAGAGGAAGTCTAACCTGGATGGGTTTGAGAAAAAACACAACAAAAACACAAACCATGCACAATTAACACAACATACAACCACTGTGATGCTTGCATTATCATACTAACAACAAACAGGCTGGCTATTTAGCGAGGATATTATATCTAATAGGCTTTACATTTTATACAGGACTTTAGCAAACAGGTATGGGAATGTTTTTCCTTTCATACAATTCTGGAGGCAATTTAAACTTTGCAATGCATCTTTGCACATTATAACCTTAGCAGGTAACAGAGAATCGCAACATCTTCATAAAGGCACCAGTTAATTCAAAGGCCTGGGTTTGGGTCCCACCGCTGCCACCATGTTCAAATGTGAGTAGCACAGCTGGTATTGGCATTAAAAACTTCATTAGTTGAATGACTACATGTTACACTGATGCTCAAAGTTCTAAATGTTATACTTATGCTCAAAGCTCTAAATGTTATACTTATGCTCCAAACTAGAAATCTCAGTTCAATCTTTAAGCATAACCTAGTACCGTATATAAAGGCAAGCATGAGGCAACTTGATGGCAGGTGGTAAACACAAAGGCACTATGAAACATTAGATAATTTGGTATAACTAATCCAGTACTTGTCATAAGCTTAGCTATGAGGCACCACATGGGTACCAACTGTGGCATGACATGAAGGAGTCTGTCTGTGCTGAAATTGCAATTATAACAGCTTAGTTTCTGCATAGCATGAAATGTTCGTGTGCATGAAAACTTTGTGAATTTCGCAAGAGAAGATGATTTGAGAAATTTGAATATACCATTTTGAATACCTGATGTTTTTTAGATTCAAAGATTAATTCCAATACTGTTAATTAAATCACCACCATTCATTATTTCACCTATTCCATCAGAGTAACTTATAATATTTTAAGTTGGTTCAAAATTGTTTCAATATATCCCTATTTATTCGTTATCATTTATTTTACAAATTTATAGGAACACCCAAGTTAAGAACTGTCCAAACTAATCAAATCTTAACATCCATCAAGAATAATGACTTGACTACTATACTATATCCACATTGGTTAATGATTGGTTAGATGTCAAAATACTTTTGCATTCCAAGTTCCTCATTTATATTTGTCATTATTTGTGATACCCAATCTCCCATATAACACTTAACATGAACATTTGACATATCCAACACTTGCTACCCTGTTGCAAGATGTAAATTTCCTTTCCTATTTACAGGCACGAGTGGTAATTATACTTTGGCACTTACAATTAGTACCGTCTACTTGAATCAAGTGCATTGGACTTATTCATCTTTTTGGATCAATTAGAGCAGGAGAGAATGTACTTATGTCCTAGACATCACATTTCCTAAAGTGATTTTAAACTTATCCATTACCCAGAGTTACATCTCATGCACACATATAAATTAATGCGATGAAAATGCCATAATGTTGACAGTTTCCTAACAAATTGTTAAGAAGCTTGATCCTATCCTTAGCCACCATCATCTCCACATCAGGGTTTTCCCATTGTCACAACACTGTTCTCAGTCACTACTTCAAAACCCAAATGGCAGCACCCTGTCAGAACTAGCAGTCTAGCTGCATTCTATTGTTCCAAACAATGGAAACTGGGAATAACCGCTACTTCATCCAGGATGCCGGCAGTCAGGTTTTGAAGTTATCCCTTATGTGCGTATTAATAATGTAATCCTGCACCTTGCTAGGTCCTGCAAATGGCACATGCAGGCACCTTTTGTGGAATAGGTCCTGCAAATGGCATATGCAGGGAACTTTTGTAGAATAGGTCCTGCAAATGGCACAAGCAGGGACCTTTCATAGAATAGGTTCTGCAAATGGCATATGCAGGGACCCTTCATGGAATAGGTCCTGTAAATGGCCTATGCACTGACCTTGTGGAAAGTATCTATTTCATGGCAAAGTTCTCTGATGATCTATATGTACCGTACACTCAAACAAATCCACACTAATTCAAATTCTAATCCATACTGTATAAAGGGTATTCAACAGTATTGTGCCTATACTAGTATTAATGCCTATACTAGTATTAATGTTATGGTCATGAGCGTAGCAGCAATGCAGCTTTCTAAATTGTTTATTTGTAGCTAGACTATATTATAAGAATATATGGGAGCGAGTAAAATTCTGACAATGTTATTGAAATCATCTAAATAAGTTTTCTATACAACGGACGACAAGTATTAAACACAACAAAAACAGCAAATTTCAACCATACTATTCCTGGCTTATCAGAATCACCTAAAATCAATGTGATTTTCATGTATCCTCTGTAACCATAGCAAATGCAGTTTTGACAAACTCTCCGCTTAGTTCATTGACCTTTGATAAAACTGTGATTTGTCGCTGACCTTACACTGGGCATTTCCAGTTGCAATCCATACACCCCCTATGAAAGACATGACCTTAATCTTCCACACAGGGAGTGTGAATTTCAAATGGGGTTACCTGAATGGGTGACACCATTTGAAATATACACCCCCTGTGTAGGAGATTAAGGTCATGTCTTCCATAGGGGGTGTAGCGATTGCAACTGGAATAGCCAAAAGACAATGTTTTGTTACATGTGATTATGTTCCTGATACCTACCTTCGAGGCTCAAACATAGACGCACTGCGCTGTTGTCCTGCAGCAGAAAAAACAAAACAGAATACAAATTAGAGGTTATTACCGAACTAAAATGAAATGACATTAGACATATTTATAGAAAGAACAGGTTTTCTGCAAGAGGCAAACATTTTGTTACCAAGCATATATATAAATCCTAACTAACACTTGTGCGAATTCACATAAACTTATCAGTCACATATTATGCAAAACACACTTAGGGTAGGTGCTGGGGCCAACTGTATGCACACCATTCTATAGCAATCCACAAGTTATGAGACTTAAAGGTTCAACAAAATATAGTAACTATTATTGAAGACCAAATTTAAAAAGACTAGTTTGCATATGACGTCCTGTCAACAAGACCAAAAATGCTGTACTGCGCAGGTCAGCAACCAATCACATCACGCCTTTGCTCTGATTTCAGATGCAAACTAGTCTTTTTAATTCAGTCTTCAAATATAATTGAGCATACATTATGATTGCCTATGACACATAATTCCAAACCACTACAGACTTTGAAATATGCATTTTAAAAATGGAAGTTTCAAAATTGTAACATCACATTAATAAACATCTTAACAAGACTTGAGAAGAAGGTAATCGTTAACCATCCAACCTAATAAAGCTGATGAATTTTACACTCATTCACAACTTAATATCATCCTTAATTCTGCATTTTCATATATCAAACAAAATGACTCCAATACAATGTAGGTCAGCGCAAATCACTTTTCAAAGAATTTTACCTGTCTTGTTTGCAAATAGCCCCATCCTGGAATTCCTCTTAAAGAAACCAGTAAAAGAGCTCCTACATTCAGCAATAAATCCCATGGCCTTGAAATGCAGCTCTCGCTTTAACACTGCCTATTCACAAGCAGCATATTGGTAACACTAAACTTCAAATCCACCATGGTGTTGATCCACTCAACAACAACAACGAAAAACAAAGTTCCACCCTGTATTCCTTCTTGGTAATCCAACATGAATTATGTTCCACCCATAAGTTGCATGTAAGCAAAATGAAATCTTAAATCATGCACCGCCTCATTTAAAACCCACTTGACATTGCCCACCTCAAGTTTCAAAATGTTACAAAAAGGGCAAACAACTATTAATATCCCACTCTATCTCGCTCTTTCATCGTCGGGGAAGTAGCCCATTTCTGGTTTTATACCCTCGCACAAAATGGATTACAGCCACTGAGCGTATCCCCTACTACAACATCACAAGTCGTTCACATTAGTACGACTGTAGCAACAACAACGATAACATCCCTTTAAAACCACAAAGATGTACATGCTACCAAGGACATTTGGTCATGTTTAATTCAACATGAGCACTTTATAGAGGGTAATAACCGTCACATTTCATTGACATAAACATTTGACATTTTCAGACATGGCGCTACAGATGTACAATATTTTTACGCATGAAACTGGGTTTTTGAAGCAGCTGCTGTATTCTTCCTCCCATGTGATACAAAAGTGCCAACATCCAAATTTATTAACCGGACATTTCCTTCTACCATCTGCTTACTGTTAGCTGTCAATTCCGGAAGATCTACATAATCATATTCCTTCTTTAGTTCTGCAAGTTCAGGCTGCAATGTTTGTACTACCTATGCTGTACCTCTAGAATATCTTGTACCTATGCTGTACCACTAGATTCAAAATGTGGTTATATTCTCTTTATACATCTGTTTAAACCATCCATACTGTACTACTACAGTACCCACAAAACCACAATGAGTATTATAAGTGGTACAGCTATACTATTTATCTACATGTGTATTCAGTATGTCCCCAATGTTGATTTACATGAGGTACTACAGAGCCACTATGATCATAGATATGCAAGAACTCTTGCGCACCCAAAGAGTACAGACAACATTTCACATGGGGTGGTTTATGCAACGTATAGGCCTCCAACTTGAACTACAGGAGAAATCTGAATGTATAATATTTACTAATTTGTTAGGAGAGACAAATTTCCTCTCTACTTTAAGGGAACAAGCACTTATTAGAGTTTGACATTTTACTATTAGTGCTGTCAAGTATAAGACCTTGATGGATGGGCTAATGTTCAGTCACATAACTCAACTTATTAACACTCCGCAAGTTATGAGTGTACTTAGCACATGAGTTAAAAATGTTGACATTCTTATCAACTTAATTGAAATTCCATTCTCCGCAAAATGTAACGTGTCACTCAAAACTGGCAAAATGAAATTGAATCAAAATTACCTTATATTGTAAAATCTGTCTATTTTAGTGTAAAAGGAAGTAAGAAAGATAAAGCGGAATATATGAGAAGACAGAGCACAAATGAGTTGTGAGAGACGAGAGAATAACGGTGAGAGAAAGAGGGTGAGAGGGTACAACTAGATAGGAAGAAGGCAATGGAACTATTTTAATGAGGTATGTTCATGGTTTAACATGAGTTCATACACAGGACAACTACAGAGCTATTTTTACCACCAAAATGTTAACTGCACACTGAGCAACCCACTTATTAACTACAATATGAATCTGCAAAAAGCCATGTAGCACAGTTATTAAACAAAACTAGATCTAATTCACTAACTCCGCAAAATGACTTCACTTTGGGAAGTCAATTACTTTTGTTTATTCAATGATTGCTTTTTAGATATTGTCAATCCCGTTGTCAATCTCTGTGACCTAAATTTCAAGAGACGGTTTGCTGCATTTCTGCACATGATCATCCCATCTCCAAAGACCCTTGTGAATCACTACCATCAACACACCAGACCAATTGGCTGTTCCACTTGAAATCCACACATCCCCTACTGAACACAATATCTTAATCTTCCACACAGGGAGTGTGAATTTCAAATGGGGTACCTGAATGGGTGACTCCATTTGAAATCTACACTCCCTGTGTGTGAGATTAAGGTTATGTCTTCAATAGGGGGGTGTATGGATTTTAACTGGGATAGCCCAATTCCATAACAGATATACATATTTTCTTGGTCATACTACGGTAGAACAAACTGCCTGGGGCTTGATATTAGTAATAATTCCTTGTAAAATTGAAGAGATATCCGCAAACCAGTAGATATGTTGATCCTGTTAATGGTGGGATATTCTTAGCATTTACTTAACACTGAGACACAGTTATAAACATGAACTCACTGTTGCTAACCTATTTTTTGAAATTCAAAGGTGTTCTTCCTGCAATTTCTGATAAAAATATATAGGCCTATAGCGAAGCAATAAAA
The DNA here is from genome assembly GCF_039555335.1 of Amphiura filiformis. NCBI lineage: Eukaryota > Metazoa > Echinodermata > Ophiuroidea > Amphilepidida > Amphiuridae > Amphiura > Amphiura filiformis. The sequence continues at coordinate 40,614,900 of NC_092635.1, read as the reverse complement.
TAAACCAGTATTTCTAGATTTTTTAATTTCTGATTGTTAACATGCACAATATTACTATCAGTCAAGAGTTAATATTTTGCCTCCAAAACTGACCATGATTTATTTTAAAACAGAAATATAATATGCTGAAAATCAACTTCCTTCACTGAATCAGATCTGTTTTCCCATTTTTCCCCATTTAATATTTCTTTGTTTTTGTAAGAGTATTTTTCCAGAATCCAAAAATATGCATCGTCTAGTGTTACCAATAAATACAAATAGATTTGTTTATACTTGCTATTTAATATGCTTTATGAAAATCGTGAATATTATTAAAACTATGAAACTGTAATCTTTAAAAAAAAACCCAGATATATGGCCTACACTAGCTTCAGAGAAGTGTGGCACTCTTTTGCTCCGATTGACACAAGCACCCTGTTAATGAGGGACATACAAAGAGCTTTGTGTTCCCTTCATGAGTGCTGCTTGTTGTTATGATCGTCAGGCAATTGAATCAGCCAATCAGAACCCCACTTCCGTGTTTACACAGTGTACGGTCTCAAAATGTAAACAAGTGCTGTTTTTCTCTGCCAGCTAGTGTAATACATCCCACAATCATTCAGCATTCATGGATGCAGATCTACCAGTACCCTACTCCACATAATATCAAATAACCATCATATTGCCAGGATCTGCTCCCTGAGTTTTCATGTACATACTCAAGAACTCAGCACAGAACTTCAAACTAGCTCATGAGACCAACTTGAAAAGCTTAAACATGGCCATAGACACCTAGCATTCAAAACTTCCAAGTCTATCACCTTATTGACTGAGATGATTTGACTGCTTCCATGATTCAACCTTTACAAAACCAAAAGTTGTGGGGTAAAAAAGTGCAAGTTTTCCTATTTTGGGTTCCTATTTTTCCAACCACTAATCAAAGAAAAGTATGACACAAAATCATCTCACTCATCACATGCTTACTATATTGCATCCTCTTTTATTTTTACCCCGTCATGACACTTCTCTTGAGGCGGCCCACTTTCCGTTGTCCATTTGATAATGAACCGCCTGACTACTTCCTAACCTAAAGAACACTTCCACCATGCCGGTGTGTAATTCACCAGACCACAAAAAAAGTGTGACAGGTTACACGGCTGATTCACTGGAAAACTTCCAAACAAACGCTGACTGACCGACCATCAGCCATCAGTGAATCATAACATTAGTGTGATCGCCATGACAATTACAGTGAAGATGATTCAATTTGCTTTATACCCCAAAACAGATAATGTTCAATTAATCTCAGCTGCTTAGTGTTAGCCATCACAGTGATAGACACAAATTTCTATATGACACCTAGCAAAACATGTGATATTCATGCTTTGCTAGGGGCCATATAGGTTGTGTTTATAGTAGGCATTATATGATATAACTTTCTATTATATTCTTTATAATAACAGATAACACACCCGAATGTAAATAAACTTTTTTCGTGAGCGCAATATACCGTATTCATTCCATTAACCACCCATGCCCCTATAAGCGTCCACCCAGTGTCTTTACAACAAGCAAAATGTGATATTTATTAGTTTGTTAACTGCCCATGCATATCTGAATCATGACATGGTCCGCATCATATGACACACTGATGTGATGATGGATGAATATTTTGGCACTTATTTACATATTGTTGGCCTAAACAAAGCAAAATAATAAGTACCCACCCAAAATGACTTTGTTAAGCACACAGGGCGGTTAATGGGACGAATACGTTACCTACGTTTTCATGATTTAATAGAAATATAATAATCCTGAATTAGGTCAATTGGGAGTTGTATGAAAACTGTCAAATTGCATTAAATATCATCATATTTGAGCCAGCTCATACACCATAAATAACTTCTTTCATAATTTTTCCTAATGAAAACAAGACAATGTACATGTACTAAAATGATTTATGCAGACACCCTACACAAACAAACAATGTCCATGCGGATCTGCACATCATGCAAGCAAACTGCGTAAAGGAAAATGTCTTATTATTCACAATGACCACCTTACAAATCGTGCATCGTCATTAACTTCTAAATACATACCGACGACATCATCATATTTGAGCCAGCTCAGACACCATAAATAACTTCTTTCATAATTTTTCATAATGAAAACAAGACTCTGCATTGTGCACGAACAAACAATGTCCATACACCTATCTGCACATCATGTAAGCAAGCAGCATCCATTGATATATTCCTCGCTTCCAAAATCAAACCGTTTCGATTATTCACAATGCCCTCCTAACAACTCATGAACCGTCATTAACTTCTAAATACATACCGACAACTTAAGAATTTAATAGAAATTTAATAATCTTGCATTAGGTCCAATTAGGAGTTGCATCAAACTTGTCAATCTATATCAAACGTCATCATATGAGCCACGTCATACACCATAAGTAGACCTTTCTTAACCACTATTTTGTGCTTACGTACAACTTATGATGATTGAATCATTGTCAAGTTGCTGTTGCACAGAAGTTGTCACATATATTAACCTTCAGATATTATTCCTTTAACACAGACATTAATGCAGAGTAACAGTGCACATATGCAGTGCAATAGGTGAATTTCTGATGAAATATATCCAAAACAAGATTTCTTAAACAGGACTGTCGAAAAGATTTTCCTCAACATCAGGCATGAGAATACATTTCAATGAAAAAAAAGACAAATTCTAAACAATCAAGGAAAAAGTGTGTGAAATGTGGCAAAAAAATGCTCAAAACAGGCTAAAAAGAAATTTGGGCACCCCAAAAAGAAATTCCTTTTAAAAAGGAAAATTCTCATGCCTGCAACATGCACATCGCAATGAACACAAACCAACTCTATCCATTCTTGCTTCTTTCTTTAGATAATACCAAGATAAATATATTAGTATCTTGTGATCAACAAGAAAGAATAAGTAAGAAACCTTATAATAAGAAAATTAAGTCTTAATAAGAAATAAGAAAAATTTGCCCATTCTGTCAAAACTGCCTTCATGAAATCCCTTCATTATTCTTGGCTCTTTTCTTAAGTCCAACCTACCACAAGAAACCCTAGGCATGGAAACGTGCCAGCTTTTACTGACCATTTGTCATTCAATATTAGAACAGTCAGCATTACAAAAGTGTAACTTGGCTTTCCTGATCATTATGCAAGGCTATGATACATACTGCTAATATAGCCTTCGACACAACCTTGCAAATGATATTTTGACCGATATTTTCATTCAAAACATGCTATAAAGCTGTAAATCATTCAAAATGAGTAGATTTACATGTTTCTTATTAGTACTCATATTCTTTGAATCAAATAAACAACAAAGATGTCACAAACCGGCACTTCTAAGTATTAGTATCAAGCAAAAGGACAAGCAGTACTTTAGTCATTTTGGGACGGATCCAACATTAACAGATTTCAAGAACCTGAATAAGAATGCTTACATAGTGTATTATGTGCATTTACATAATAGAAAGCCTCATATTAGGCTATTCCATTTAAAATCCATACTACCCCTGTAGAAGATTTTGGAAATACCTTCCACTGGAGGAGTATAAATATCAAATGGAATGAACACATTAGGTAGCTCTATTTGAAACGCATTCTCCCTCTGTAGAAGATTCAGTTTGAATCTTTCGCAGAGGGTGTATTATTCAAATGGAGCTGCCTAATATGTTCATTCCTTTTGAAATTCACACTCCCCCTGTGAAAGATATTTTCACAATCTTCTACAGGGGTGGTGTGGATTTTAACTGAATAGTCTAAATGCTTAAATAGTGTATAATGTCCATTTACATAATAGAAAGTCTCATATATTGACTGTACACTGGCTTTGTTCTGAGCAAGAATACAAATATTTCTTTCAGAAATGGAACCAGTTTGCTGGTAATCTTCGTAATCTCAAATCGGATCATTATAGTGGTATGCACTCAGTGGTCTAAATTGTCACAAAATGTGATGTGATCAAGCAGAAGTCGGAAATATTGATCTTGAGATATAGCCTAACAAATGAAATATTTCCTTTTGTTTGCTATTGTTTTGTAAACTCTGTAACTGTTCATATCTTTTGAACTTTTCCATTTTCAATGGGGTTTGCTGCAAAATGTAGCTTTGCCAATGATTGTTACAATCCAATAAAAACCCGAAAATTGAATATGACCCGACTTCAGACTGATTTTGCTTGATCACACCACAAATAAGTAAAATAATAGTTTTACTAGATCACAAGTGTAAAGTTTCTAATATGAATAATTGCAGACTACCATTCCACAAAAACAAGAGGTATTTTTTTTGCAAAATATCCAGAAAAGTACACCAAAGAGCTTATTATTTAACCCCAGGACTACTACAGCATTTCTGATTGGTTGATAACTTGAAATGCTCATTTCAATTGCCAATTATGACTAGGCTTTAAACTACTTATGGTCAAACTTGCATTTGCAGATAATCTTATTAAAACCCTCCTTGATTGGTTCAAAATTGGACACAATATTCGTTTTGGCCAATCGACAGGTAGTTCTCATAGGGTTCAAGTATGGTACTTACTGATCTCTTTTAGGCTCTCAGTTTTCTTTCTCCTCCTTGGTACAGCAGATATCTGATCGGCAGTGGCTAAGGGAGCACCAGAATTATCTGGCGGAAGGATTGCTATGATATCAGTGTCATCAGCAGTCGGACTTGTCTGCTTCTCACCATCAGTCTATTGGAGAAAAAACATGGTTATGATGTGAAAGAGAGCAAATGAAATATATCACCATAATTTGTTAATTACTAGACACCAATGGGGACAAAAAAAGTTTGTTATATAAAAGAAACTCCTCTAAGGTGAGGCCATTTAAAAAAAATTAATATCCCACAATCCAAACACAAATGGGCACACAAATGTACCACAAATGTGTAATAATAAAAGCAAAATATTGGTACAAAGTTTGAGAACATTTATATTTATTTCTCATTCATAAAATTTGAATTAAATTTTCTTTCATGTAAGAATTTTGATTTTATATGTTTGCATCATATTAAAATTGGATGTATCAACCTAGTCTTTGTAACCCTTTACTTCACACTGCGGTGATCTCATCGCATACAGAGCTTTAAGTTTAATACCATGTTAAACAACATTACTCGAAAGGTTGACATGTAAATTTTAACAAAATTAAAACATTCCAGCATCTTCTTCATAAAAAAATATTGTCTATAGTCTTGTCTTGTCTCCCTGGCGACGCAACCGCGTAAATTCACTGATTCGATTCTGCAAAGGCAAAATCCAATATGGCATTACTTGAGACAAGAAACACTGTAGGAAAATTAATTGAGCAATCTTTCGAGTAACATTGTTTAATAGCATGGTATTAAACTTATAGCTCTGTATGCATAATGATCGTGTTGCGTGAAATAGATCAGTATGTGACGATTTTCTCTATTATCTGATTCATAATTTCATGTTTTGAAATGTGATATAATATGCCTAATAATTCACATTTGTCTTTAGAACTAGCAATAATTGACTTTAAAGGAGTATTTCGTGATCCTATCATCCTCTTTTTATGACATTTTTCAGTAAATATCCAGGAAAAAAGCTTATTACCAAAATTTCAGTAGAATCCGATTTTGCATTTGCCAGTTATGCATGATTATGTGAGTACACTGCTCCATAGGCCACTGTTGAAATTTTACACCAGAGCGTAATTCAAATTTGACAATATTTTTGGTAAACAAAATAATCTGCAAGAAATTTTTTGTACATAAACATGTAGCCAGAGGTTTCCAGTGGAATAAAAATCTCAACTTTTTTTAAGAAGTGGGGGTTTGAGGTTGTGGATCACAAAATGCTCTTTTAAATACTGTATAATAAATAAGCACAACACCTATGCAGTAATATACAAAGTACTTATGGCAGCTGATCATGTGTTAACTACATCGGGAAGTTACTGAAGCATTTCATATCATATACACTGATGACTCAATGTATACAAGATCAATTACTACTTACCTACATACTAACACACTCCTAATAACAAATACATCTTAATCCGCAATAAATAATATCCTTCGTATTATATCCATAGAAACTGATCAACAAACGAGTCCCAAGATTACCACAAACGTAATATTCCAAGACGTATTAATCCCAGAGTAATCCAAGCATTATCATATGAAGGTTAAAACTTCAAAGTACTCCATAAAACTAGTTCCATTCACTTGTGTGTTCAATCTTTGTGCGAATGGGCCAAGGAAACGATAGATAATTTTGAGCTGCCTGTGACGTGCCACTGTTAGTGTTGCAAACTTAATGGTGAATCATCAGGTTACTGGTCTGTCAGCTGTGAATGACAGTTCTGACCACGGATTGGGTTACAAGGAAGGGGGTTCGCAACTTTGTGAGTGAGACTTTCAAGAACAGACATAATTAATGAACTCTGTATCTTCTTCCTATGAGCTGACAGTAGGGTTGCCAAACCCGTGACTTGGAAGCTCAACTGGGAAACTTTTGCAGATTTTCCCAGCAACTTATGAACATTCCATGTGATAAAGAAAAAAAAAGAGCAATTTTCAACATTGGCTCCCGCCACTTCTGGTAGTTTTGTCCCCCATAGAAACCAATGGTCACAAGAAAAATTAGGTGATTCTGAATATTTCACCCACGATTAAGGCTGAACATTTTTGGCAATCCTTAGAGAGTTCACAAGTTTACCTACCTGGCTTCCAAGGCCCACTAATTTGTTAGGCCAAATGTGGGTGTAGCGCATGATGATTCTTACAACGTCATAGAAATGATAACAATTTTTAAGTACTGCAGCTCAACTAAATGTGTTCTTGTCAGTTTCAGTTTATTTCATGTTTCATATACGCACATCTTTACTCCACAAATTCAAAAGGTGCAGTGAAGGTGTACGCAAATTGATGATACGCAATCAGCGTTTCAATCACAACAGCTTTGGGGAATTCCCCAAATTTGTCAACATGATACTATTTTTCACCCCGATGTGGCAGTGACATCAGTGGGCATATCATAGGGTTAGGTTTGAAATCGCCAGTGGTCGCTCAAAGCGCTGGCGTACACACATGCGCTTAAAGATGCCGCATGGATGTGTGTGCAAAACAGCTGCCTCAACACGTTGATGTCACTGCTACATCATGACGGAAGAATGGCATAGCCATACAACAACCAAATTAAACTCGTATACAAGTCCACGTAAATTTTTTTCCCAAAAAGATCTAATTGGGAAAAAAAATGATATCTTCAACAGGAAAGGTCAAAATTTTCATATGATGGATGGCTTTTCCTCCCAGCTCATACATTTTAAGTTCATATAATTTGATTTATAAAGTTCACTTCGAGGACTGTTAAATATCAAACATTTCATTTTTTAATAATAATATTTGTCATAAAATTTGTATTATATTGCAAATTTCAATAAAATCAAAATTTGATATTAGACAGATATTCTGTGTATTCAGAACGCATTTTAGTTTGTCCGTTGTGCTCTCAGGCCCCACAAAAATATTGTGAAAATGTTGCTATCCGAGCCCTTAACCCCATGAGAACTACCTGCCAATTGGCCAAAAATAGGTTTTTATTTTTAATTGGAACAATCAACAACATTATTGGGTGAATTATTTGCAAAGCTCCATTCTGATTGGTGATTAAAGTAAAGATATCATGTAATTGACCAATCAGAGGCAATGTTAGATCGACAGGTAGTGCTCAGGGGGTTAAAAGAATCCCAAATTTCCACTGCAGTTTTGTTATCTTACCTGACTACTCTCCATCAGGTCCTCACCGTCTGCCAGCGTGACTTGGCTTGGGCTTAGAGTAGGACTCGTAACGGGACTACCCATGTCATCTGTACAAGTAACAAAAATACATATAAATGATCTATGGCTGAAAATGTACATTGTGGTTACTTCTTGAAAATGTCAAAGATCCTGTGTTCATTTCATCTGATTTGTAACCCATGCAACCAATCATCATATGATCCCATATCAGCTGGCCAGACTAAATGTCAATTGTGTAACAGAGTAACATAGACAACATCTACAATATTTTATCAGAGCATCTTGCACCTTTATCAATAATTCCATTACTACTATATTTGTCCAAATGAATATTGTTTCTATTTTAGCTTAATGTAGCTTAGAATAGTATGCATTGCATCTTGTTTCTGAATTCTAAAACAGATTTTATTGCATTTTTAAGGGTAGTATTTGAAATCTTAAATATCACAAAAACAAATGGTTATATAATACAAACAAAGCCCAAAACAATGGGCTATTCCATTTCAAATCTGTACCGCCCCTGGGGAAGATTTTAAACTAAAGTCTTCCATAGGGGGAGTTAGAGTTTCGAACAGAACATACAATTGGGTTGCTTCCATTTGAAATACTCACTTCAGTTGTGAAAGATATAGATAAAGCTATAATATATATGGAGTATCAGTTCCAAAATTATTAAACCTGACCAATTATATTTGAAAAACATACTCCCCCTATGCCTATGGAACATTTTCCAAAATCTTCCACAGGGGTAGTGTGGATTTCAATTGGAATAGCCCAATGGTAGCAGTGCCGAAAGAGCAGAAATAATTAAAAAAGTGAAAGAGCCACTTGTGCACAATGGAAAACTAGCTGGATATCATGGCGTCTTTTATTTTGTTGTTTGTTTTGTTTCACTCTTGTTGTTGTTTTCAGAGTGACCTTTTGCCCAAGACAGATCTAATAAATAGTTGAAACTTGCCTGCTATACAGATTTCTTTTAGCAACAAGATTAATATACTAACAAATTAAAATTCAGGAAAATAACAAATATTGCACGAAATTACAAGCTACTGGCGACTACCAATATTATTCTGCCATTGCTAATCAGGTTCAATTAATTTCATAAAGCAATCAAGGTACTTGGGAGGGCACTTGTTAATTAAATCTTGTTCCTTTATAATTAATTTTTAATCTAGTAGGATTTCTGTATGCAGGACAGTTCCAGGAAATTATACATTGACACAAAGTCCTAACACCTTGATGTAGCTATACAACCCCCATGGCACAGTTCTGCAACCAATATATGACTTGACAGCAAAGTCATTGGGTATGATGCACAGTACATAAACTACATTAGGTGTTTGAATGATGATAATTAAGTATCAAGATTATGAATTATGTAAATAAAAAAGGGATAGGTCAAGGAAACATTTTCTTATGGCTAACGACTAGAAATTTGTCACAATCCTACAAAACTTGTCACTGCAAGAAAAATCATGTTCAGGCTTATGTTTTGTGCGTATTTTGGTTAAGAAACAAGTCTTTCCACAGTTATTTACAGGTGATAGACACTGTTTCAGGCACAACATGTGATATGCCATATGCTTGCTGCCTTGTGTTCTTATACATGTTATCAATACTATGATCGTGACACAATCCAATTAGTCGGCTTAAGGGATCTAAAATGAGCGTTTATTATGCGTTTCGACAGTATTTTTGTGGGACATGAGAGCACCTCAGACCTATCGAATTGCATTCTGAATCTGAAGCATGTCTTTCTGATATCAAATAATTTTCATTTTTTGAAAATCACAATATAATACAAATTTTATGACAAATTATAAAAATTTGATATTTTTCAAATTTTGATATATAACAGTCCTCGAAGTAAATTATATAAATCTAATGATATATTCTTAAAGTGTATGTAGCAGGGAGGAAAAGCCGACGGTCAATTGAAAATTTTGACCTTTCATATTGAAGATATGGATTTTTTCCCAAAAAGACCTAATTTTTTTGGTGTTTTGGGAAAAAAATCCATATCTTCAATCTGAAAGGTCAAAATTTTCAATTGATCGTCGGCTTTTCATCCCACCTACATACACTTTAAGTATAAATCATCAGATTTATAAAGTTTACTTCAAGTACTGTTAAATATCAAAAATATCAATTTTAATGATTTGCCATAAAATGTGTATTAAATTGCGAATTTCAAAAAATCAAAATTATTTGATATCAGAATGACATTCTTCGTATTCAGAATGCAATTCGATATGTCTGATGTGCTCTAATGTCCCAAAATAAATACTGTCCAAACGTCATACCCCACCCTTAATGAAATGAGGAGAATAAAACAATAAACAACATATTACAATTAATTGTTCAAACCTATGAGCTCAACACAAAATTAAGATGTACCTCAAATTTTCGGTCACAACTTTGACCTTCATCAGGAGACTGACCACCCAATTGTACATCAAGTTTTGGGTCAAGTGTCCAAAAGGTTACTGATCCAAGACTTGGGATGATGAAGGTCATTGTTGCGACCAACAATTTGAGGTCAAGTCTTAATTTTGATTTGATATCATAGGTTTAAGCAATTAATTACAAAGTCTACCAACACAGATGAACTTTCATGCTAATATTAAAAGACACATTTACATATCAAAAGTTCAAAACTCTTCGACTAAGTTTGCAAGGGGATTAATGATTTCAATGTTGGTAACCTTGGCTACTATAGCAAATTAGTAGTCATGATATTAACAACTCAATTTTCACAATTTACAACTTCGGTCTGAACGGATCAGATCATGTCACAATGGGAAATTCCAAGCGCATTATTCTGCAACGCAAAGTTTGCATATAAACTTCGCTTTGCGGAATGATGCGCTTGGAATGGAATTGTCCACATATTGTTTTGAATGGAAGTGAAGTTCAATAGCATGTGCCATGTTCACTCTTAGTTATGCCTCTCCTTAGCCAATATTACAAAGGTACCTCATTTATGTAAAAAATACAAAAAGTTGTAAGGCAGCTTTAGGTATCTAGGCACTTCATATCTTGTCCATCCATATGATTAGAAAGTGGACATATTCTGTGTAGTGTTAATTACAAAGTTCACTTAAATGGTTTTTCTACGAAACACCCACACACAATCTCAATGAACCCCAGGTGCATAACCTTTCTGTTTGGGTATGGGGAGGATGCAAGTGTGGCTAAATTTAACAATATTCCCAACTGTAGTATTGTTGATTTCATAGGTTTAATTACACTTTACCTCAGGCGTGGAGAATGGCAAGGTTCATATTTACTGATTATGTCCATTTTCATTGAAAAACAACAATAACAACAGCAGCTGCAGCATTAGCAACACTTGTCTTTCATGTTGCGAATTGAAAGTGCTCTCTGTCTCCCCGACCCTCCCTCCTTTCTCCTCTCTCTATCACACTCAAATCTCACTTTCTGTCTCGCTCATTTGCTTGCTCTGTCTCTTGCTTTCTCTCACTCTCTTTCTCTCAAGCCCCTTTCCCTCCTCTCTTTCTCCTCTCCTCCCCTTCCCTCTCCTCCTCCCTCTCCCCTCCTCTCTATCTCTCTAAAAATTGTTCATTTCATATTGCATAAAACATGAGAGTATACCTGCTGCTACTAAAAACTTAACTAGGCCTATCATGTTGTAACTGTTGACCTGGGGTTTCATAGGACAGATGAATATCCTCCCCCATTCTCACCACTGTGTCCTTCTTTCTCTCAAGCCCTTGAATTCTTCATTTCCCCTCTCCCTCCCTCTCCTCACCCTCTTTCTCCCCTCCTCTCTCTCTCTCTCTCTCTCTCTCTTTCTCACGAAAAAGTGCACATTTGATAATTTGATATTGCATAAAGCATGAGAATATACAGGCTGCTACCAAAAACTAGGACTATTATGTTGAAACTGTTGACCTGGGGTTTCATAGGAGAGGTCCATAGGCTCCCTCATTCTCACCACTGTGCCCTCACCCTCTGGTCGATATCTACTAACATCATTTCCATGTCCTAGGGTTTCATGGGACAGGCCCATAGACTCCCCTATTCTTACTACCGTGTTCTCGCCCTCTGGTCCCTATCCTTGTACATCAATTCCCCATCCATGGCATTTCATAGGACAGGCCCATAGGCTCCCCATTCTCATCACTCTGTCCTTACCCTCTGGTCCCTATCCTCTTACATCATTCATTTCCCCATCCATACCTTTTTCTTTGGATTCTCTAGAAGGTTCCATGCGTAGTGGGGATATCCTAGTGTCCATCATGTGGCGTGGTGATAACCGTCCATCCATACCACGAGGGGACAGTCTTCCATCCATATGAGGGGATAATCTACATGTAGCAGGGTGAGGGGATAATCTGGAGCCGTAACTCCGGGGTTCCAATTCCTCCCCACTATCTGTGTCCAGATGAACCATGCTTTTACTGTAAAAAACAGAAAAGGAAAACAGGTTTAAATGGATTAGAAGCAAGTTTTCTTTGGAATAGATTAAATGATAAGTGGTTCTACTATATTTGGCAACACTCACATTTAAATGCCTATAAGGAATGGCTCCTGTTTACTTTTCCTCACAGTTCACTTTTATGCATGATACATAACGAATCATGAGTCAAACCAACTTTGCTCTTAAACCACTATGGAATATTAATGCAGGTAAAAGAACTTTTCATTGTTTATACTACTGATGGTAAATGCAATTTCAATTCCATGAGCATTGCAGTTGCTTTGATAAAACCTGTGCAATATGTATTTTTCATCAAAATTTTACTTGCTATTCCATTTGTTCACAATTTCATATACCATTTATAATATTTATATTTTATGATTTATTACTACATATATTTATGCTTCTTGTTCACAATCCATCTTTGTAAATGCAGGGCCTCCTTGGAAATCAGTGTTTTGACATTGAAGGAGCTACCCTAAGTAAAGAAAAGTTCAAATAAATAAATAAATATATAGATATAGTGTCATTGTACAGGCAGTCATTGCAGGTTATTGACTTACTACATGATTAGAGAGATAATGTCAACATTGCGTTTCCGGCTCTTAGCATTTGCTTGTTAACCATCTCGGATTTTAAGTTACATAAATATATCAGTACTATGATTACTGTCTGCTGGAGTGTTTATCTTGTTGAAAGTACCATGTTCGTTACATTAACAAAGTCATTTTGGGTGGGCCCTTATTTTTTACATTGTTTAAGCCGACAATACGTAAAAAAGGCCCAAAATATTCATCTATCATCATCAGTGTGTCATATGTTTCAGACCATGATTCAGATTTGCATGGGCAGTTAATAAACTAATATCAGTTTGCATGCCACTGTTTTTCCAGTTTTGCTCATTGTAAAAGTCACTGAGTGGGCGCTTATAGGGGCATGGTAGGTTAAAGGAACAAATACGGTAGATCTGAAATAATAATCCCTAATTGCCAAAACTGAGTAAATCATTGTTCTAAGAATTATTATGATCTAACTGACAGGATACCAATAAACTTAATAACCAACCTTAAAGTAGAAAATCCTAAATTCTCCCCCTGCGATTCATTAGACTTTGTTTTCAGACCAAGATCCTCAGGATCCGGACCCCAGCTGTGTCTTCTTGGGAATGGTAACTCGTCTTCTGGTTCCAGCAGATCTGGCTCCAAGATATCAGGATCTGGCATGAGATCAGCCTCTTCGGGAGAACTGTCGCTACCATCCAGTCCGTCTTCTGTATCTGGTGAGAGTAGACTGCTTTCTTCGATGTCATCTAATGCAAAGTCGTCCACCTGGATCTTGATTGCCGATCCTGGACTCTTGGGTAGATCAGCATCGGTTTGTGATTGTTTTCTCCTGGCGTTAAGGTCCCGTAAACCTGGAAAAAGTAGAAATCAAAATAAAAACTGTCAAATTCATTTCACACTTCAAAGGGATATAATTATATTTTGCTGCATTGGGCTATTCCATTTAAAATCCACACTACCCCTGTGGAAGATTTTGGAAATATCTTTCACAGGGAGAGTATGAATTTTAAATGGAATGAATACAGTTACAGCTCCATTTGAAACTCACCTTCCCTCTGTGGAAGATTCAGGTTGAATCTTTCTCAGAAGGTGTATGAAGTTCTAATGGAGCTGCCTAATGTGTTCATTCCATTTGAAATTCATACTCCCCCTGTTAAAGATATTTCCAAAATCTTTCACAGGGGTAGTGTGGATTTTAAATGGAATAGCCCATTTATATAAAATTGTAAATCAATTATTTTGTGGTAAACATAAGGCCTTCATCAAATTGTGCTAATAATGACCCTCAAACAAATTAGCCTTGTAGAATATGTGATTTGAAAGCCTCAATATTTATGTAATATTTCATCTTTGGGATGGTTAAATAACACCAGTTACATCTATAATGTAAAATATGAACACCTTGTGAAAACTATGCCGATATCAATTCATGATGACACACAAGCAAGGTCCCTAACTGCAAAATGAACTTAAGTATGCCATTACAAAAATTATTACAATATTTGGAAGCAAAAAAACATTCATGCTATAACTTTTTCATACAAAATTCAATCAAATCTCTCAGGTGATATCAATTACTTAATAAAAAATAATAACAACTAATCAAACAATCAGGATAAATTTCCCATATCACAAGGGATATATCATGGATAGTGCAATAGTACAAAAGTACATCCTTTGACTAGAAATCCATGTGAACCTGGATCAGCCCCCAAAAAATTGAAAATAAATTAATAAGATAAATAAAATGAATCAGTCAAAGGGCTGTCAAAGCCAGATAGTTTGAGAAGGGAGCCTACATTCTTAGAAACAGGCAAATTTTACATGATTTCCACTTATATTTGTGATCATATCCTGTTGCACAGAAATCAATTTTATGTTTTGCTCTCTTTTTTAATTAACAAAATTTTAAAAGAAAATCTTATTAAATTTCAATTTTAGATAATTTCCACTTAGATTTGTGATTATTTCTTGTTCCATAAAAATCAATGCTTAAAAAAGAGAAATGATAGGTCTTGCTCTTTTTTTATATTAACTAATTTTCAGAAGAAAAACTTTAGTGATTTGCCTTGTGATTCAAGCCATTTATTTTTGATAACAAGGCTGTAACCAGAGGCACTATACCTTCACTTATTTTAGATTACTGGCCTGGATGAAATCCAATAATTGAATTCTGCCCTAACTTGATTTGCTCTTCATTTTATATATTAAAAAAAAGTTTAAATAGATACAAAATGACAATCATATTTATACCAAAATGTATTACACAGAATTGTTTACTGCTGCAATGCAAACCTACCAAAATGTATTGCACAGAATTGTTTACTGCTGCAATGCAAACTTGCAAATTAACCAAATCCAAAGGAAAAGGTATTTAGAGCAGCAAACTAATTTGCAGGCTATCATTATCTATAAGTACCACAAATTTATCGGTTAATCCTTCCATACGGTATTTTACAGTTTGATAAATGAAGCAGCAGGGAAATAAATAGATAATTTGTTAGTGAATAGCGATGGAGTTCATTAACTGTTAAGTTGTCTTGCTGACTGCCTGTTAATTCCTACAGGAAGTCGACAATTGAGAGCTAATTTCAGTCTGTTGATTTACCGTATGGAACGCATCCTAATTCAATTCGGACATTGTACCCAGTGTATACCTAACAGCTAAGAATATTTGCTGTGTAACTATTCTGGGAAATCAAAGCAAAACATTGGGGGCTTTTTCAGAAACTGTTACTAATAGATGTTTATTAAGTAATACCGGTTTACAGTGAGGACGGGGCAATGTCCTAACCCTACCTTGTGGCTGATGCGCTCAATTTTGACGCGCCATCTCTTCCAGGCGTGTAATATATCCGCTTGTAAACCTGGTGATGCGATTGTTCATGAGTGATTTTTTATTTGCCTAAACAGCAGTGTGGTTGCAGTTTGTTATCTATTCAAGGAAAATTTTACCTGGTTTAACCAACTTTTTAACATATCAAACAAAGCCTCTCACAAAGCAAAAGAACAATCAATAATGATAATTGGGCTATTCCATTTAAAATCCACACTACCCCTGTGGAAGATTTTGGAAATATCTGCCACAAGGGCAGTATGAATTTCAAATGGAATGAATCTATTAGGCAGCTCCATCAGAATTTCACACACCTGAGAAAGATTCAACCTGAATCTTCCACAGAGAGAGAGGGTGAGTTTCAAATGGAGCTGCCTAATGTGTTCATTCCATTTGAAATTCATACTCCCCTTTCGAAAGATATTTCCAAAATCTTCCACAGGGGTAGTGTGGATTTTAAATGGAATGGCCCATTATTGCCAGGATGGTAAATAATTAATTATTTTGGACTTGATTGATATTTTGGACTTGATTGATCATAAAGACGAGTCACTGGAATGGTACTGTGTCAATTGCAAAGGTTAATGTTATACAGGGCAATCAGGGAAGAGTTCATTGCATATATTCCCCCCCCCCAGCTCTTATTTAGTTATGAAATTTCTTCTCAAATCTTCAAATCTCTCGGCAAAATATTTATCTAAGCACATGATCAAAATCAGATGAACCTTCAAAACACACAACATCTATCTCATCATTATAATATTTAGGCTCGGTGGACAAGAGAAAATGTCAAAGAAATGTGATTTGTTTGTTACATTGTGAATACAACATTTTATGTTACAAATTACATAAAAAATACCTCACTCTAAATACCTAATTTGAGTCACATAAAGCCTGCAAGCTGACATTTCCTACGTTCAACTATTCGCCACAGCAAAGCGTGACAATGAATCAATTTGGCCCAAAAATGCCAATGCACATAGCAATAACAACCATGCTGATATTCCTGTCTAAAGCAGAGAATGACCCTACAGGTTTGCGTTGCATCTCACAATGCAGACGCCCTCGGGAGTGAGGATCCTGTCGTTAATATCGTGTTTACAATTAAGCGACAGCTATCAAACGTCAAGTTTAGCAGCTCACGCTAACCTGGTCAATCTTTGATTTATTCCATTTATATTGCCTATGTCAATGCATGTGTGCAAGTGGCGTCACTGTGCTATGTTATATGTAGAAGAAGAAGCATTTTTAGTGTCAAAAATCACATTTTTGGCCGTAAAACGAAAGTAGTAGAATTATAACTGCCTACCTGTCTCTCTTTCTCTAAAGGCTACAAAAAGTAATTATTACTGATTTATAACTTCATAATTCCAATTATAATGACATTTCTTGGTGACAACTATGTAAGTTGGTTAAGTTACGATTCAACCACATTTGTGACACCGTAATGTCTGCAATCAAAGGCTCATACCATACATTGAGATCAAACGGTTTTTAGATTTCCTGTGTTTCGAAGTACCTCAATAGAACAAGAAGAACAAAAGTAAATACTTCTTAACGTTTTCTCCCATTTTTATTTGTGCCCTTAAAGAGTGTTTTGACATATTTTCTTCATACTACTTTATATAACAAATGAGGCACTCTTAATAAGCTATTCATATTAATTTAAGCAGGCGTATGAGTAGTTACTGCAATGAATCAAGTATGGCTTACGTCAAGTAGTATTCACAAGATCTAACCGTTTAATAGCCTTAGAGAATTCTCATCCGTTTATGTTGGCATAATATGCACTAATGTACCAGTCCTTTACCTTTAGCTCAATTTGCTTTGAAAGTGAACATACATAATTAAAGGAGAGAACTGCACAAGTTGGTTGTTGAGATGATAAAATTCAGTACCGATAAAAAAAATAGATCCTTTGTAATAGATTTACTTTCTGTATAGACATTGGGCTATTCCATTTAAAATCCACACAACCCCTGTGGAAGAATTTGGAAATGCCAACCACAGGGGGAATATGAATCTCAAATGGAATGAGCACATTAGAAAGCTCCATTTGATTTTCATACACCCACTGAGAAAGATTCAACTTGAATCTTCCCCTGAGGGAGAGCGAGTTTCAAATGGAGCTGCTAATGTGTTAATTCCATTTGAAATTCATACTCCCTCTGTGCAAGATGTTTCCCAAATCTTCCACAGGGGGAGTGTGGTTTTGAAATCGAATAGCCCATTTTGTGATAGTCTGTAACTGCTTTGAGATGATCAATGAGTATAAATAGGCCAAATGGATCAAGATAGCTTATGGAGGTTTTTTTTCCTTTTCACAAAGCTGCTCAAGTGACTGTTGCCTGATCATAACACAGTCTGCAAGTGCAATCATAGGTACCCTAGCAGATGAAAACACTATTTCCGGCTTGTTCATTAGAAGTGTTATGTAGATATCCATTATAAATCATGAAAGTGTGATAAAGACTTGGTTACATTTAAGTACAGGGGTACGGTGGCGCAGTGGTCTAAAACTTCAACTCATAATCGTGCAAGTACCTCAAGGTTGTGGGGTTGAGTCCTTGCAGCGTCAACATGTTGTGCACTTAGGCACTGCTCTTCACCCTTATTGCACCCAGGTGTACTGGCTTTATTCAATGGCAGGAAGGCAACAGACTCACTGTGGAGCAGGTGCAGAGATCTTCCGTAGGAACATCATATGGAGACTGGCCCAATTGCTTCCAAAGAGAGGTGAACATTACAGCCTGTGAACACAGGTTTGTCCAATTTACCTTTTACATGGCGTCTAATTGGATTGATCTTGGGATCCACCGTCAAAGCTGCATTGATTCTACTAATGGCATCGATGGTCAATCCTAAGATCAAACCAATTTGGGTACTGAGCCTTCTGTCCCTAGTCTAAGGAATCAGAACTAGTTCAATTTTCACAAATCAGGTCCCAACCAGAAAGTGCCTATCAAATCAGCTTGGAACATTTATCACCAAGCATCATGATACAAAAGCAATGGAGTTTGCAATTTGAGACTGACTGAGTTTCCATGCTTCTCTTTTTTGCCAACATGTATCTGCACTGATGCTTGCCCTTACCCCACCCATCCCAAACCCTAAATATAGGCTGCAATATGACTATTCAATTGTGTAAGATTATCTAAATTTATACATTTTAGTGCAGTCAATCAGACAGAAATTCAATATGTTCAATATTTATGGGAAAACTGAAGGAAAAAAATCAACTTAATTTTACACCACCACAAAATTGAATATTGGACAAATTGATAAAAACTGCGATATTCATTCCAAAAGAAATAGGGGAAAAAACCTATACTATCAATTATTTATCAAATTGTCATGCACACAGGTGTTTTTTTATTTAGAAATCATCACTTTTTTTATTCAGTTTCAACTAATCTCTGGGGTTGCCTAGAGTATTTGCAAGATGCAAACAAAGTTAGACAAAAAGTGTGCTTCTAAGTAATACTGGGTCTAGATTTTGCTGATCAATAGTAAAGCACCGCATTGTTACTAGTACTGGCATAAGGTTTCATCCACATGGTATCTGACAATCGAAATGCACACAATTATCATCTCTACTACTTATTCTATATGATATATAATATTACACATGGAGTGGCAACTCACAATATAAAATACACCTACTTCTGGCTTAAGTATTGGGTTATAGAGCTTCAAGGCGTTCTCTCAAGGTAGCCCAAACCTTGCAAGAAGCCCAATTGGGCTGCTAAATTGTGACTTTAGCAACACTGCCTGTCACTATCTGTGTGATCCCTCCAGAGGAAATTCTTCAAGCCATTTCTAGGCTGTGAAATCTAGTCTAGCACCTCTACAAGCTTTTGTAATAAAGTCAGCCAGATTTTGTAATAAGTCCGTCAGATTTAGAAATTTCTTTCCAAAACTGACGTACAAGCATTTTCAGAACCTGCAAATCAATACCAACCATAGTTTCCATCAAATAGGCGTTCTCAAAGCAAGTTCTAAACACCCCAGCGAAAATTAAATTTTTATAACTTTTCTTGACAAACTCAGTTGATATATTCATTAAGTTTGAAGACTTTTATTGACAATGTCAGCCAGCAAGGGGTTTAATCTGTGATTCTAGTGTTTCACATTTGCCAACACCCTTGTCTAGTGCAGGTAAATTACATTTGAGTTGGTGAGATGAGAGGTGAAGTCATTTACTTTAGTAATGTGGAAACCGTTTGGCAAAAACTAGAACTCGTACAATAGTGTTTAATTGATAGCCTTTGGGACGAAAATTTAAAGAAGAGTTCTGGATCTGACACAAAAGCTTGAAAAATGGTTTCCAGCATAAAATAAAAAAATAAATGTAGATATTTATATAGCGCTTTATGCCGTAAACAGCCTCAAAGCGCTTTACATTTATTCCGCCGTTATTAGAATATGTCGGAACCACGTTTGCTGCCTACAAATGGCGCAGGGTTCATCAGTACAACGACTGTGACTACCCCTAACAGCTTCCCATTGCACCTGGGTGGGGTGAGGCAAGCGTGACAAAGCGCCTTGCCCAAGGGCGCAACACGGTGGCGGGACGGGGACTCGAACCCACGCACGTCAAGCAAGCTCTCAGATTATGAGTCCAAGGCCGTAACCACTGAGCCACCGTGCCCTCACGTATATTAAGATACTGTTAGGCTGCTCACAAACATTACGCTTTTCTGATTCTTTCAGATATCACACAAAAAAAAAAAAAAATTGTACATTTTTGTACAACATTGTCCAATTTACTGGCAACAAAATATACTGAAAATTCAATCACACTTAGAACTTCATGTCCCAAGAATTTGTCCACTTCCTTTGTTTACATCTCAAAATCACATTTTCCCATGTACGACTTGCTTGGCTTTATCACAACAAACATATAAATTTTATATAATACAATTGACATAGAAATAGAAGTTACATGACCAATTTGTGTGGGTGTTCTAAATATATCCCGGTTTAACCTGCATCACATAGATAGATGGTTTAATTAGATACTTTTACACAGCTGCTTCCAAAACCAGTCCATCATGCTTGAAATCCTATCCTAAATATCGCCAAAAGAAGTGCTAGCAAAGGTGCCACCAACACAAAATCATCCAAGCACACTTTATCAAACTCTACTCGTGCCTCAAGAGACAATAGTCTTTATTGTGCCCTTTCCTTGTATTATCTCCTCATCAAGTTAAGTGCTGACACGGTGTTACAACAGCCTGACGTCAGAAACGAGTCTCTAAGCTAACCTTACGTACACCTCCAAGACCGTCTACAACAAATGCTCAGGATACAGTAGAGGTTAAGACCATTTTCTGCTAGATCAGGGACAAAATAAACCAGATTGTTTCGATCAATATTGGTTTGTGGTTCAAAGGTTTCTTATTGTTTTTTGGGTGTTTTTTAATAATGCAACTTGAAACACTATTTTCACATGTGAAATGCTCACAGTTTTTTTAAATGTGTTATTTTTCTGAAAATAATGCGACCCTGGTATTGCTCTTTACAGAATGGAGAAAAAATACCCCCCTTTTAACGTCCAGTAAATGCTCAAAACTATCTGCTCATCCAACTGTATGCAAGGCACTGACCTGCACAAATCGAAATCTTTAGTAATAAAATGTTGGCAACACTTCTAGCTGTCGGGCACTAAATAAGCAGAAGAGTTCACCTTTCCAAGTCTTATTTTGCCTCTATTTTGGGAGCTTTTTAGCCAATTGAACAGGTTACCATGGGCTATCTGTCACTTTTACATGTGACATCTAATTGGAGCAGCGAACACAAGGGCCTTAAAAATTCCCAAAAGTCAGCACTAGCTAGCACAGGTTTTTAGCTTATATTTTCTCATATTTTCCACCCTCAAACCACTGCTGGTAGTTTAAGTGTTTCGTGAGGTTTATGTAAACCATTGCCTTGAGATTGCAACACGAGAGATAAATGGGGAAGAGAAGTGTTGGAATGAAATAAAAATTTCTTCCTGGAATGAAGACAAGTGGCGATATTATTGTTGAGACAGACAATGAAGCTGTGGCTTGTTTTCTGCTCTAGATCTCTAAGCGATGAGCAGCGGTTACAAATTTCAGCTGTTATTTTTCACTTATTTCTATTTGACTACTAGACAAGACAAAATTACCAAGTTGGTTTTTCGATTGGTGTTTTTCAACTAAATATACATTCTATTTATAGACAAGACGTCTTTCATTAAATGCAGCGAAGGAGAAAAGTGCATCACGATTGTATTCGATGCAATGTTTTCACAGGTTTTAGAAGTTTGCCACTTCCATTTCCTGAAGTCCGGACTTGAATTCTTAATCATATAAAATCTTGAGTACAACATAGATATTGAAAATGATGTGGTTTTGATGAAACTTTTTTTCTAGTTTAAACAAGCAGTAAAAAAATAGATGGTTGGTTGAAAATAAAATCCATCTATTTGTAGACTTCTACAGAAGTACATTCAATGCACTCCATAGCTCCTCCAATTGAATTTAGACTTTTTTTATAATAAAATTTACATACTTGAAGAGTACGATTTTTTTTTACAAATTTCTACTAGAAGGATGTAAAAAAAGATTTCATGTCTGGAAATCACACCCAGAATCCAAAATATACAAATCTGTGCACTGCACCTTTATCCATTGGCTTAGGTCAATACCAGAGTAAACAATATGGTGTATCACTCCATCTACAAGCATAGCAGACACCATCCACAAAAACACTATTTGGAGTTTGAGCAACTGCATTACTGATACAGGCGGCTGTACAAACATGTATTATTATAAGACCAATCTATTGTAATTTTTTGTGGAGGGTGTATGCCTTTCGCCTCGTTTCTAAGAGGCATATATGCTTGTAGATGGAATTCTACGGTATTAGAAGATACATAAAACTTTGAAACATAAAATCTGCTGATTCATGTTGTTTCATGAGGGCACGGTGGCTCAGTGGTTACGGCCTTGGACTCATAATCTGAGAGCTTGCTTGACGTGCGTGGGATCGATTCCCCGTCCCACCAACATGTTGCGCCCTTGGGCAAGGCGCTTTGCCTCGCTTGCCTCACCCCACCCAGGTGCAATGGGAAGCTGTTAAGGGTAGTCACAGTCGTTGTACTGATGAATCCTGTGCCACTTGTAGGCTGCAAACGTGGTTCAGACATATTTTAATAATGGCGGAATAAATGTAAAGCGCTTTGAGGCTGTTTACGCTATATAAATATCTACATTCATTCATTCATTCATTCATTCATTCATTCATTTTGATTGATTGATTGATTGATTGATTGATTGATTGATTGATTGATTGATTGATTGATTGATTGATTGATTGATTGATTCATTCATTCATTCATTCATTCATTCATTCCACTTTTCAGTCAATTTTGGATTTTTTTAACATTTACAACAAAACTGTCACCGAGGTGTACAAATAATTAATTTGATGAATGATGCAAGTAATCTCATTGCCAGGAAACAAGCAAATGTCAAAAAGAAATGAACACAAAATATACCATTATCAAGCTGTCACGAATCAACATTGAGTATCCTTTAAGCATAGCACTGGAAATAGCCCCACACCGTCATAGAGCAGTTTACTCAAGTTCACACTATTCATCCTCTGATGATTTTGTTCAAAGCATTTATTTATTTCTGAAATCTAAAATCGACATGAACGACGGAGGCAAGGCGATGTGAACAGCCTGAGCATTGGATTCAAACAAACTATTAATAGGCATAGTTATATTGTGCCTTTTGGTGCATTTCTATAATTAGGAAATGAAATTGTCCAGCTCAATATGAGAAGCGACTGTGGTGAGTAAAATCTTTTATTGAAAACATGACAAGTTGTCTACCAAAGAGCTTCAAAGATTCCCCTGATTCAATGATACACATGTGGGACTTCTTTCCGTGACTTCTCTCTAGTCAGAAGGGTCGCTAGTCCGAAGGTTCTCTAGTATGAAAGTTCCCTAGTCTGAAAGGTCGCAAGTCCGAAAACCAAATTAAGTTTGGTAATCCGAAGGTTCTCTAGTCCGAATATAGAATAAGGGTTAGGGTTAATGTCAGGGTTAGGGTTTAGGGTTAGTGTTAGGGTTAGAGTTCTGGTTAGGTATAGGATTAGCGAGCCTTATTCTATATTCGGACTAGAAAACCTTATCCTGGCGAACCTTTCGGACTAGCAAATGGTAAATTACGTGTTCGGACTAGCGAACCTTCGGATTAAGGAGCTTTCGGACTAGGGAGCCTTAGGACTAGAGAGTTGTCACCCTTCTTTCGTCAAGTTTTTAGGCTTTGTAATTGATTATAACCAAAATAGCATCATTTTGAAAACATGGGCTATTCCATTCACCTACGGAAGACATGAGCTTAATATCCCACACAGGGGGTGTAGATTTCAAATGGAGTTATTTATTTAGGTAATCCCATATGAAATTCACACTCCCTCTGTGGAAGATCTTCCATTGGGGTTGTATGATAGCCCAATGTCACTAGACATAGTTTCTTTCCCCAATAAAAAATTATTAAAAATACTTCCACATCATCTTTAATTATTGCCCTACTTCCAATGTGTTTCTATCCTCTCAAATGCACATCCATCAACCTACTAAAGTTGAATCCATAAAACAACACACACATAGCCCGTCCTTTAAACACACTGATGACACCCATCAACTTCATCCACAGAGCCATACAAGATACCGATACACAGTCATCTATTTATATGTCAGTTTGCCGAGTAACTTAATAAGGTAATCAACATTGATTACCTATAATGATTGAATAATTAATGAGATCTGACTGTCCTGGGCTATTATAGCTGAGGAGAGATTATTATACAATAAACGGTGGCTTCATGAATCTCCTCTGCAAGAAAAACTACACTGTTTGTCCTCTGAATATTTCATGTCAAATAATACGCATTCTTAAGATGAGCTGAGCAAAAGGCTAATTACATCTGTGGTTTTATCTTACATCCTTTTTATTTTCATGTGGTAACTTGTGGTGATGCTAAGAGAGGCATCATTTTTGTTTTCAAATCTTACAGATTTTTCTCTTCACAATGTTTTTTTTTTTTTTTTTTTTTTTTTTCTCACGCACAAAATTTTAATTTAGGTAGGGAAATCGCTAAACAATACAAAATTTTAAAAAGTATAAAAAATGCAACTCGTAACACCAATACCCCTTTAACATAGGCCTACCCATGTTGACACACAAACCGACAAAGAAACAAACACAACACGTTATTTTTATTTTGCAGAAGCACGGATAACACAAATTAAGGTTAACATGCGATGTTTGTTTTGTTCATTTTGCAGCCTGAATTGCATTGACTTCGTGTTGTCCAATACACGCATGTGAGCTCATAACGTCAATCGCGTCGGCGCTAGGGCGGCGGTATCTGTGCGTGAAACAATGATTTAAGTTTACGCGTACGCATTACACATGTGACAATGATTCACAATGTTGGCAGCATTATGATAAATGTGTAATTATATAAGTCTCATTTTAGATGAGCTATGTTATTTGTGCACTTAAAAGTGTTTCAAGTCTTGAGATGCATATCAAAATATAGCAAAAAAAATTACAAAAATTGCTGGGTTTCAGGCAAGAACCAGGAAACCTTTAACAGCCAGACATTTCTATGAAACATCACTCATGTATGACCTTCAAAATCAAGAGATATTTTTTGCAGAAAGCTTAAAAAGTTCACCCTTATATAATTCCTTAGAAATTTGTTCATGCTTTTTTCATACACACCAGCATCTCTATACTGCATTTGTGTAATCTCTTGCTGCCAATTTATCCGACTCAAAACTTGACTGCATCTGAGTTCACTACTGCTCGGCTCTGTAATCCACTTTTAGAAACGTTCTGACATTTTTCATACTTGTAGACCATTCACAGATGTTTGTGTTCAGCTGTGCACTTGTCCAATAGTCATCTAACCCTAACTTCTTTCTTATTTCCTCCCCTCCCACTCAATTACCTTTTTTAGCATCCTTGGTCTCACACATGCCAACAATACTAGCACCAAGAGGACTCCGGAAAAGACAATAGGGGGATCACCAGGGAGAGATCTTTTATACCCCAGTGTTGGTAAATAAAGTCAACTCTCAATGAATAGTCAACAGAGGGCGACATATTAAGTCTTCACTCATGCTCTAGGCAAGGATCAGAAATGAACAAATTATTAATTTGAAGGACCTGGATTATGTCTGGAGCATATTATGTTTCTATAACATAAATGTGTATATCCCTAACAACAAACCTGACAAGCTGTCAAACTTGAAAACAAGATGTGTTACCATCATGCTCCAGTTCATTGAGCCTCAAACACTGACAATTTGAGTTCTTGAGCTCAAATTTGGGGAAAAAATGAACTTCTTAGCTCCAAAGCTAGTACTTTTAGTTCATAAACCCCCACAAAAATGTTGATATTTCAGTTCATCAAGCCCCTACTTTGCCCAAAAATCAGTTCTTAGTTCCCCCCGGCACTCCGCACCGCACACCCCTACCAAAATTTAAGTTGAGTGCCCCCATCCAAAAAAGGTGCACTATAATGAAAGACAAAGATAAAGACAATTTATCGCGTCTGACGTCACCTGTCAATCAAACTCGAAAGCACGGTTTGTTTACAAGTGTCGTGATGATGACTTGCTGAACGCGGATTTATAACCGGCCGGGCGCCTTATTGTTAATTTTGCACCTTTCGACATGCAAACCATCTCAAAAGTTAGTTCTTTATAGTAGGAAACTTTCTTTGGTGAAGGCACCATGTCCACAATGCCTAGAAAAGCTGTTTTTTTGCCTTGTAAAAGTACAGAATTTTTCGCCATTTGCTGCTATTCCTTTTCTCCGATTAGCACCAGATAGATCGTCTTCCTTTTCTGCCAGCTGATTAACCTGTGTAAACCAATCAAGGATCGTAATTGACAGTGACATCAGGCGCGATAAATTGTTTTTATCTCTGTCTTTAATTATAATGCAAAACTTCCTTTTTTTGCACTACAAATTTCTCGCACTGCACTATTGTTCACCTAGTACCAAAACTTACAAGTTGTGTGCACTAAATTTGCAATCACCATGAGACTGAGACTTAACACCGTAGCTTAGAAAATGATAGAAGACAATCTTGAAGGTGTGAAAGCTTAGAAAATATTTAGAGAATAACTGGGGACCGTGACATTCACAGACAGATATCCAGACAGATTTATATTAGTATGTAGACAATGTATTTGTTAGACTTTACCTTTTTTTTTTCTTTTTTTATCTTCAGCTAGTACTGGACAGGATGCACTGAATCGAGATAATGATTCTCTTCTACTTGCCTGTAGAGAAAGAAAAAAAGGAAGAGAAAAAAATGGGAAAACTTGTTAATAGTACATTCATTTACTCCATATATTCACATCTATATATTAACAGTCTGAACAGGCATGAGATGGAGGTTCAATCAAACAAGAGGAAACGCACCAAAAAAAGGAGGAAAATTAATGAATCTTATAAACTTTTACACAGGGAAGAAAAACTCAAAAGGAATTCCTCTAATCAGAGTAAGAATCTCATCCCTGCTGAAGTGTTCCTAATTTTAGGCTTGGTATGTATTAGGCCTATATTATTACCCTCATGACCCATTATTCAAAATCGCACACTGTGATTTGTTAAAACACATCACGTGAGAGCCCTTTATTCTGCAATAATGGGTCCAACGCCGTAACACATATTGTGCATAGATCAACCATAAAATTATGCTTGGATGTAATTTACGTCCACTTTCGTGACCATTTTTATCAATTTAACTCTTGTGCATGAATTTGGCCAATAAGGCGCAACAACGCAAATTACTGCACATGATCAATGCTGCAGGATACATGTATTCTTGCGTGTAGTTGTCATTCACAGTACGTAGGTATATAGCCAGACATAACCAAGCTCAGATACGGGAATAAGAAAATCAGATTGCTAGATTATTTTAACTGTGTAAGAATTTCTATTATTAATACTATTATATTCATTAGTAAAATAAATTTCATTTGTACAAAACCAAATAATTTACTCACTATTGATGGTTTCTATTATATTCAAATCATTATATTGTAAAAATCATATATAACTGCATTGCTTTAACATTGTTATATTTCCAATAAGTTTCAATTGTCAGCTTTCCAATGAATTGAGTTATATTTAATAGATTTCCATGAAAAAAAAATAATAGTGTTGAACTGGGAAAAAGGGCAACCTTTTATATATTGAGTCATATTTCTAGGTACCTCCAATACCGTACACAAATCAAACCTGGCACACAACACTGAGCAAATGTCTGGTTTTCACCACTTATTTGTACAAACACATGAAAAAGTTTGTTCAAGTTCTGTCAGCCACCTCTGAGCCAACTCTGCCTACAAAATACATGTGAAATGAGTTTCAAACTGAATATCCCAGCATGCACCATTCTTTGATATTATCATATGGTTGATAGGCTTAGGAACCGGGGTGTGGGGGGGGGGGGCTTGCAGGGGCTCCGCATACGGCCCCACTCCAATCCATCACTCCTTATGAAACTAATTGATCAGAAACCCTCAAGGAAACTAGGCTGTGTTACAGACCATGAACCTATATTGGCGCTCTGCTGCGAAGCCACTCTTGCCCCTTGGTATGGATTGCAAGGGTCTTTAGAAACATTACCACGAAACTGACATCAATGTTCATACTTTGCATCAGCGGTATAATCATGATAATTCAATAGGTATGGAAAAAAGTAACTTTTGGAAGCTAACCCTAACCCTGCCCATGGTTTTTTTGCTATCGGAAGGGAAAGAAGAAACGAAAAAGGAGAGAAGATGAACAAAGAAATCATTTGGTACCCCCAGGATTCGAACCTTAGACCCCTCGCATGCCGCGCAGGAGATCACCAGCCTCTAGCCACTGGGGTTACACTGGTCCTGCCAGCGATTCCCTGGGTATATATGACTTTGGCTGATTGCGTCATCGCATCACTTGGAATGAACGCACGAGCAGTAGTTTTAAAAGTGAGCTTTAGTGAGCTCTGGTTGGGTTAAGGTTAAGGAAGAAAAAGCACTTTTACCCATTGAAAAACATGTCAAATTTCTGTAAAAATATATGCCCATGCAACACTCCTTATCAGGCTAAGGATAAATGCACTTGTCCACAAGGAACTTATGGATCACCTTACAAACCCAATTTTTGGATGTTTGCCATGAAACTTCAGAATTAATGTTTGCAATTATTACAAAGCATCTTGGGATGTGAAATAAAAGCCTACAAATTATGTTTTCAACTCCACAATGAATAACCATACAGAGGCTAATAACAATACAAGAACCAGGTTAAACAAGTGTATACAGTATAAATAAGTGAGGAAAGGGACAGGTCTCTAGATGCTTGGCATAAGGTGATTGCACTAAAAAAGAACATTATTTTCCCATAGTTTTGTCAGAAACATGAAATGAAATCAGCTAACTCTTTACTATAGTTATATTGCAATGCTAATAACAGGTAAATCTGTATTGCTTACTCAGACTGTTGCACCCTCTCTTGAATTGAATTGTGTGTCAAGCGGGGACACTCACATGAATTGTGTGTCAAGTGGGGACACTCACACATTGTGTGTTTTCAATCGATAATCTGGGGACAAAATGGTCGATTCCAAAAACATTTTTTGATGGAATAATTCGGGGACATGACCCTACCCCTGAGCATATATCACTGGTTTTTTATTGCATTTTAAAAGATTTTAGCCATAGGGGATGCAGGGGGTACAGTTTCTCCAACCGGGTGATCCCCAGTTGGCAGATATGTCCCCGGTTGTGTAATTAAAAGCACACAACTGTCCCCGGAAGTGAGCATTTTCAGGCGCACAAGTATTTATAACAAAACAAGAGGTAGAACTGGCTCAGTTCCTCGGACTATGAGGCCGGCTGAAAGCTGGCGCGAGCGCCGCCTAACGAGGCCGAGAACCGGCCGAGAGGCGCTTGCAGCCCAGCGAGGCCGCTGCGCCACTTCAGAGGACTACTTCCAGCGGGTACTGGTCACGGCACTGGGTCCAGGGCTAAACAAGAGGATGCGTATACCTGCAATTCTGCTTCTTAAGATCCATATACATACATACACACACCCATACCTAATCACCTCCAAACGTGGACACTGTTTAGGACTATGTACACATGGTCATCTAAATCCGTACTCAATCAACATACCGAGGACACTTTCCGCCTTTTTGTTTTTGTATATTTTTGTTTATTTTTGTATGTATGTAATTTAACCTAGCAATTGCGGACGTTATATCTCATATAACAATAGAGAACGTATTTCGCAAATAGACAATTAGACATGCAATGCATTTGCGATTGTTTGCAGACCTCCAGGAACTGAGGACCATTTGCAGAGTGGTCCACGGTTTAAATGTGATGTGCAAGTGTGTCCACGTTTGTTGGCAAACACCTACAACCATAGATCTGTAAGATTTTTAACAGGCAACCGAGGACATTATACCTAAAACAGGTGACCTATATGGCCATGTGTTTTTAACTTGCCACCCAAAAAGGTTGTAGGGTTGTATTTGTCGAGATCCTTCTACCAATAAATTAACACATGTAGCGTGTTTCTATTGGGACCATTTACCGGTAAAAAGACGGTAAAGGGATTAATTCTGCTCAATATAAACTGACCTTCCCCGCTATTTACCGGTAAACAGAGGCGAGTTTTTACCGGTAACGTTTTCCTTCTTGAGGAAGGAAAATAGCGGGGACGCTTGCCGGTGAACGTCAATAGGAGCTCACTCCGTTCCGATTGAATGCGCATACAGGGAAGAAAACAGAAGTTGAGTCGCGAAATTGACCTCTGCATCATCAATGAGGTAGCTTCTTTATGTATTTATAAACCATTCCGTTCGCAAAAATTCTTAGGCCTAATCACATACAAATATTTGACTCACTTGCTATAAATAAAGTAAATGGAAGAAATATTCATAATGCATTATCCTTGCATTATACATATTATGCTAAATATTTAACATGAGTTATGATTTATGACCCTAGTAAAAGCCATGAAATAAAACAACAACAACAGCGGATGAATCCAGCTGTGCATGCGAAATAAATAGAAATCAACTCGGATCCACGGCGGTGTGTGCTTCAGAAGATTAGAAAGATTTCATGAATTTAATATTATGTTGTTGATGTTAAATTACTATTCACTAAAAAGAATATTAACTGAAATTAAACTGTGAAAGATTAAATTCGAAGACCTATTTTTTTTG
Source organism: Amphiura filiformis (assembly GCF_039555335.1). Lineage (NCBI taxonomy): Eukaryota > Metazoa > Echinodermata > Ophiuroidea > Amphilepidida > Amphiuridae > Amphiura > Amphiura filiformis. The sequence continues at coordinate 40,583,967 of NC_092635.1, read as the reverse complement.
CGCGCAACAATATTGAGTACTCACGTCGATATCACTGAGAGGGATTTCCCAATGGCGTCATTGATGTACGAGAACGAATGAAAACGCTAATAAAAAAACATTCTTCAGTCTTCTTTTCTCGTGTTTGCTACCTCATTTTTAGCCAAACAATTAAGAAAATACTACAATATTAAAATCCACAATGCTTTGCGATTGACCCAGGGATTGACCCCAGTGCACGACCTTTCGCCGGCAAACTTTTAAGGTGTGTCAATTGACGCTATTCATCGAGTGTTTACCGGTAAACAACGTGCAATGGAAACTGGCCGTTATCTGCCTTTCGCCGCTATTTGACGGCGAACAGTTTTACTGGTAAAATGCAGGGGACTCAATAGAAACACGCTAATGGTCATATGCTAAATTCTATGTAGCGCCCTTCGAAATAGGTCTTGTAACCATTTGTTTGTCCACATTTTATGAGTTTAAAATTCATAATCAGTCCACAGTTGCCGGAGACAACAGGCGTACCACTCTAACACACATCCTATATACAGGGTGTCCCAAAGGTCTCGATACCATTTTAAACGTTCATAACTCATAACTCCAGCACGCGATAACAAAAGTGAAGGTATCGTTGAAAAGAGAAAACTCTGGCAATTTTTTTGACACCAAATTTGACATGTAAACCCACTAACATAATAAATAATCTACGGTGAAACAGCTGGGCATATTACACAAAAAACCATACAATAAGTTTACAGCTCATCTCCGGATCCCAACTATCCATTACCTCCTCTCAACTTCAAGACCAATGTCTCTCCATTCAATTCAATTGCAAATATCAAACAGTTCTCGTATTATAGAATTAGACTATCAAGATGATATACAACACCAGGAATTGTGTACTAATGCTTTGATTTTATTCAGAAATCAAGCCAGTAAAAGCTATTTTCTAAAGTTGTGTAATATTCCATTCTTCAATTCTCTGCTCTCTCACAACCTGCACAAAATTCCTGCACCAGGAATGTAAGGACATAACTCTTAATATTTCGCAGTGGATGATGAAAGACGGAGAGGTGAACATTTAAAGTATCGTTCTTCATATTGTAATTGCAAACACAAGGAAACAACCAGTTGTTTTCCATTACAAGTGTTCAAAAGTCAAGGCATATTCTAAGCATTAATAATAACACATTTGATCTTCAGTCGATGCTCATCATCAGTGTGATCAGGGCCAGGGTTGAAACTTCTATTTGAATATATAACCATTGTTAGATTGGAAATTCTATGAAGAAATGTTTTCAATATATCATCATCAGCCATATCATAACAGAACAAGATAAGCTTTTTCTTCCAAATTTTACTAGAATAGAAGGCGAGGAGCGAAGTCTAAAAATCGATTTTATAATTCTCAACGCAAAACGCATATTTTTGATTACCACTATTGACATGTTGCATTTTAGTTGCATTGTTCATTGGTCATATATGTCTTATTAAAAAAGGAAAATTTATCATGTTTGGCATCCAAATAATTGCCCGAATTTACTCTTTTTCAAATATGTATTTTGATTTTCCCTCGGTTAATCCTAGCGAAAGATATGACGGTTCAAAAAGGTATCGAGACTTTTGGGACACCCTGTACAAGCACCATTACTTGTGGAGGGTGCACAGACAGTGCAGGTGTATCTGTCATTGGGCTGGTTTCTAGCATGATCGTGTCGTAATTGCAGATGAACATTACCTGTGTGTATGCATTTTGTCGTTGTATTTCTGTTTACTCAATAATTGTCGTGGCGTGTGTATAACCAGAGTTTATTACAACACGACCATGTGCTGACCGTGCGGACGCTCTCATCATTTATTTATCATAACCGTGTCATAATCATGTAATTACGACACGATGACGAAAATATACTGGACTGGGTCTTAATCTCCAGCCACTCTCTTCTCGATCTATAGTGTGTTTAATCTCAAGTTGAGAGTTACACCATGTTGGATTTCCCAGTGGCATTTTCGTATCATGTGCGCTAACAGGGCAATTTGTCTATACCATGGCAACGCAACTGCATAAATGCACCAATTCAAACGTGCCGCTGCAAAATCCAACATAATGTTAGTCTCAACTTGAGATGAGATGCACTATAGCATTACAAATCTCACCTAAATACAATATTATTTTGATATGACTAAAACTGCCTGAAAACCTAATATATCTTCAGTTGCAGGCTTCTATTCACCACCTTCATCCACCCTAAAGGTAACAGTGCACACCAGCTTTACACAATTGTCCGATACTGCTATAAAGCTGTTGCATACACAAGTGAATTTCCTTAGCATAACAAGCATTCTGAATGGAGACTAAATCCTCTTTTTTCCTTGAAGTTGATATCCATAGAAGAAATTTAGTAGAAGTCAGATGGAAAAATCATAAATCATGGTATTCTGACTTCAATAAGCAAGATTCCAGATGAAACTATATACAATCTGGCCAACACTACATACTACCCCTCTGATCATTCGAGTTGGGCCCATCAACTCTCATTCAATTCCTGGGCCATGGACTGCCATGGACGCCTGTGAAGGAATATGCCCATTTATATTCCACCACAAAGAGGAAACCTGGACAACAGCGGACACACAGTTTCTGCAGTATGTTCAGTGCCTGTTGTGTGGAATGAAGCAGCTGGTTGTTTCAGTGACCCAAGATCGCAGAAGTTGGAGGAAACTTGTGGTTGCTTGCTCTGCAGTCGACTGCTGATGATCATGATTGTAGAAGGAGGAGAGTCCATTTCTAAACTCTGATGATCCTAAACAATTCAACAAACCTAGGCTCTGTATCAATTAACTTTACTGAACACTCACCACTTGTATCAGAGATATCACAGACCATTCACCAATAATCCATATAATGGGCAAGCATACTTTCATGTGGACTGACTGACTGACCATAAGAGAAATGTGAAGTTAACCTGGTTGCCACTTCTGTCTCATCATAGCGGAGCAATCAAGCGCAAATCAAGCCCAATAATTACCTGAACCATAAGTTTCTATGCAAAAGATGTGCATAATCAGAGTATTGTTTTGCCTTTTCAATTGGGCATTTTAGACCCCTATGGCAACCCTTAAGTTTACAGAAAGGAAATAACTACAGCAGTGCTGTGGTCACTCTGAAAATAAACAGGTGTAACTACAGAGGGGGACAGGCTCCCATTACCACCACTGGTTGCGATATAAAACCACCGTAAGAGCCACGGGCTACACACTTGATACCGCTTACGAACACTCAGGAAGATACTGAGCCTCAATCTGCAAATCTCTCATCTCAGAATGCTCTACGTCTGATTAGCTTTGAAATACTAGAGATCATTGCTACCTGTATGATCCTCAGTCTATTAATTAATTCTTTGTATACAGTTATTACCATATATCTCGGTGTAAAAACTCATTGAATGTAAAACTGCTTACCTAGAATTCCAAGACTAACCTTAACCAACATTAGGCATGCTAGTATTCGGTTCTCTTTTCCATGAAGACTTTTAATACACACTCATTAACATGTGCATTGTGTAAGCCCAGTGCAATTTTGGTAAGAAAGTGGACCATTGGCAAGGCATTAGAACAGCATAGAAAGGGTAGCAAGTGCATCTTTCAGGGAGGTTTACCCATGAGCAAGATTGACAAAATCATCTACAAATGACATCTACTTGACAATGACAATGTTACTTCCTGTGTCGATTCTAAGAAAATCTTGATTACTCGGTCATTCATTACTAAACAGGCCTTTTACCAGGACAGATTAATGCCTTTTGTTTAATGTAATTACAGTCAGTTACATACCCATTGTCTATCTTGTCAAAAGTTCATTATTTTTAAAGAATTGATTGGTGTAAGTGTGTTATCAGCGAGAAATTAAATTCATTAATTCAATGTGTCAGAATGTACTTTGTTATGTCATTCTATATGAAAATCTACATATGTGCACATATATTTGGAAGTTACATTTAAGCCTATTGAACTTTGTTGCAACTGCTCCAGTTTTTGTATTTCATACTAATCCTTTACAACATATTGACATATCGGAAAGTGTTTCTTTCAGTATGACTTGACTATATAAACACAATTTGTAGTTACAATATGTACATGTACTTACCATGATTATTAACTCTGTCATTATAGGGGTCCTTGTGGTTTATTCCCTATTTTGATACATGCCTATAGTCATAGAATGAAATTAAATATATGCTTGACTTCTTTCCTATCCAACCGATAAACCACTAAAGTAGAACTAATGTCACGCTGAGAATGGGAAACCCTTAGGAAAATCACTGGTAGCAAACAGAATAAAAATGTGCCCATTTTCATATCACTTTAATATCTTGGCTATCAACGCTAATTTTTGTGCAACAAACCCCAGCAACAAACAAGAGGCTGAGACCTCAGGGCTCAGAGGGCCAATCATTGTCGCTATGTCTTCCAGTTACTGAATTCACCCCTTCATTCCATGTATGTATATCACATATATTGGGCCTTTAAAAGGCGGCTTAAAGTAATGAGCCTTTTAGTTACTTTGTAAGCTTAACTGCTATGTACTTACTACATGTTGGCACACTCTTGGGGTCTCACAGCTGACAAGGAATTGGTTGAGTCCTGAGGCCCACATGAATGCTACATTAGACCATGTTCAACCCATGCATGAAGAGTTCAGTCTACCTTCTATCAAATCATTACAGGTATCAAAATTGCAGCATAAATCTAATGCTACCGGAAATAATACCTTGCACTTTCTATAATGATGTTCAGAACAGCGTGTCATCAGCAAACATTCAATGTATAAAGTGGCCATGCATCTGACCCTATCCACCCACAAACACAGCACCCTTCACAATTCAACTGATTTAGCATTGGCCTACATACATGTGCAAACATACAGTCCTTTTCAACGCTTCTCCGGTATTTTGCACAAAAACAAGACTTGTTGAATACATTGGACATCCATTTATACTATAATAATGGATACAACATTAGATCGATACCCCAGACTCACACTCACGTATGCAGCACAAATTGAATAAACAATATGTTGCGATTCATTACTTGCATCTTAGGCCTACTTTGGGCTTACAAGATGTCATAGTTATTTTGTGGAAGAAATAAGTTTGCTCTAGATATGTAAGCAGCAGGACCACTGACAAAACAATCCTAAGACATCTGCATCAGCTTCAACTATGAATACACAGTGCCAGATTGAACATACCGTAAAAACTCCATAGTTAGCATATGTGCTTACTATCAAGCACTTTTAAAACATGCAAACATGAAGAGCTCCATCAACAAATGTGGAATTAGGTTTTGAGCAAATCATCAATACACATAGTTATATATGAACAAGTACACATGCAAATGTGTGTCTCAACCTCATTTGCAGCTGGTAAAGCACTGTTTTCAAAAGTGCTCGATATATGCTAACTATCGAGTTTTGTTTTACGGTATATATCTAACACAAACTTTGCCAGTTACAAAAACTACTAAGAAAGGAAATTAACAAATACTATAATAATTTATTCATTACAATGAAGCATTTGCTTTTACATTGTATTTCATATAATCAAGATATTTCTTGATCTTACATGTTCATATATCTCCTGGGAAGAAAAAAGATCAATCTATAAAATAAGAAACCTAAATCTGAATTAACAGTTCATTTCGGAAATACTTTCCAGGCATACAAAATGAAATCTTTGAATCACATTGGTTTCAAATCAGCATTATAATGTGATTTAAAACCTAAAACACTTATAATGTATAAACTTACATTGCCTGACCTAGTTGAACTTAATTACATACTCTAATTACGGTAATAATAAAGCAAACATTTGAACATATGTACCTACCCTGGAGAGGAATTCCCTTTCAACAATGCGCAATCCACAAAGCAAGCTATTGTTTCATTGTTACAATCTGCCCAGGCACCTTAATCAAGTATAAGCTTTGATGTGTAAAACACCTATATAATAACCGTGTTATTATTATTAGCAATATCCTCAATCTATGAAATACTAGCTGGTAACCATAGCATAGCTGTACCACAGGCTTTACTTAGGCAAATAAGGCTAATAACATGACATCCTGGTGGAAACTCACTCAAACAACTTCTTTTTTTTTTTTTTTTTTTTGTTTGTATTTTTCACAAACTTAACATAATACAAAATTGATTTGGAAAAGTTAGAATCATATTAAAATTTGGGAGTGAAAAACTGATCAAAAATACTTCTTTGCTTTGGCACAATTAAAATACTATGTTCAAAGTAAGGGTTCCTTTGTGTGTGCTCATCTACTGTATTTAACCTAATTAACACTAATTGCCTAATTAGAATTTAACACGCTTAAGTCATTTCACTGGCCATCTTATACACTCTGTTATGCATTTTCCCATTCAAAACCAAATTGTGTAAATCAGGAATAGGCACTGGAACTGAAGAGTACAAGTCACAGCCAATGCAATTAAAGCCATAATATATTTAATTTCAGTCACATTTTAATCTTGTTTAATAATCTTTGCCAAAAATAATGAAATATTTTTAGTAACAAATGTCAGGAAGATTTTCTGGTCAAGACAAAAAATGAGGTTAAATCAAAGAAAACCTACTTACTATACCTTGGCCCTTAAGGGATTGGATAGCAACTTTGCACAATATTTTTTGTGGGACATGAGAGCACATCAGACATATCGAATAGCATTCTGAATACAATGAATGTCCTCAAGATATACATTTTTCCCCAAATGACATAAAATTCTTAGGTCTTTTAATTCATTTTCAATGTTATTAAACATTTTTTTTCCTATGAGGTAACTTTTTTTGCATATCTATATATATACAAACATACACCCCCACGCACAGACAGAAATTAGAGCTCATTTCATAGTCAGAGACAAAATTCTACTTGAGGCACTTACAATGCTAATTAGGTCACAGCAAGTCACATATTTTAGTTCATTTGCTTAAATTTATTTAATTTTTAAAATAAGCATGCAGTAGCACCCAGGTAAGCTTTCCAGGATTAGCTAAAATGTATTTGAAAAAATACAGTTTCTCTAAATTAATAATATAGTGCAGTAAAAAACCAATTAAAACATTGTTTTTATACTGAATACAACATGCAGACAATTTCAACCATAAATCTGTAACATACTTTCCCTGTTGAATATTCAATATTCAAATAAGTTCAATTAGACCATTCTGAAGTGTACTTAATACTACTCTAAAACTGACAGCTAAATCTAATTTTAGAAGAGAATACATATTTTGTATTCATATTTTCATATCTTGAATTGATCTATGATTGATCAAACAGAGCAGTAGGTAGGCCTATATTGGGTAAAATGAGCTGGAAATAGCCTAGTTATTGTCTCAAGCAGCATGAATATCAGGATTACAAGGAGAGAACAAGGTATTGTCAAGTGGTCACTTCTGCACATGTAATTACTTTGCAGTTTCCAGATTATGAACTACTTTCTTCAATTCATGATTTTGAGTTTTTCGTACAACTGAGGTATTGCAATGTTTCAATATATTGAAAAATATCAACATTTTTTCCAACATTGATTTGTCAATGTTTTTTGGTATATCAAATTTCAAAAGGGGAGTAAAGTTTGACACCTTCTTATGTGTTTTTGATAGCAAATAAATAAACTCTTAACTTCTCAAAAGGGGAGGAGGACCAATTTTTGTCACACCATTTTGAGAATTCACCCCTAAAGTTCACATAATTATTGCAGTCCATTTACTAATGTCTTCCGTCTTTGAATTGGTGAGCTTTAAAATGTGCTGCAATTTTTAACATTGCACACCGACATCGCCTGGTTAATAATTACATTATACAGCAGAGACACTGAAATGAATACCCAGGATTGATACACGTGAATGCGCTATGCACGATTTGATATTAGACGATAAATCTTTGGATACCGGGGTAGAAAATGATGAATATCTCCCGCAATTGATTTAGTCTAAAGAAGCCAGATTTGGTTCCTTGCACTTGAATATACGTGTTCAATGGATATGATAGTCGTTAGCTAGTGTAGTAGGCTAGCTGCACTCACTCGTGCAAGCAGTCTAAAAGCATATGACCACTGACCTCATAATGGCGTATACATGCTCACTCACACACAGAGAGGTCAATTACTAGGCTATTGTCAGTAGCCTTAGTCGGAGTCCCTCGGTTCATTATGCGTCTCAAAGGTCAGAACAAAATGGCCATGCGTGGCTGTGGATTCAATCTACCATGGCGATTTCTGCCATGAAGATATCGGGGTGATGACACTGTGCATTGTTGCAGGATAAATATAAATCACTTGAAAATTGCCACCCACACATTCAGTAATTCTGATGAAAATAAATTGAACCAATTTTATTGAACTTAAAATCACTTATCGCTCATTGCATCAAACATGATATCAGATTATGTGACTGAAAACTGAATTCATGAATTTCAACCAAATATACTCCAAGCAAACACTAGGCCTGCTGACTTACAATACACAATATAATGTCTTAATCTGGTGTTTCCCAGATCTACCTCACATTTACTCCGCAACTTGAACAGAATGTATTTATTAGCATACAATGCTTTACTTTAGTGTTCAAACACTACAACTACCATTTGATCGCCATGGTAACTTGCCAGGCAACACCCCCAGATTTGTCTCTGACCCCTGTCCTGGTTTTCTTTCTCTAGATTTCTCACTATGGACCACAATAGCCTCATCCCAATGGCATAGTTCAATAACCTTAATTAAACAATCACAGTGCAAAATATGACCTCAAGTTACAGAGTATGAGTTTTTGTACTCAAATTTTCAAAGGTCATTCAATGAATGTACAAATGTATCGAGGTTAAAGAACTGTGCCGTGATAGATGAGCATGTTGTGGATCCTAGTTTTCTATTGAGACCAGGTTCCTCTAACATCCCCAAGAAGAATGTATGGAAGGAGAAAAAAAAAGTGCAGAGAGGTGAGGTGAAGGAATGTCTTGTATATAGTGTGACTTGAAATTTCATCTTTTGTTGTTGTGGCATGGGGCTCTCATAGCAGGCATTTGTAAACCATAGCTATTTCATGATGTGTGTGCAAAAAGGAGCTATCTGATGAAAGCATTGATAGCTGCTTGAAGTAAACTGACAACACTGATGGAGGAAGGAGAATGGTAGAGATTTATTGATCGCTCTATGCTGTGACCCAGCCTCAGGGCAATGACCTTTAACCCTAACCCAAAAAAATCTTACAAGGAAAAGCACTGCGCAAGCATGCATCCCACGTGCCTTGATGCAATCACCCTAAATCATATAAGCCTATATGGACGGAATCACTGACCGGGCCAGCAAAACCCCAGTAGCTACTGGTTGGTGATCTTGTGCATGGCAACAACGAGGGGGCCCAGGATCAAATCCTGGGGTCCAGGTTCAAATCCTGGGGGTAACAAGTGACTTCTTTGTTCATCTTCTGTCCTTTTTTGTTCCTTCTTTGCCTTCCAATAGCAAACACCATGAACATTGGGCAGTGTTAGGGCTAATAGTGTGCTGCCAGACCCACAACACCACATACTCTAAAGAAAGACACAGTAGCCCAAATCATTCCATAAACCATTCCAGATATGTGCAGTTTGAGATCAGTACAAGCCCTAATCAACCTACATAAACCATCACAGCCAGGATCAGCCCCAGAGTTATGTAAAATTGTATGGGTAGATCAGGGCAGTTAGGAATAACATAAATTCTTTGTCCAGAAGAACTCAACATTCCATGCGAACATAAAACGGACACTGCTGGGGCTCGAACTCGCCACATACCAGAGTCATGCGCATTAAAGATTAAACAAATCGTCGGCTGTATTCCATAGTGGCGTATAGTGATTTTTGGTCATTTTTTGAAAATTGGCACATATGTTTTTAATGATGTTCTCTTTCATTTTTCTAAGTCTCATCAGTCATAATTAGCTAATTAATTAGTAATTAATTAATTAAATGTATGATAGTTACAAAGTGACATTTTTGTATTCCATAGTGGCGTATCGACCATACGCCACTTTTTATACACATTTTATAATTATGAAATATCGGCAAAAATGAAAAACATCAGTATGTCATAGTGGCGACGCAGATCGGACCTATACGCCACTATGGAATACTGAACGACGAAAAGTAACGCCATAGGGATTACATGGCGACCGAGGTGGCGTGACGTGTTAACGTAAGGTTAGGGTATTGCGTTTTGTTCGCTTTTCCATAGTGACGTATAGTTTTATTGTCAGTTTGCCAGCAATAGTATGTATTTATTTCTTTTGAAAAATATATAACAATAAAATCTATTTAGTTTACTACAGAAATTTCACATCATTTACAAAATATAATGAATGTCTGATTTACACAACTCGATTTTAAATTGGCATTTCTTCAAACCCGATTTTCTCGAAAAGTTGTTTATTCGTGTTGCCCCACTATACGCCACTATGGAATACGGACGACGAAATTACATTGCTATTTTGAAGTAGGTAGATGTCATAGCCTATGCCTGTCAATAGATCCTTTTCAGGATAAATCTCACATCCAATGGCCTCCCATTCAGGATGTTTAGTAATTTTTGATCCATTGCTACACCAACAACCTTTCAATTATGTTCTGATTGGTTAATTGAATCACGTCAGCATCACATCAGCACCTGATTCGCAGCTTGTGTAACATCACATGACCTAGTTCTTTTTACACGATAATCAAAAAGAGCAGACGGACACCGCTGCTGAATACTATATAACTGAAGACCGAATTAAAAAGACTTTGCTTCTGACGTCAGGGCAAAGGCGCAGCACGATTGGTTGTTGACCTGCGCAGTAGAGCATTTTTGGTCTGGATGACAGGGCGTCATTATGCAAACTAGTCTTTTTAATTCTGTCTTCAATTGTAGTTACACAAGGCAGCTATTGAATGTCTTCTCAGACATGTCTTTTTACATTCTAGCGATGGCATGTCTCTATCAGTATTAATGTGGCCTGTGTACTGCTCTATATAAACTGCTCTATATAAACTGCTTCATTCTGATCATTGAAAATCAATCCTGTTTATAGGCTAGGTAATAACAATATTGGGCTATTCTAGTTGAAATCCATACACCCCCTATGGAAGACATGACTTTAATCTCCCACACAGAGGGGTATAGATTTCAAACGGAGTCGCCCAGTCAGATAACCCCATTTGAAATTCACACTCCATGTGTGGAAGATTAAGGTCATGTCTTACATCCAGGGTGTGTGGATTTCAACAGGAATAGCCCATTGGAAGCATGTCAAAGATGCTGGGTTGATTCTTTTGCATCAAATTACAAATAAGTTTCTGAATTTGTGATGGCATTTCAATTTGTTGTGAATTAATTGTTTTTAAAGCCAATCTAACCCTAACCATGCCAATGGTTTTTTGCTATTGGAAGGGAAAGAAGAAAGGAAAATCGAGAAGATGAACAAAGAAGTCACTTTGTACACCCGAGATTCGAACCTCGGACCCCTCGCATACCACACAGAAGATCACCAGCCTCTAGTCATGGCGGTTACGCTGGCCCGGCCAGTGATTCCCTGATATGACTTAGGCTGATTGCGTCATCGCATCACAAGGAATTCATGCACAAACAGTGGTTTTAATAGTGAGCTTTAGTTAGGGTTAATTAATGCAGTCTTATTTCTAAATCCACACCATTTTTATCTTACTGACATCTCATACCAGATTAGTGAACAATATCCTGTGACCTCAAATGACTTTTCCATAGTGCCTATTGCACCTGAATGCCTACAAATGCTGCACTTTTAGAGCATCAACAATTTCCTTACCACCTTAAAAAGTGATCAAGTATGATGCGCTATTTGTTTCAACAATTTCCTTTCCACCTTACAAAGTGATATAAAGTATGATGCGCTATTTGTTTCAACAATTTCCTTACCACCTTACAAAGTGATATAAAGTATGATGCGCTATTTGTTTCAACAATTTCCTTTCCACCTTACAAAGTGATATAAAGTATGATGCGCTATTTGTTTCAACAATTTCCTTACCACCTTACAAAGTGATATAAAGTATGATGCGCTATTTGTTTCAACAATTTCCTTTCCACCTTACAAAGTGATATAAAGTATGATGCGCTATTTGTTTCAACAATTTCCTTACCACCTTACAAAGTGATATAAAGTATGATGCGCTATTTGTTTCAACAATTTCCTTACCACCTTACAAAGTGATATAAAGTATGATGCGCTATTTGTTTCAACAATTTCCTTTCCACCTTACAAAGTGATATAAAGTATGATGCGCTATTTGTTTCAACAATTTCCTTACCACCTTACAAAGTGATATAAAGTATGATGCGCTATTTGTTTCAACAATTTCCTTACCACCTTACAAAGTGATATAAAGTATGATGCGCTATTTGTTTCAACAATTTCCTTACCACCTTACAAAGTGATATAAAGTATGATGCGCTATTTGTTTCAACAATTTCCTTACCACCTTACAAAGTGATATAAAGTATGATGCGCTATTTGTTTCAACAATTTCCTTACCACCTTACAAAGTGATATAAAGTATGATGCGCTATTTGTTTCAACAATTTCCTTACCACCTTACAAAGTGATATAAAGTATGATGCGCTATTTGTTTCAACAATTTCCTTTCCACCTTACAAAGTGATATAAAGTATGATGCGCTATTTGTTTCAACAATTTCCTTACCACCTTACAAAGTGATATAAAGTATGATGCGCTATTTGTTTCAACAATTTCCTTACCACCTTACAAAGTGATATAAAGTATGATGCGCTATTTGTTTCAACAATTTCCTTTCCACCTTACAAAGTGATATAAAGTATGATGCGCTATTTGTTTCAACAATTTCCTTACCACCTTACAAAGTGATATAAAGTATGATGCGCTATTTGTTTCAACAATTTCCTTTCCACCTTACAAAGTGATATAAAGTATGATGCGCTATTTGTTTCAACAATTTCCTTACCACCTTACAAAGTGATATAAAGTATGATGCGCTATTTGTTTCAACAATTTCCTTACCACCTTACAAAGTGATATAAAGTATGATGCGCTATTTGTTTCAACAATTTCCTTTCCACCTTACAAAGTGATATAAAGTATGATGCGCTATTTGTTTCAACAATTTCCTTACCACCTTACAAAGTGATATAAAGTATGATGCGCTATTTGTTTCAACAATTTCCTTACCACCTTACAAAGTGATATAAAGTATGATGCGCTATTTGTTTCAACAATTTCCTTACCACCTTACAAAGTGATATAAAGTATGATGCGCTATTTGTTTCAACAATTTCCTTACCACCTTACAAAGTGATATAAAGTATGATGCGCTATTTGTTTCAACAATTTCCTTACCACCTTACAAAGTGATATAAAGTATGATGCGCTATTTGTTTCAACAATTTCCTTTCCACCTTACAAAGTGATATAAAGTATGATGCGCTATTTGTTTCAACAATTTCCTTACCACCTTACAAAGTGATATAAAGTATGATGCGCTATTTGTTTCAACAATTTCCTTTCCACCTTACAAAGTGATATAAAGTATGATGCGCTATTTGTTTCAACAATTTCCTTACCACCTTACAAAGTGATATAAAGTATGATGCGCTATTTGTTTCAACAATTTCCTTACCACCTTACAAAGTGATATAAAGTATGATGCGCTATTTGTTTCAACAATTTCCTTACCACCTTACAAAGTGATATAAAGTATGATGCGCTATTTGTTTCAACAATTTCCTTACCACCTTACAAAGTGATATAAAGTATGATGCGCTATTTGTTTCAACAATTTCCTTACCACCTTACAAAGTGATATAAAGTATGATGCGCTATTTGTTTCAACAATTTCCTTACCACCTTACAAAGTGATATAAAGTATGATGCGCTATTTGTTTCAACAATTTCCTTACCACCTTACAAAGTGATATAAAGTATGATGCGCTATTTGTTTCAACAATTTCCTTTCCACCTTACAAAGTGATATAAAGTATGATGCGCTATTTGTTTCAACAATTTCCTTACCACCTTACAAAGTGATATAAAGTATGATGCGCTATTTGTTTCAACAATTTCCTTACCACCTTACAAAGTGATATAAAGTATGATGCGCTATTTGTTTCAACAATTTCCTTACCACCTTACAAAGTGATATAAAGTATGATGCGCTATTTGTTTCAACAATTTCCTTACCACCTTACAAAGTGATATAAAGTATGATGCGCTATTTGTTTCAACAATTTCCTTTCCACCTTACAAAGTGATATAAAGTATGATGCGCTATTTGTTTCAACAATTTCCTTTCCACCTTACAAAGTGATATAAAGTATGATGCGCTATTTGTTTCAACAATTTCCTTACCACCTTACAAAGTGATATAAAGTATGATGCGCTATTTGTTTCAACAATTTCCTTTCCACCTTACAAAGTGATATAAAGTATGATGCGCTATTTGTTTCAACAATTTCCTTACCACCTTACAAAGTGATATAAAGTATGATGCGCTATTTGTTTCAACAATTTCCTTTCCACCTTACAAAGTGATATAAAGTATGATGCGCTATTTGTTTCAACAATTTCCTTACCACCTTACAAAGTGATATAAAGTATGATGCGCTATTTGTTTCAACAATTTCCTTTCCACCTTACAAAGTGATATAAAGTATGATGCGCTATTTGTTTCAACAATTTCCTTTCCACCTTACAAAGTGATATAAAGTATGATGCGCTATTTGTTTCAACAATTTCCTTTCCACCTTACAAAGTGATATAAAGTATGATGCGCTATTCGTTACAACAATTTCCTTACCACCTTACAAAGTGATATAAAGTATGATGCGCTATTTGTTTCAACAATTTCCTTACCACCTTACAAAGTGATATAAAGTATGATGCGCTATTTGTTTCAACAATTTCCTTACCACCTTACAAAGTGATATAAAGTATGATGCGCTATTTGTTTCAACAATTTCCTTACCACCTTACAAAGTGATATAAAGTATGATGCGCTATTTGTTTCAACAATTTCCTTACCACCTTACAAAGTGATATAAAGTATGATGCGCTATTTGTTTCAACAATTTCCTTACCACCTTACAAAGTGATATAAAGTATGATGCGCTATTTGTTTCAACAATTTCCTTTCCACCTTACAAAGTGATATAAAGTATGATGCGCTATTTGTTTCAACAATTTCCTTTCCACCTTACAAAGTGATATAAAGTATGATGCGCTATTTGTTTCAACAATTTCCTTACCACCTTACAAAGTGATATAAAGTATGATGCGCTATTTGTTTCAACAATTTCCTTTCCACCTTACAAAGTGATATAAAGTATGATACGCTATTTGTTTCAACAATTTCCTTACCACCTTACAAAGTGATATAAAGTATGATGCGCTATTTGTTTCAACAATTTCCTTTCCACCTTACAAAGTGATATAAAGTATGATGCGCTATTTGTTTCAACAATTTCCTTTCCACCTTACAAAGTGATATAAAGTATGATGCGCTATTTGTTTCAACAATTTCCTTTCCACCTTACAAAGTGATATAAAGTATGATGCGCTATTTGTTTCAACAATTTCCTTACCACCTTACAAAGTGATATAAAGTATGATGCGCTATTTGTTTCAACAATTTCCTTTCCACCTTACAAAGTGATATAAAGTATGATGCGCTATTTGTTTCAACAATTTCCTTTCCACCTTACAAAGTGATATAAAGTATGATGCGCTATTTGTTTCAACAATTTCCTTTCCACCTTACAAAGTGATATAAAGTATGATGCGCTATTTGTTTCAACAATTTCCTTTCCACCTTACAAAGTGATATAAAGTATGATACAAACAATTTCCTTACAACCTTACAAAGTGATATAAAGTATGATGCGCTTATTTGTTTCAACAATTTCCTTACCACCTTACAAAGTGATATAAAGTATGATGCGCTATTTGTTTCAACAATTTCCTTACCACCTTACAAAGTGATATAAAGTATGATGCGCTATTTGTTTCAACAATTTCCTTTCCACCTTACAAAGTGATATAAAGTATGATGCGCTATTTGTTTCAACAATTTCCTTTCCACCTTACAAAGTGATATAAAGTATGATGCGCTATTTGTTTCAACAATTTCCTTACCACCTTACAAAGTGATATAAAGTATGATGCGCTATTTGTTTCAACAATTTCCTTACCACCTTACAAAGTGATATAAAGTATGATGCGCTATTTGTTTCAACAATTTCCTTACCACCTTACAAAGTGATATAAAGTATGATGCGCTATTTGTTTCAACAATTTCCTTTCCACCTTACAAAGTGATATAAAGTATGATGCGCTATTTGTTTCAACAATTTCCTTACCACCTTACAAAGTGATATAAAGTATGATGCGCTATTTGTTTCAACAATTTCCTTTCCACCTTACAAAGTGATATGTACAAAGTGATATAAAGTATGATGCGCTATTTGTTTCAACAATTTCCTTTCCACCTTACAAAGTGATATAAAGTATGATGCGCTATTTGTTTCAACAATTTCCTTTCCACCTTACAAAGTGATATAAAGTATGATGCGCTATTTGTTTCAACAATTTCCTTTCCACCTTACAAAGTGATATAAAGTATGATGCGCTATTTGTTTCAACAATTTCCTTTCCACCTTACAAAGTGATATAAAGTATGATGCGCTATTTGTTTCAACAATTTCCTTTCCACCTTACAAAGTGATATAAAGTATGATGCGCTATTTGTTTCAACAATTTCCTTTCCACCTTACAAAGTGATATAAAGTATGATGCGCTATTTGTTTCAACAATTTCCTTACCACCTTACAAAGTGATATAAAGTATGATGCGCTATTTGTTTCAACAATTTCCTTTCCACCTTACAAAGTGATAGAGTATGATGCGCTATTTGTTTTAACAATTTCCTTACCACCTTATAAAGTGATCAAGCAAGATGTGCTATTATTTGCTGCAAAATCAATTTTGAGGAACAGTAGTCAAAGAAAGCTTTGAACTTCTTTTGTATTTCATTGCCATTTGCAACATTAAAATGTCCATATCTCTTGAAACTTCAAAGGATTTTAAGTACATTGCAGCCTGTCAAACAGACAATGTTTGCAAAAAAAATTAAAGTTGATAATAACTAGAAAACAAATCAAAATTACAGTCAAATCCTAACAGTACCAAAAAAACACCTCATTTTAAGACAGTTGAATTTGATGTAAATAATGATAAAAGACCAGACCAGCAATTATCAAAAGAGTAATTATATTTGCATCAATAATGACAATAGACAAGACCAGCAATTTTTAAAAGAGTAAATAATTATATTAGCATCAAAATAATTCCTTGCACAATGACAGGGCACATTTTACCATGAACATACAAAAATGGAAATGAATTTGAATAATAATGTATGGAGTTGTCAACACCGTCTGTTTTGTTATAATGTGAAAATGTGCATCTTCCTCTTTGATAGGCAGTTGTAGGCATCATAATGAAATATATTCAGGTTATTATTGAGTTTGCTGACAAGTAACACACTGTTGCTATCAGTCAGTAGGCCTACACCGCACAGGTATCATTTAAACCAATAATTTGCGGTTTCCCTATGTTAACGATCCATATAAGTAGCAGTATTAACTCAGGTAGGGTCAATAACAAATTACAATATTTCAGCATTAAACCATGACTTTTATGTCAGCATCACCTCATTTGCTTTTGCAGTGGATTTATCACAACTGAGACTAATATAGCTGAATAGGTACATGTATTAGTCTCAGATCACAGTACAAAATTGCATCAGGGTTTTCCATTCTCCAAATTTCCTTAAATTTAAAAAAATCATTATATTGGTAATGTATTATGGTAGGGCTAAGTTATGTTGATACCTGGTGCAGGTACCAAAAAGCAAAGTGATACCATGCTTTTAAGCATACTTTTTTGACCTAATTTTCCTGTTGGAAAAAAGAGTAACAAAAAAGTCCTATAGTTCTAAAAGTTAGAGTCAAAAGAGTCGTAAGTGTTCTGTCCTGTTAGCTAGGTAGCTAGAAACCTTTGTTCTACAATACTTTGTGCAGATAAAAAAAGCTTTTTATCGTTAACAGATAAACTAGGGATGTAGGCCTACTACATGTAGTAGCAATAGTTACCAGTAGCAACACTTTCTATCTTTTTTAATTTGCCCTAAAAAGTAACCAGCACTATAGGGTTCAATATTTCTTTGTTGGCTGTTGGGCTTCTGGACATGCATCTGAAAATAACTAATTTTAAAACTAAACTATCAATCAAACGATTGTGTAACCTCCACGCTTATTTTATTCCCTTAAATAAAGCAACATATGTTTCATCTCAAATCCTATGTTCAAATGCAAAAAAAAAGGTATGTATGCATTTACTTTAAAAGGATTGCCTTACAAGAAGACCAAGCTATTGCCCTGTCACAGACACCCAGGCAGACAGACACACAGACACCCCGACAGACAATGCAGATAATAGAGATTAAGTGATATGCTTGGCAATCAAACCAGGCAGACTATGAACAGACCAACTCATCATCACACATAAAAATGACCGCCGTGTATCGTCACTTCTCGGACATTCAACTACCACCTGATTCCCACATGGTCACAACAAACAGCTTCATTACCAGCATTGAAACTGATAACATACGAGAGCAAATTCAATGACATACGCGGCTTCATTGCTCATCATGCTCACAATTGGCCATTCCAGTCAAAATCCATACACCCCCTATGGAAGACATTTATCCTTAATCTCCCACACAGGGAGTGTGAATTTCAAATGGGGTTACATGGATGGGTGACTCCATTTGAAATCTACACCCCCTGTGTGGGAGATTAAGATCCTGTCTTCCATACGGGTGTGTGGATTTCAACTGCAATAGCCCGATGGTGAGTTTGACAAACTTCATCTCCAGTTGACATACAATGAAAAAAAGGACGATGTTTTCGATAACAACTTATACTAGCGCTAATATCATTTGGATCATCAAACCTGGAAAATGGACTGTTATTTACCTGAATTTTGATCAATGATGAACCATTCTTACAAAGGTCATTGCCAATCTGATAATATTGCATTATTGTATGACTGTGATATCATTGCTTACATTTTCAATATGAACTCAAGATGCAAATGAAAGTAACCAGATACTATTTGAAAGTTGAATGTTAAGATTACTAATAAAATTTCATGACGATGCAAGATAGTTAATCTTTCTGTGCTGCTTTTCTCAGCTTTACCACCATATTTCACAAACAAGGCGGTTCTCGAACCACGAGTCTCGCCTGCTTTCGCAACCGCCTGCTTTTGTGATTACTTTTGGTAGAGGTAAATGAATTTGGCAGTTATCGGCTAGGCACGATTATCTGGCTGATGGTGACTGTGCCCACCAAGTTTCATGCCCATGCAACAGTGTTTACTAATTTGACCCCTGGTGACCCTGAAATGACCTTCCAAAACTTTGGCTCTAAATGTTGACTGTATCCACTAAGTTTCATACCCACACGACAGTTTTTACTAATTTGACCTCAGATGACCCCTGGTGACCTCGAAATGACCTTCCAAAAATTTGGCTTTAAATGTTGATTGTACCCACCAAGTTTCATGCCCATCCAACAGTTTTTACTAATTTGACCTCAGATGACCCCTGGTGACCTTGAATTGACCTTCCAAAAATTTGGCTTTAAATGTTGACTGTACCCACCAAGTTTCATGCACATCCGATAGTTTTTACTAATTTGACCTCAGATGACCCCTGGTGACCCCGAAATGACCTTCCAAAAATTTGGCTTTAAATGTTGACTGTACCCACCAAGTTTCATGCCCATCCAACAGTTTTTACTAATTTGACCTCAGATGACCCCTGGTGACCTTGAAATGACCTTCCAAAAATTTGGCTTTAAATGTTGACTGTACCCACCAAGTTTCATGCCCATCCAACAGTTTTTACTAATTTGACCTCAGATGACCCCTCGTGACCTTGAAATGACCTAAAAATTTGGCTTGAAATGTTGACTGTACCTACCAAGTTTCATGCCCATACGACAGTTTTTACTAATTTGACCTCAGATGACCTCTAGAGGACCTCAGTGACCTTGACCCACTAACCAATACAAACCGGTTTTGTCTCGGGTCAAGATGCACCCACCCACCAAGTTTGAGAAACGTGCGACTCATAGTCTCCGAGAAAATAGGCGAAAACCAAAACTTTAATCAAATTTGTCACACACACACACACACACGCACGCACGCACCCCCACACACACATACATACGGAAAAGTGATTATATAGTCTCCTGCCTTATCAGGCGAGACGCGAGACAAAAACTAAGGCTAAAATTTGATATTTTGATAAACAAGAAATATGAAAGAAAATGGCAAATATAGCACTGACAAGACAACAAACGATGGAATTTTAGGAACATTTATTTATACTGAGCAATCTGTATGGATTATGGACAAACATCTGACGATAAACTTAAATAACCATGAATTGTACAAATTGTTCATGTTTAGTTGCAACCCGGGAGTCTCAAATATGATTGCATTTTTGGGTCAGGTATGCAACTATGTTAAGAGTAAAGATTTGAAAAACTAGAGAGATTTTCATGATTCTAGATGTCCTTTACCAGTTTGTTTCACTTTACTTTCATCATCAATACACAGTGAAATATTTTCATTTGAACAACAAAAGGGATTTAAAGGACATTTCTGAAAGAAAATAATGTACAATACATTATGGCAAAACTAGGGTAAAGGAATACCGGGGAGGGGTAAAAAATACACAAAACATAGGAATATTGGGACGTGTGAAGCCCTTGGATTGAGTTCCCTTCACTGAGACTGCACAACCCTTGAGCCACAGATATCTTCACATACATGTATAGTTTGTAAACATCCCAACAGTATCATGATATTTAGAGCAAATTATATCTTTCACACACTTATATTACCATTTCACAAACAAATCTACCTAAATCTGAAAGGCAAGTGTAAATCTCAAGAGCCCTCACACTACCAGCACTACATGTACCAGATATAAATAGCCCCAAATTGCCACAAAATAAAGAATTGACAATCAAATCAAGACCTCTGTGACCCACTAACCCATTTCTACAAAAGCCAGCACAGAAGATGTGTAAAATAAGGAGATAATCAAGAAGAAGTTAAGTGCTAGCCAATGACAATTTCCTCATTGAAATCTCCTGTCTTCAATCTCTGTAAAACTTGTCATGGTAACACAATGCATTTAACTCCAACACCAAATGCTATCACAACAGAATCACATGCATGCATATGCCAGTCAGCCAGTACAAGCAACTAGTAGTTGTGTTGTCTTTAAATACTACTTTATAAAATCTTTTTCCCTTGAGCGAGATTCTCAAATTGGATAGTTAATTCCATTGGAGCAGTCTTTTGTTACAATCTGATAAAATGGATAGGTGTTCTCTCTCCTTTTACATGAAAACAGTTTCAAAAGTATGTGGAAAGTGGTTATTCCCTTCTACCGTGACTGCAACCCTTCAGCAAGAGTTATCTATGAGCATCCCAATGCCATCTGCAAGTACATATTTACAGCAAATAATATTTTTTATATATTATTTTTTTATTACCATTTTTTTAAACAAATCTAGACCTAAATCTTGAAAGGCAAGTGTAATTCTCAAGAGCCCTCACACTACTAGCACTACCAGATATAAATAACCCCAGATTGCAACAGAATAAAGAACTGACAATCAAATCAAGACCTCTGTGACCCACTAACCCATTTCTACAAAAGCCAGCACAAAAGATGTGTAAAAGAACAGAGATAATCAAGAAGAAGTTAAGTGCTAGCCAATGACAATTTCCTCATTGAAATCTCCTGTCTTCAATCTTTGTAAAACTTACCATGGTAACCCAATGCATTTAACTCCAACGCCAAATGCTATCACAACAGAATCACATGCGTGCATATGCCAGTCAGCCAGTCCACGCAACTAGTAGTTGTGTTTTCCGTATATGCTTCTTTATAAATCTTTTTCCCTTGAGTGAGATTCTCAACCTGGATAGTTAGTTCCATTGGAGGAGTCTATTGTTACAATCAGATAAAATGGATATGTGTTCTCTCTCCTTTTACCTGATAACAGTTTCAAAAGTATGTGGAAAGTGGTTATTCCCTTCTACCGTGACTGCAACCCTTCAGCAAGAGTTATCTATGAGCATCCCAATGGCATCTGCATGTACATGTATACAGCAAATAATATCTTTTACATATTATTTTCTTATTACCATTTCACAAACAAATCTACCTAAATCTGAAAGGCAAGTGTAAATCTCAAGAGCCCTCACACTACCAGCACTACATGTACCAGATATAAATAGCCCCAAATTGCCACAAAATAAAGAATTGACAATCAAATCAAGACCTCTGTGACCCACTAACCCATTTCTACAAAAGCCAGCACAGAAGATGTGTAAAATAAGGAGATAATCAAGAAGAAGTTAAGTGCTAGCCAATGACAATTTCCTCATTGAAAAATCACCAGTCTTCAATCGCCGTAAAACACCAGTCAGCCAGTGCAAGAAACTTCATGTGAGATTCTCATACTGGATAGTTAATTCCATTGGAGCAGTCTTTTGTTACAAGCAGATAAAATGAATAAGTTCTTCTTTTACTTGATAATGGTCTGAAGTATGTAGAAAGTGGTTATTAATACTGCCTGTTTTTGATGATATACTTCAATTGCTCTTGTCTGCCTGCATAATTATATCTTCTTACAAAGCCCATAATCAGGTGACATTGGGCAAAATGCACTCCGTCATCTATTCCAACTTCAACTCAAGTGTACATGTGTGACGTCATTAAGCAAAATGAGCAGTCTATTCTTGATATTCAGTTTAAAGTTTAAGAATATACTATAGTGTGTCTCGTCTAAGGTTGAGAGTAACATTAATGTTAATTTCGCAGTGGCAGATTCGAATCGTGCACGCTGACTTAATCCCACCGGGCGTATACACACGCGAAGGGCGATTTGTCCGTGCACTGGCAATGCAAGCAGGTAAATGCACCAATTCAAATCTGCCACTGTGAAATCCAACGAAGCATTACTCTCAACTTACGAAGAGACACATTATACTAATAAATTATCTATCATGTTAAAATGTAAGAAGGCACAGCCTAAATACTTTAACCCTAGCACGGTATTTTATCTGGCAACTCTGAACCAAGGTTTTCCATTTTTCTGTAATTCACCAAATGCAACCTCTGCCAAACTCTGAATCAAGTTGACCTCCTCAAAAGAATCTTTTATTTAAAAATCACTCAGTTTGTTTAAATGCCCAAATTTACATATAATGTAAGATGGTTAACTAAGGACAAGCAGACACTCAACTCAACTTGACTGTCTCACTATCACGAGGGGAAAAAACCCTCTAGATTGCATGAATTTGAATGACCACTACATGATACACATCGCCATTACTGCATCAAATTAATTGCAGTTGGGTTGCTTCATACAAATGCCTTGACAGAATGAACCACCTTCAAATGACAACATACTGAAAAAAGAAAAAAGACAGCCAACCTTACACAAACCACAGTTAAAATGCATCTCATCTATTTTCATTAAAACCTTTTACTCTGAATGCCAATTCTCGTTCTCCATCAAATGGATTCAAACAAAAAGGAGTCAGATGAATTCTATGACATCATGGCAGTACAATCAGCCTCAGTGAGGGATGGTTAAACTCTTTCAATATTGTTTTCTTGTGTTACGTCATTCCTGCCCTTTGAATCTACCTGATGAATAAAGAATTGCATCTATATCGATGGTGAATTCAGTCTTAAGGCATCGTGAAAGAGTTATTGTTGCTAATGCTTACGTATTTAACATGTTTAATTCATACCTGTAGTGTTAAGTTTGACCGGTAACATATTGATTTGGTCAAACTTGAAGAGAATCAAAAATGCAGTTTTTAATCTGTGAAGCTATTTTTAGACAGAAGCATCAAGAGAATTTTAAATGTCATATTATTTAAACCGCAAGTCACACAGAGATTCATTGCGGTTAGCTCTTTAGGTGCAATTCTGCAATCTTGTCAATAAAAAAGTTCATTGTGGGATAAGTTTGCTTCAGTTCAATTTTGTTCAACTGAAATAATATATTTGCGATATAAATTTCTAAGTGACTGCCTCACTATTAGGAAGAAAAGACCGTTTCACTGCAGACATACAAATGAACACTGCATGATACACATCGCCATTACTGCAATAAGTTATCTGCAGTTGGTTTACTTCTTACAAAACCCTTGACAGAATGAACAACCTTCAAATGATAGCATACTGAAATAAGAAGGAAAGAAAGGCAAGCTAACATAAACCACCGTCAAACTGCTTCTCATCTATTTTTATCAAAACCTTTTACCCTGAATGCCACTTCTTGTTCTCCATCAAATGGATTCAAACAAAAAGGAGTCAGATGAATTCTATGACATCATGGCAGTACAATCAGCCTCTAGTACCAGTGAGGGATGGTTCAACTCTTTCAATATTGTTTTCTTGTGTTACGTCATTCCTGCCCTTTGAATCTACCTGATGAATAAAGAATTGCATCTATATCGATGGTGAATTCAGTCTTAAGGCATCGTCAAAGGGTTATTGTTGCTAATGTTTCTACGTATTTAACAAGTTTAATTCATACCTGTAGTGTTAAGTTTGACCGGTAACATATTGATTTGGTCAAGCTTCAAATTGAAGGGAATAAAAAATGCAGTTTTTAATCTTTGAAGCTATTTTCAGACAGAAGCATCAAGAGAATTTTAAATGTCATATTGTTTAAACCCCAAGTCACACAGAGATTCATTGCGATTAGCTTTTTAGGTAGACTTTTACAATCTTGTCAATAAAAAAATTTCATGGTGTGGTAAGTTTCTTTCAGTTAAATCTTGTTCAACTCAAATGATATATTTGCGATAAAAATATTTCTAATTGACTGCCTCACTATCATGAGGAAGAAAAAAAAGCACTTTCACTGTTTACAGACATACAAATGAACACTGCATGATACACATCGCCATTACTGCAATAAGTAAACTGCAGTTGGTTTACTTCTTACAAAAACCTTGACACCTTCAAATGATAGCATACTGAAAAAAGAAGGAAAGACAGCCAACCTTACACAAACCACAGTTAAAATGCATCTCATCTATTTTCATCAAAACCTTTTACTCTGAATGCCAATTCTCGTTCTCCATCAAATGGATTCAAACAAAAAGGAGTCAGATGAATTCTATGACATCATGGCAGTACAATCAGCCTCTAGCATCAGTGAGGGATGGTTCAACTCTTTCAATATTGTTTTCTTGTGTTACGTCATTCCTGCCCTTTGAATCTACCTGATGAATAAAGAATTGCATCTATATCGATGGTGAATTCAGTCTTAAGGCATCGTCAAAGGGTTATTGTTGCTAATGTTTCTACGTATTTAGCATGTTTAATTCATACCTTTAGTATTAACTTTGACGGTAACATATTGATTTGGTCAAACTTGAAGGCAATCAAAAATGCAGTTTTTTAATCTTTGAAGCTATTTTTAGACAGAAGCATCAAGAGAATTTTAAATGTCATATTATTTAAACCGCAAGTCACACAGAGATTCATTGCGATTAGCTCTTTAGGTGCAATTTTACAGTCTTGTCAATAAAAAAGTTCATTGTGGGATAAGTTTGCTTCAGTTCAATTTTGTTCAACTGAAATGAAATATATGCGATATATATTTCTAACTAACTGCCTCACTATTAGGAAGAAAAACACTTTCACTGCAGACATACAAATGAACACTGCATGATACATGTCGCCATTATTGCATCAAGTTAACTGCAGTTGGTTTACTTCTTACAAAAACCTTGACAGAGTTAACCACCTTCAAATGATAACATACTGAAATAAGAAGGAAAGAAAGGCAACCTAATATAAACCACAGTCAAAATGCTTCACATCTATTTAGATCAAAACCTTTTACTCTGAATGCCACTTTTCATTCTCCATCAAATGGATTCAAACAAAAAGGAGTCAGATGAATTCTATGACATCATGGCAGTACAATCAGCCTCTAGCACCAGTGAGGGATGGTTCAACTCTTTCAATATTGTTTTCTTGTGTTACGTCATTCCTGCCCTTTGAATCTACCTGATGAATAAAGAATTGCATCTATATCGATGGTGAATTCAGTCTTAAGGCATCGTCAAAGGGTTATTGTTGCTAATGTTTCTACGTATTTAGCATGTTTAATTCATACCTGTAGTGTTAACTTTGACGGTAACATATTGATTTGGTCAAACTTGAAGGGAATCAAAAATGCAGTTTTTAATCTTTGAAGCTATTTTCAGACAGAAGTATCTAGAGAATTTTAAATGTCATACTATTTAAACCGCAAGTCACACAGAGATTCATTGCAATTAGCTCTTTAGGTACAATTTTACTATCTTGTCAATAAAAAATTTCATTGTGTGGCTAGTTTGCTTCAGCCAAATCTTGTTCAACTCAAATGATATATTTGCGATATAAACCTTTTGAATTGACTGCCTCACTATCATGAGGAAGAAAAAAAAGCACTTTCACTGTCTACAGACATACAAATGAACACTGCATGAAACACATCGCCATTACTGCAATAAGTAAACTGCAGTTGGTTTACTTCTTACAAAAACCTTGACCTTCAAATGATAAAAAACTGAAATAAGAAGGAAAGAAAGGCAAGCTAACACAAACCACAGTCAAAATGCTTCTCATCTATTTTTATCAAAACCTTTTACTCTGAATGCCAATTCTCGTTCTCCATCAAATGGATTCAAACAAAAAGGAGTCAGATGAATTCTATGACATCATGGCAGTACAATCAGCCTCTAGCATCAGTGAGGGATGGTTCAACTCTTTCAATATTGTTTTCTTGTGTTACGTCATTCCTGCCCTTTGAATCTACCTGATGAATAAAGAATTGCATCTATATCGATGGTGAATTCAGTCTTAAGGCATCCTCAAAGGGTTATTGTTGCTAATGTTTTCACTTAACTAACATGTTTAATTCATAGCATTCAGTTTGACCAGTAACATATTGATACAGCAGGGGAAAGCTGGAAGGGAAACAAAAATACAATTTCTTAATCTTTGAAGCTATTTTCAGACAGAAGCATCCAGAGAATTTTAAATGTCATATAACTATTCTTTTGTTTACTTGTAACTAAATTTCTTTATAGTAAATGATCTGATTTTAGATTTACACTCGTTCAAACTAAGGCAAGTTTTTAAACTAATAAGAAAAATCATACTAAAATATTCATGTTCAATGTGTTCCAATCACAAATTAAGATGATATGAAACAAAATTTCCTCCACTAACTTATCTTAGATCACAAATAGACTGTTTCGGATTGTCTTACACACTATGGACCATAATGGCCTCATCCCAATGCCATAGTTCAATAACCTCAATTAAACACTCATAGTGCAGAATTTGACCTCAAGTTGCAGAGTATGAGTTTTTGTACCTAAATTTGCTAAGGTCATTCAATGAACGTGCAAATGTATTGGGGTTAAAGAACTGTGCCCTGATAGATGAGCATGTTGTGGATCCTAGTGACACCTGATCAAAATTACATACAGGTTGATACAAACGTATTCACGATTGAATTACGCTCCTCTCCTGAAAATCAATGGATTATTGACGGTTTTTATCACTGCTCAAGTTGACCACCTACTTCTGGTCTAATTTAATGAGATTCACAATTAATTCACCTTGCCTGATTGCACTGGATTGTCTTACACCTGATCAATAAGTGTGGTGCGATCACCTTGCTAAGAAATGTGATTGAATAAAATCAGTTCTTGATTTTAGGATATGGTGTCCACTTCAGATGCTTTTATATTGGATTGTTTTCAGCACAATGAAGTCACAGTCAAGTCCAATTTTGATAGGAATAAAGAAATGCAAACCAAGCTTGCTGGAGTATTCTGATAGAGAAATGATAACATAACACTTGATTATTTCATTAAGTCATCCAATCTAGTTAAAAAGACTGATTGCTCCACATGATCCACTTGTTTGTTTGTTTGTTTGTTTTTCAAGAACCCCCACCCCAAACCATCTGGAATATCTTTTTTTTTTAAATAATACCAGTTAAACTAGACAATAATACAAACTTGTGGATCAAACTAGATCCTTACCAGCAAAGAACTCACCAGCACCAATATACATAACATAGGTCTACTTCTGTTTTGTCTATCTTGTATCTTCAAATGAGTTAAGTCATTTCCGAATAACAGAATTCTGTAAATCCATCAGCTATGTTTCTTGATTTGAACTTCAATATATCCCCAGAGTACTCGGTTGGATCAGTCCCTGGTTGGATAGAGCACAGGTAAATGTTGCCAAATGTCCTTGGTGATAATTCCATTATAATTCCTCATAGAATAAGTTTCCATAAACATGGGCGGAATCACTAGGCAATTAGTGTTCCATTTTCAGCAGGCTTACATAAAGCAACTCATCATACGCCTACCGGAACAAGCTGCTTCTTTAAGCTGTCTGTTTCAAATACATGTAGAGTTAAATATATGAATTCCAAAGATTCTATTACTGCATTCAATTCCAGTTTAATAGAGTCTATGTTCATTCAATCATTAGTAGAAATATTCCAAATTATGTAAAACACAGATAATTTATCCAAAGAACCTGTTCAAATGTATGCATTCATGTTCGCTTCCAATGTATGAAAGATTCCACAATGGCAGATTAAACTTAATTGCTTAAAGTGTTGTGTATTCCAATATTTTGCATAAACATATGGCATCCTCCTCAAAGTTGTTTTTGTAGTTCCAATCATAAGTTTTATCTCTGATAATTTGTTCCATCAATTCGCAAGTTGTTCCATCAATTCGCATACTGTCCGCCGGTCATACACATTCAAATGGTCAGCTATGCGTTATTTCAAATACCCCACACGAGGGTGGCATTTATAATCATAGTCATCCGATCATATGTCTTCTGGTTTAACACCAAGGTGTAATAAACAGACAGTTTGATCTCTAACTATTTGGTCATCTCACGCAACTTTGACATCCAGACCTAAGTTAGAAATATTTCCAATGGTTCAATCAAATACAAGAAACAAATCATATGCCACCAATTGGAATGGTCAATCACACTGTTATGTCCACTGGTTCTAATAGCTTGATGATCCATAGTAATATCCATCCAAATCTTCCAGTCGCACTTTCATCATCTGCTGATCACATACTAATACCTTTTCTTCACGCCGTTGTCTGAACTATCCAAAGAATCCACGTTGACCACACCTGCTATCTGATGTTGCATTGGTCTGGTTTTTGTGACACGCACGCAAATGAATTCCAACTTTGTCTGCTTTAACATGCTAAATCATATCTGCTGAATTTTTTCCATTTCTTTCATTACTTGCCCTCAAGCTGATGGACACATACCATCTTCTTTTAAGTTTATAGTCTTCTACAATGACTGCATCGCATTGTTTAGCCTTTTGGTATGATATTAGTATTTCTTGCAAGACGGATTGTGTCAGGTGCAGTATGTGCCGGCAATGACATTGCAGAAACTTTAAATAACTATCACATGCAAGAAAAATATTGATGTGATGCTTCATACATATGTATAAATTCGTTTATTTTGTTCCTTTCATAACACTTTCAAGACATATTATAAAACTGTTCTACCCACGTGTTATGCAGAAAGATCACTTGTGTATTATGCGCTGTCTCTAAATAGAATTACTATTGAAGATGTGTTTCCCTTCTCAGCCCCCACCCCCATACCAACGCATTAATGGTGAAGAAATGTACCTATCATG
This sequence comes from Amphiura filiformis, assembly GCF_039555335.1. Lineage (NCBI taxonomy): Eukaryota > Metazoa > Echinodermata > Ophiuroidea > Amphilepidida > Amphiuridae > Amphiura > Amphiura filiformis. Next base: position 40,554,011 of record NC_092635.1, on the reverse strand, counting down.
TGTTATTAACAACTATAATTACTGTAACTTAATCTAACACCCGATCCAACGTTTAATCCATACTGGTGCATATTATACAGCATACTGTACAGAGACAAATTGTTTTTGCATGTGTGTAAAACTGAAGAGTTTTAATTAATACACACCTGAACAATGTAACAACGACTAACAAATATTACCAAGTAATACCTTGTTTTCCCCCTTGGCATTTACAAGGATGCTAATGAAAGTTTACAAAGAAGTTCACTTTTTCATTTAAGCAATACTTTATTTCCATCTGCAACAATACCATCTACCAATACAGTATCAAATTCATATCTAAATAACAAGCTGCAAGAATTTTATCGAAAAAAAACCCCACACAGATACACACAAAAAAGGCCTACACCCTGTCAAAGATCTTTTGCCAGGAGTCTAGAAGGAAGCTAATGCAAAGTTTAGCAAGAAGCACATGGGTGGTGACAAGTAGTCGGGCTGTTGTTATAAGGTTGCATTGACTGTGCAGCCCATGGTTGTTTGTAGTACACATGCTAGGCCATGTTCAAAGTTTACTCAGGGAGAGATACCATCACATCGACGACATCTAGCCTCGGGCGCATCATGGAATTATCCGACAGTCTTTTTTCATCCCTACAGGATCGGCTGATTTCCTTTATCCTTTCGCTGTTATTGCTCATGCTTATCATATGGTGTGAATTCCATGAATTGAAAGAAGAAAAAGCTTGAAAAAGATGAGATGAGAAAGATGAGGAAACGAAGCATAATGCTTTGTGAGCTACACTGCATACTGTGAATCAACACGTCTGCAGTGTGCGTTGCCCTGCAAAGCAGAGTACACAGTTACTTTCTGTTATTTTTCATTTGGTTATCTGGAGGGGCCACATATTGCCTTTGTTCATGCAACATTAAGGCAAGAGTACCCATGGGGTATCTATGCTTAAACCAAAGAGTACCCTTAGTATTCCTTATGTTGTCACATAAACATGGGGGTGCCATGTTGTTGACATAATGGGGGTCCTATAAAGTAATGAAGTAAACAGTAGGTGACTACACAATTTTAGTTCAGTTCTATCAGATGGTGACAATTGCCTGCACAAACCATAACATTTCTTTTTGTGACCTAAAGATGGAGAGGGTCGATTGGTTCTCCTTAGAACTCTGGATGAAGTCAGTCACAGGGAGGACCAGTCTTTGTTTACCGCTATGACATTGTGTTTTCAAAGTCTTAACTGTCTTGTTGTTAGTTGCTTTGAAGTATTTGAAAATTGAATATAACTGAATAGCCTTGGTAGTAATCTAGCTCATGTGAGTAGACCATTTTAAATCACTGCTAAGTTCAACTCCCAGGTAGGGATGGTGTTTCGCCTCTTCCAAAATGGAGTGACCCATCTTGTCTTTCTTGGTAATTGCATTCTTCAATACAAGTGCTCAATGAGAAGCACTTAGATGCACTTAGATTTTTCAACTTGTATAATGTGATACAATTCTGGGAAATCCTGCGCCAATCACACATCATACAGCCGTAACTGGAACACGGGGTAAGACCCATACTTAGTCCCCATCAGCTATATATCCACTATCTGGCCTCATCTAATCAATAGCATATAAAATCTCCATCGCAGACTCAAAACAGGAAAGTAGTCCACATAGTGTTTTATACATCAGCAAAAAATGGTACAATTGTAATATTGAATGCATAGATACACATCCAAATGTTTCATTTCCTATCAAATACTCTCCCATATTACTATTCTTAACCCCTTGGGCACCACCGGCCAAATTTTCGGCCTCTACCAACTTATTTGTTTGCTACAAAGAGGACTATATCATGTATTAAGCCAATCAGAGATATGGTAAGAATAGTCAGTCGGGCTGATGCGGATTAAGCTTGAAATTGATAACAGATCGAAAAGCTCTAAATAACAGATCTAAATTTTGATTGGTTAGTCTGATAATAATATCACGTAATTAACCATTCATGGGCACTGTAAGAAAGGCAGTGCCCACTGCCCAATATCCACATATCCAACACCAGAGGTGAATTCATTAATCAATTATGAATGGATATTTTTGAATTGAGCATTAGAAGTTGGGAGTTTTTAAGCTTACCTCTTCTGAAAGTAGAGCCTTATTGCGGTCCTTGAGTCTTTGCACACTTTCACTTATCGCCTGAAGCTGCTGCATACTTTGCTCTGAAATTTGAACACAATAGTCACAAAATTACTATTAAAACTAAGATCAAAATCCAGCTCCACACACTTTAATCTGAAACCCGAACACAAAAATCACAAAATTAGCCTAAAAAGTGAAATATTTTCAATAAATTCTCTGAAATTTGACACAGAGTGAAATCTAATAAGTGTGGCGAAATACTAGATTCTCTCTGACTTAACCGCTCAATTTGAAGAATCATTGAAAAAATTAACACCTGTATTATTTCTAATGTTTTAAGTCAAAACAAGCCACTTATAAAAAAAAGTACCGACTGACATTCTAATTTTCCTTTCAGTCTGGTTGTTATTTTTGACTTTGGTAACATCATTGATTCCTCAGGTGAATAGATGGTTCCTTATCACGTCTTCACTTGCCAATAAACCGACGCAACTCCGCTTCACAACATTGGCTTCTAGTTACGTCAATTGTCGCTTATATAATATTGCTTTCCTTATGATAACCCAATTATAAAAATATGCTGCCGAGACATCAATCATCACAAAGCATTTTCAGAGGAATGTGATCGATTAGGAATATTCATATTCATCATAAAGTTGTAAATGCCTTCACTAGGATATTTTCTTTTGATCATAGTTGAACAGTCCTTTTTTTTACTTTCTGATTGAGGTGTAAACTATATTTTAATATTTTAATTAACCAAACAAAACTACTCCGATAAGAACCATCCGACTTCAAAGCTATTTTGGGCATTCCTCATAACACTTTTCAGGAAAAAAAAACGACCCTCGCATTATGAAAATGGGAACAAGTACTGCTTACAGCAAAACATCATCGACATTGTTTTCTTAAGATAGCAACATTATGTTATTGTCTGACAAATTTGTGCTTCAGACATGCAATCATATAACACCCAGTGGGAAGGAAAGTTGACGACAATATATCAATAGATAAGGATGCCTTTCTTAGTAGAATTGTTTCAAGAAAATCGAAAGTATGACATTGTATTGATGCCGCAACCTATGATAGGCTCATCTGATGAGTTAACTTTGACAAGCTTTCGACAAAAGCTTACCTCAGGCTAGCGCTGGCACCTTTCGTTTGGCCTATATACTGTTTCCTTTGCATGCAAAGAATCAAGTGCGCTTTGTTTTGTACAATAAAAGGACAAGTGTATAGACAGTAGTATCGATGCAACACCTCCTTATTGTGTTAGAGACTTTTGAGCACATTGCCATTTTTGATGTTTCCCAAATGACTGTTATTAATCTTTCAACACCTTATCTTTTTTTACTATATTTAACTCTCTCCACGCGGGTGTCGACTGCAGACGACAAGTTTCAAATTTTATTTGAATTTTTCAAAAATTTCTGAATTGTAAATTTTCATTACCATAATTGAAATCAGCATGAAAAATGCATTAAAATGAGTACAAACAAGCCTAGTATTGGTTCAGTGGTTCTTAAGATAGCTCTTGATATTTTGAGAAAATTTCTCAAATTTGGTCTTTTTATGTTGAAGCTTATGACTAGCACGCAGAGCATTAAGGAGAGGACATTTCGGTAGTACCAACTACCAAATGTCATGGTTGGTATGGGGGTTGCCATTACTAGCCTTTGTATCAGGGTATGGGATAAGACTTTCTTATCACTCAACCCAAGGGTTAAACAAAATTGTAATATTGATTGTTGGGTGTGCCTTCTTTGTTTCTTTCTATTTCTTGCTATTTTTCCATTCATGTCTTTCAATGATTTGAACAGAAAGGGAATTTACTTTTTCATGTTATAATTTAAAGTAGTGCCATATGTCTTTCCTGAACAGTCCTTCCTATGACCCATAAATTGCTTACACATGATATCCATACTGCACAGTTTGTCAAATTTAACGTAAAAATCTTACACATTCATTTAGTTTCTAAAATGAGCAAATTCCTCCTTGTGCTCATCTTTTAATAATCAACTTGCTTCTTTTCTTCAAAAAAAACCAAACCATGGCATCCAGTAATTATCAAAATTTACATAGAATTGATAAAGCTCACTTAATTTCATCCTAATTCATGTTTTTGTAACTCTAAAACACAATAATTTTCATATAAAAACCTACTTATACGATCCCTCTACTCCAAACCATAATTACTTGCTTCGTATCTAGCACAAGACGCTCCGGCATTCTCGTTTAGCGTTTATTTACCCGCGTTTAAATCTTCTGGGGATGCCTCAGGCTAAGTTGCACATTTGCTGTAGAAGTAAATCCAATTACTAAGCTTACTTGCAAGAAGCTAGCATATAATCTGTGACAGCGCCTGTTCAAACTACTTTGGACAATCTGATTTCAGACACCTAATGATTGCTGATTGGATTTTTGTACATGAGCACCATAAATAGGACAGCTGTTTGACATATTTTCTTGCAAAATAGGGGAAATAAACACATTAACTGATATCATACAATACACTTAAGTATAACACAGTTCCATCTAAAACATATCATATACAATAACATGATCAACATGAAACAACGATCCTTTAAAGTGAAAAAAAAAACCCTTCTGCAGGCCCAACTGGCCGAGATTTTGAATAATTGGTATTTGTTTGTTTTTGATTTTGTTGTATGCATGTAAAATCTGCAGTTTTTTGATTGAAAAACTGCAAGTGTACCAGTGAAAAGAAATTGTGAATTTTTACAGATTTTTAGGGTCCTTTCAGAAAGAAAACCGACCAATAGACGGATCCTACTTGAAAGGCCCGTCCACACGTAGAACAGGGATTTCCCCTTGCCTTAGATGATAGTTTCAAATTCTCTTCTTTTTTTTTTTTTCATGCTTAGTATTGGTTTACAGCCCTAGATGTGTAATTGGCAAGATTTTGTTTCTAGATGTGTGCATTCATGCAAAATCTTCACAAACATTTACAACATTTGCCGATGTATCTTTCGTTTAAACTTGAGTCGCTATCTCTCTACCAATGAGCAAAACTGATTTTTGGCGAACGAAATGAGTTGCTTAAGCAATAATAAACCAACCAACTCGTTTGTAAAATTCCAACCACACAGTCTCATTGCTAACTGATTCAGAGACAACTTCCATACTTTCAATATTTCATAATTTTGCAATTCTGTACAGAGTAGCATTAATTTCCCATTAAAATGCACACACCTCAATCAGGTAATGAAAATACTCACGTCTAGCAGTGCCCGGGAGCGTAACAGACAATGTTCAGTTGTATAACGAAATAATGCACATAATTGCTAATTTACCCCCAATTTAAGTGTAGAAACAGCAACATTAAATTTGATAAAATTGATAGTGTTTCACGTTTCCAAAGAATCATATTTCATGCACTGAAACACTAGATTAATGGACTTGCCCTCTTTTTCAATATTTTCTACCTGAGCTCTACTTCTTGTTGAATTGAGTACACTCCCAAGTGTAAAAACTCCTTAAATCTGTAAAATTCGCCGTTTTTATCAGTATGATTACAAAACGAGTGTAAAACAAAAAATTTAGTGAAGTATTTTCTTTACGTTTGACATTTTCTTTGTTGTATCTGGTAATACAGTATAAAATTGTGGTTAACCACCAATATCATAAATTTTGCATATTGACTACTCAGTGCCAAAAGTGGGTAAGTGCAATAGCTGCCTTGTGAACATTTGGCAATTGACAGCATATATATTGTTCTCATCTACACATAGCAGCTACACATGGCAGCCATTATGTGCTCTTTGTGTCTGCTTGGCCCAGTGGCAGCCGCAGGAAAGATATCAATCTGGTCTGATATTTTGAATGTTAGCCTGTGATTCTAAACCAACTTATAGCATGTTTAATAGAAAATGAAATGCAACTACATGAGATTATTTTTCAGGTGGGTTATATCAATCTGTTTCTGCATGTTGGGGTTAGGGGTACTGTACAAGTGCAAATTTTTGTGCTACATATATTTTCGCATTTGTCACTTTTTTTTTTTAAGTTTAAGGACCAATAATGCAAAATAATATTTTTTTAAAAATATTTTGACACATATCTCTAAAATCTCAAGACCTGTTGAGTTTAAGAGTCATCTAAACCTGAATTCCATAAAACCTCAATAATAAGACCATGTATTTTTCATTTTCAATTTCAATAATTGAAATGAAATCCACAACTTAGATAACTTCAGAATCATTCTTTTCAACTATCTGTATGTGATATCAGAGTTGTGTAGACTGTGAATGTACTATAAGCTTGTGTGGCTCAGAGTTAGATTTGATGGGTTACCAAGATATACCATTCATGGATAATTCAATACGCAGACACATAATAACAATCAGGTTTATTGCACTCATGCCATATCTAAAATATTAACAACTTTTTACTTCATATATGAAAAAGTGTCAAAGTGTCTGACAAATTTAATACTTTCTTCTTTTTATTGATGTGCGATCATGTAATAGATTGACTGATTAGGCTATATTCTTGCAATTTTCTGATTAACGTATAATCTTTATGTTCAGTTTTATTGGTTTTGCTGTTTTGTTACTTTCTTTGTACTTTTTTGTTTGCAAACCACTTGCATGTAGCTCCAAGTTTCTCAATTCCTTTGAGCAAGTCAGCAATAGATGTTGTAGACCATAATTATGATAGTGTGTCTATTAAAAACACTTTGAATGAACACTCATTTCCAAACTGGATGCACAGGCCATGATGTGGGGAAACCAGTAGCGTAGCCAGTGGGGTGGCAGGGGGCAAACTGCCCCCTCGGACACCTAAAATGGGGACGAAGAAGCAGAAAAATAGGGATGAGAAGAAGGAGAGAAAAGAGAGAAAGAAGGGGAAGGAGAGGGAGAAAGAGAAGAGAAAGCGGAGACACAGGGGGAGGAGAGGGAGAAAGAGAAGGAAATGGGAGGATACTGATGTTTACCACCCGGACTGACAATGCTGGTTGAAGTATGATTTACATCCTAGCATACAAAATGGAGTTCAAATTCTTCATATATCAGAACAGAAAGAGTAATGGTGCACCAGTCTAATGCACCTATACATTTGAGCATTACAAATTAGTTGCAATAATATATAAAATTGCAGATAGCAGTAATAAAATGAGAATAATTTAAAATTAAGATTTCAACATTACTTGTTTCCTTCATTTACCGGGAGCGCGTGTGAGGAACTTCCTCATCGATGTTGTTAGCTCTGAGGTTTTTCTTGGAAACGGCCTTGGAAATCAACCTAATCAGATGACGTCATACTGCCTGACGTCACCAAAGTCGGAGAGTGGAGAAAGAAACAAAAGACTTTCCCAGGAGGGTCCTAGTAGCTATCCAGATCTAGAAACAAGGACCTTCAATGAACCGAGACACAGGATTGGAACTATTGATCCTGTGTGTGACAACCTGATCAAACCCAGCGGGACTAGCGGCAGGAATTTTCAAACTTCGGTGACGTCATCTAGTGCGACGTCATCTGACCAGGTTGGTCTCTAGCTGTTTCCATGAAAAACATCAGAGCTAACAACATCAGCTGACAACAAGGAAGTTCTTCGAAAGCGCTCCCGGTAAGTAGAGTTGAGTTCTTACAATAAATATGCAAGTGATAGGACCACTACATATTTCATGCACCTGCCATCAATGCTATGATATATATATAAAGTATCTTCTATAAAATACCTCACAATAACTTTCAAACATAAATAAATAAAAGAAAGCACTGTTCAGGGCAGTTCAAATTGCGAAAAATTAACCCAGAAAAAAATTATGTGTTAAACAGTACACCTGCAATGAGATACCTACCAAGTACTTTGAGTTTGGGGCTGCGACTAGCCACATTCTCCTCATCATCCTCATCATCATCGTCATCATCATCATCAAGATTTTTGCTATCTCTATTACTCCCTGGTTTACTACCTGTTAAATGAAATAAAAAACACATCAGTAAAAAAGTGCCTATTGGGTTATTCCATTTAAAATCCACACTACCCCTGTGGAAGATTTAGCTGAAGTCTTACACAGAGGGAGTATGAGTTTTGATTAGAATAGATAATTGGGTAACTTACATTTGAAATACTCACTCCAGTTGTGGAAGATGCAAGTAAAGCCATAATACAGAGGGAGTATGGGTTTCAAAATAAAACCTGACCAATTACATTTAAAAAACATACTCCCGCTGTGGTAGATATTTCCAAGATCTTCCACAGGGGTAGTGTGGATTTTAAATGGAATAGCCCAATGAAGAAGTTGAAAAGGTTGTCGAAACAAATCCCCAGATTTAAAATGAAATTGGATTTTAATTGCTATCATATAGTATATTCAAAAGCTAGCTTTTTCTTTTTTTCATTTTCTTTTTGTGATATGTGTACATCCATATCAAAACGATGCACTTGTCGGCTGCTACATTTGTCTCATTTCAAATCATCCCCAAATCACATGGTTATAAGGAATGTTCTCTGTAATCCTAAACCATGTGACCTTGGATGATTTAAAGTGACCTCCACTTGAGATGAGTCTGGTATTCATTCCTAACTATCATGTGAAATGAGACACATGTAGCAGCCGACAAGTGCATCGTTTTGATATGGATGTACACATATGATATCATATCACAAAAACAAAATTTTAAAACAGAAAAAAGAAAGAAAGGGCTAACTTTTGTACCTTAGGGCAAGGATGCTAGAATGGTTAATTCATATCTAATAATAGAGGCATTAAGAAAAGATTATATGCGATAACTTGTCAACTTGAGTGTGTTTCAATTTATATTAATAGTATTTCCAAGTGTTTTTTTTTTTCAAGTGCATCATATTTCTTACTTAATAAGCAGGGCATATAAAAACATCCATTTATCACACCAAACATTTACTATCACAAGCATAATTGTCTTGTTAAGTTTGTTAACACAGTTTGACATGCGATACAGCTCGATTATGTTTTCATTTCCCGAATTGTTGTCAAAAATAATTTCACTTGAAGCACAATTTCCAAATCTGATGGATCTGTGTTTCTCAATTGCTTTTACATCCCGATGTAGGGCCCCAAAGTGGGTTATCCGATTTCATCTTCACTATATTGGTAGCACGCAATAAGTGGCCTCTCCAGTTTTCGCCAATTATACTATTAAACCTCCCTCATCACAGAGTGGAAACCCTTCTCTCATCACCAATGACAGTGCCTCCCTCATCAATACTAATGCCGTGTGAATAGTAGCAATATGATCTCTATTTATTTCTTTGGAGCAAGTCTGCACGACATATCAAAACACAAAACCTTTGCGCACCCGAGTTGAAGCTTAAACATATTTAGGATTGGAAGTTTCCTATTGCCCTAGTTCTGAAATTGGGGGCATTTCCTTTACTGAATTGCTATTCCACTGTGAAGCAATGGCTCCCTTAACACAGGCCAAGCTTTTCCACAGAACCCCTTCAAGGTGTAGGGTTCCATTCAATCCGTTTTTGTTTTAAAACGGTTCAGGGTGTGATTCAAAGGTTGTGAAATATCCAGAAAATAGTAAAAAATCCAGAAAAACAGTGTGAAATTGGGCAAAAATACCCTAAAACAGGCTGAAAATCAATAAAATTGCGGACATTTTGGCCACAAAATTCCAGAAAATCTTGACAAATCCAGACAAATCATACCCCTGAGTCGATTAATAAGTGCAAAAAAAACATGTTTAAAAAACTTTTCAGGGTGTTAACAATTTTCAAAGAAAAAATATCTCATTCAAATTTTTTTTTTTTTTTAGTACAGTAAAAAAAAATTTCCAGTCTTTTAAAATTTTAATACTGTAGGCCTATTGATATAATACACAATGTATGCTGTTACATTTGTTCAAAAGATAACTACATCTGTAATACACATTTAGCATGAGCATTTTTTCTTTTATGATTCTTGATTCCTTTGATTCCTGTGAAGGAGAAACAAGAATAACATATTTTGTAATTGCAGGTTCCTCCAAATCATAATCAAAACTGTTCAGTAAGGTTGCTTTGCATTACTTATACTCTAGCTGGCTGGGAAATAAAGCAATTGCACTCAATCAATGCTGCTCTTTTGATCATGTAAGATGCGTTTATTCTGATTCACCTCCAGCAACAATTATTGGCATGAATGACTTGTGATTTCCCTGGCAAGAAAACTTACTACTGTGTCAGGCTTATTAGTTGTGGACCACATTTTTACTTTATACGCTGGACAAAAACTGCTTAATTTTGAAACGGTATTTAATTTCACAAGTGAAGAGTCGAGATTCACTAATTCAAACACCTGCAAATTCAAAAGTAGCTCTAGTCTAGAGCCATGATAAAATCCCAATCAGTCAAGTACCCATGGACTAAAGAGATACAGACAAACAGTCAAAATCTAAGTATCACCCGATAATAAGGGCCGATCATTCCATGAAATACGACAAGCAAAATTGCTACGCACGTAACACATATTTTTACGGTCTTTTGCATAAACGACAAGACACACAAAGCTCAGGCACGCAACGCTGTGAACGAACGCTCAGCCCTCATGAATATGCGAGAATTCACAGCATACAATGCACAGGACTTGACTGTTGGAAAATAGTCTGTATTAGTCTATGCAAGTACCAATAGCCAGTAGTGACCAGCCTTCACGCTGACATGCTCAATTTGGACATCACAATTGGAGGGAATTGGACTAGTTCTAATCCAAAAGTTCTGCAGTTGGAAAAGTTCGCAAATGAAAATTAAATTTAGTCTTCACTGACATTGACTTTTATCAAGCTGCTTTAACGTTTGACTTCACCATGTTCACTTAACTGTTTTGCTTTAATTGTCTTTCCTTACCTGATGGGCTACTATAGTTAGGACTCCCACCAGAGTCATCTAAAGGCGTCCTTGATGTGGATATCGGCGATTCATTTTCCATATTATCCTCCCCCATAAAGCTTACTAATTCACGTAACATTTGGATATCATCCTCTGAAAAAACACAAAAGCGAACATAAGAATGTTAGAGAATATAATTTCTGTATCAGTTAACATATGAAGCATACTATTACAGATTCATCCAACTTTTGTCTAAATACGATCCTGTAGGGAAACTTAGACAAACAAAAAAGAATATTAAAGATTACATGGGTTTTTATTTTACACATCAAAGCACATCTAAGCATTATGCCATTAAAAGCATGGCATTGATGACATGCAGTAACTGCTGTCAGGTAAGTGCCTAGATAGTAGTCGATAAGGAGCATCTATAATTATGAAAAATCCATCATCAGAAACCGCACATTAAACATGGAAACTTTGCTAACAGGGTTGCATGTGCTGGCGACGATAATTTGCAGCTACTCTGCACTGCTCGGTAGTGAAAATAATGTATTTAAAGAAATCAAACCTGCATATCACTACCCAGATGCTCTTGTAAATTATATGCAAAACATAACAAATGTATCATTAAATTTTCACAGGTGTTCAGTTTGAAACCCGTCAACCAAATATTCACCAGCATATTTAAATTTCACCAGAAATAATAGCTTCTGGAATAGTCAATGGTTCAAATTAAATACCGTAGAAATCCATCTACAAGCATATAAGCCTCTAAATGAGTGGGGTGATGAAAGGCTGACACCCTCCACAAAAACATTACAATAAATTGGTCTTACAATACATGTTTGTCAAACTCCAAATAATGTTTTTGTGCAGAGTGTCTACCTTTCATCTCTTTCATCAAAAAATACTAATTTAGAGGCGTATATGCTCTTAGATGGAATTCTACGGCATCTAACAAAACAAATCATCACTCAACTTCCACAGACTAAACTTAATTCAAGCATTAACATCTCAACTAGAAGCAACTTGATGTGGAGACAAATAAAATAAGGGAAATCAAGGATAATGGAAAATGTTGATGATAAACAAATAAGCAGCACACCCACAAAAGTGCAAAGAAAACCCTGGCAAACTAAATATGGGACACATCTGATATGAGGACAAGTAAACAGATGAATTTCCACTGAATATACTATTCTCCCTGTGGGACACACAAGAAAATGACAAAATAACAAAAGCATACAACTAAAAGTACACGCTGTGTCTCTATTCTGTGGGCTGGACATCCATCCGGGCTTTTGCGCCATGTATTCACTCTTTCTCCCCGGACCTGGAGTGCTGCTTTAGTGAAATGTTACATTGCAGTACACACTTTCTGTTCATTCTTTTGGGTTTGAGGGATTTTCTTACGCAGAGAATATTAAAATGAACAATAAGTTGGAACTTTTTTAATGAAAAGATGAGGCTGCTGTTTAAAATTCTGTTAACTTTCCCATTCGCTGCAACAGCAATCTTTCACTCCAGTTGTCAGAGGGAGGTTAAGGAATAACCACAGAAGGAAGAGCCAAATTAAGATAACACTTTGACCAACAGAATAGAAGCCAACTGTTACATCACAAGCAATTTTTTTTCTCCTCAATCGAAATTCAATCACATATACCGCTCTTATGCAAAGACTATTGTATAAATGCCCTGGTGGCAAGATCACAATCTCTTACTTCCTTCTGAAGTGCATCCCAGAGAGAGTTTGCACAAACAAGAAATCTGTCATCTACAGCAGTCCATTCTGTACTGACCACTAGTAGGTCATTCAGTCCATCCATCTAGCTAGTTGAAATAGTTTTGTGTATCTCAATGGTCAATCCACTAGAAATGCCTTACTTAATCAATTCCACAGCCAATGTAGTCCAACCAGTGAGAACCCCTGTTTCCCTCTCAATCCAATTCAATCATAAACCCTGATCCAAACCATATACTTGATTACACAATATTTTGCTAGCATGACATTTTTGAGATTGGGAAAGAACATATATTATTTGAAGCATGGCATTTTCCAAATTATAGTTTCTTTTCATTACCTTTTGCAAAATAAGTATGTGCTGATGACAAATACTTTCACAAATCATGTCAAATTTACAAAACTATTCAAACTAGTAAAGCATAATCACTTAAGGGTGGGTGGTCAAGTGTTTTCATATTGTGTTTTGTACTTTAAGGCCTGTACAAAATAATCTGATTCTCAAACTTTGAGTTATTTTACATTAGCCGTTTTGATATTGGAAGCAAAAACAATTGTTTCACTACAGCCCAACGGGTGAGTAGTAACAAACCACTCACCATGGGGGATGATAATATCATTTTTTTCGTTCATAAACCTAAGCGGAACATATTTCATGCCTACAATTTCACTGGGATTATGAGAAAAATATAAGCTATATTCTGATGTCAAAATCTGAAGTGTGAGAGATGAGGCTGACTATCTGGTCCTGCCCCTTTAACAGCTCGAAAGATCAAAAATAATTCCTTTTCCATTACTGTCTAGTTCTCAGTGTAGTACTGATTCCATCCAAAAATTTGCACTGGTGGACAAATTCAGTGGGTCCACACCAGCTGGACTAGGGCCAATGTCCCATCGAGAATGAGGTTCAAATTGATAACGATGACATAAGATCAGATGGTAGTAAATTGGATGAGACAAGAAGGAAGTCAAGGGGATAGGAAAAGAATGAGATGATGCTGGACAAATAAAGTCAAGATTTATGAGAGCAAAAATATTACATGACAAAATTACCTTGTTGATTGTTAATAAAATATGGATAAAATATGACTGTGCATGAAGCTAGGAAACAATTATTCCTGGAGATTTTGTGTTTACATTTTGCATTTAATACGAAGTAAGTTTCATCAAAAGTACAATGTGAACTTTGTTTTTATCATTTCCCACTGCGACAGGGAGCTTGCACAGTTCATTTTATGTAAATAAACCTGATCCAGCTGTCTACTGAAGATAGCAGAACTGTTTAGTATTGGCTGCAAATTATGCAACAGTTTACAGATGAGTGTGTATATAATTATAGGTAAGATGGACAAGCTATTGCTATAGTCAAGAATTGAAGAAAAAAATAAAGAGCATTGATTCAGCTATTTACTGAAGATAGCCGTACTGTTGAGTATTGGCTGCAAATTATGCAACAGTTTACAGATGAGTGTGTATATAATCATAGGTAAGATAGACAAGTTATCGCTATAGTAAAGAACTGAAGAAAAAATAAAGAGCACTGGTTCAGCTATCTACTGAAGATAACCGTACTGTTGAGTATTGGCTGCAAATTATGCAACAGTTTACAGATGAGTGTATATATAATCATAGGTAAGATGGACAAGTTATTGCTACCGTAAAGAACTGAAGACAAAAATAAAGAGTGCTCAAGGTATCAAAACAGAAACCCTATGATGCACAACTGATTGCACTGATTCTGCTATCTACTGAAGATAGCTGTACTGTTGAGTATTGGCTGGTATTATACAACAGTTTACAGATTAGTGTACATAATCATAGGTAAGATGGACAAGATGTTACAATAGTAAAGAACTGAAGATAAAAATAAAGAGTGCTCAAGGCATGTCAAAAGAGCAGGGACTGCTCCCCTTTAATCTGATAGGAGAGTGATTGTTAGCTCTCCTTAGTTGACCATTCTCTTCTTACATTCTATTGTAAATGCTCTAAACAGCTATACTCGGAGGCTCCAGAAGAGCTATTTAATGCTCGCCTGCAAATTCCAAAAGACTGTCCCTGAAACAGAAACCATATGCTGTAGGAGTACAACTGATTGCACTGATTTTGCTATCTACTGAAGATAGCTGTACTGCTGATTAAAAATTATACTACAATCTACTGAAGATAGCTGTACTGCTGATTAAAAATTATGCTACAATCTACTGGAGATAGCTGTACTGCTGATTAAAAATTATGCTACAATCTACTGAAGATGGCTGTACTGCTGATTAAAAATTATACAACAATCTACTGAAGATAGCTGTACTGCTGATTAAAAATTATGCTACAATTTACTGCAGACCAAGTATATAAATTGACCTATTTTGGACACAAATTAAGCTAATTTAAGTCACAGGCAGTAGCGAAGACCCTCTACGAAATTAAAAGTTTGGCTAATTTGGTTGTACTACTTTCATTTGTTTTATGAAAATGCTCAAAAACAGACCACATATTTCCCTGTCCAGTCTGGAATATTTTGTTGTCATAGTTATATACATGTATTTTAACAGATTAGCATGCCACATTTGAAAACACCTGCAACCTGGTACACACTATAATGCAATCACTTCAAAGCCATGATGACAAGCGTGGCTTTACTCTGGGATTTGACTGTGTACTTTTCTTGACGAGACTTTCTATCCCCAATCGTCCCTTGTTTCAATACCGTCATCTGTCTCTTGGTAATGTTAACACATCATTCTTCCTATGTTTACAGCACATATTACAGGTGTCTGAACATTCGGCTACAACTATATACAAGTATTGGCAATGCCCATGGCTAATATAAGGACTAAACGTGACGTAATTAAGCAAAATAAGCCGCTTGCCTATGATATTGAGTTTGGGCCCAGTCTATGTTTTTCCAAAACAAAAAGAAAAAAAGATTTCATGAGCTGTGAGTCGAAGTATGTATATTAAATGGGCAATGACTTTAAATTAAGACATTAAAATTGATTTTTTTTCTTACATGATGCCTCATTTTACTTAATGACATTATACTATGTTAGACTATATGGTTAATATACAAGGATCAGTATCTACCATATAATACATCGCCTTGTGAAAATTATGATTAAATTATACGTCAGTAATCAAATTACCAATTTGTGAAGAAATGACTAGCTAGACAGTGTTACAAACTATCTCAGAGTGCCTTTATTTGTATAAACTAGTGATGCACCTAATATTCTATGACACCGAAAGAGGTGTTTCTTACATCTATGGGGTTAAAATTTTGTACTGCAACCATTTCAAACGCTTGCACATGTAGTATGTTTTATATCTAGTTTGGTTAAGTTCAAGCTTTCTAAATTGACTCGGGGGAGGGGGGTACAGCAGTGTGCGGCAGATTTGAGGTGCATTTTCAAACTCTTGAAGTTAAGATTTGGGGAGCAAATTTCAAGAAAATGGTTTAAAGAAGGGGTGCTTTTCAAAGGTCTCAAAAATCTGAAAAAGTGCTAATTTTCAAGTTTTTTATGCAAAATTTGTGAAAATTTGGTAACATTACTTAATTTTGAATTTAGTAATGTGGGTTACTTTTTCTTCAAACTTTGGATTTGCCATCGAATTTGGTATATTTTTGGAATACATATATTTCTGGAATCCCAGCTGCACATACCCACCTAATCCAAAATTAAGACATCCTCCCCTGGAAATAGACCTACTCATTAGTGTTGTGCAAGCTTTCAAGCGCAAGAGAAGTGCGCAAACTAGCACAAACATTCCCACTTTCACAGTAATATTTACACAGGCATGATAATGGATTTTTTGAAAACCGCCTGAAAAAGCGTGTGAATTTGGCCTTAAAAGGCCCAAAACAGGCTGAAAAAAGTAAAAATGCATAAATTTGGTCAACAAAACTGCCTGATTTCAGGCAAAAGCCTGAAAATTTTATGCCTGTTTTTTAGATATATTACCCTGACAATTTCCACGAACAATGTCAACTAATATACTCTCAGTCTTCTCAAATACAGTTTCAAGTGTAACACCCTGTCTTTGAACTTTTTTTTACCTTAAACATCTTTTCCCCCTTCAAAAACAGGTATGAAAATTAACCCAATTTGACAGCAAAATACAGCATATATTTTCAACCGCGTAAATCTTTTTACTCATTTTGTCTTAAAACATTTTTTTTTCTTTTCAGAATCTAGCATCTAAATTAACCTCATTTCGACAACAGAGAATCAAAAACATGCAGAATCTATTGTGTCAAGCTAAATCTCGGAAGGCATATATTTCCTAATAATCCCCACAAAATAAACCCATTGTATGCTAGAGTCGAAATCTTCTAGTCAAAAATTTATTGTCTCTATCCAAATCTAGTTCAACCTTATTTGACAAAATATAGACTCAATAGGAAGAATGCCAGACTATCGTAACTGATAATAAAATACATAGGTACTTACAGCTTTCTACTACTAGTCTGCTGACAATATGTCTATGCACAGCAGCTGAAGGGAGTATCCCATCATGCATTGCAGTCTATCTGATTGCTCCATAGCAAATACATACAAAACATTTAAGTTTAAGTAAGAGCCGCTTAAATATGGAGAGCTATGGATAGTTTCACAATACTTTTTAGAGATCAATTTTTTTCAAACAAGAGTCTAAGCTTCCCTGAGTGATATAAGCGAGTAATTGAATGTTGAAGTGAGGGATTTTGTGTACACTTTCTATGGCATGTGCAGTTCTACTTCAGTACCGCAGAGCATGATGGATACACCTATCAGCTGCTGTGATGTCTATGTGCCAAATTTAATCTGTAAAGCCATATCCCCACCCCCGTATACCTTCTGTATACACTGAGTCACAACCAGGTAAAACTCAAATGAATAATACCCATAACGAGAACATAAACCGCATAATTTTATTTAAAGTAAACTTCTAGTGTTACAAGCCAATATAGCATCATGCGATGTGATCGAGTGAAAAAGAGATGATGAAATTTGTGTAAATCCTATTTATTTTATTCTCCTATTCCAACGCCTACACATGAGTGACATTTGCATGATTTAAATGATTCCTCACATTGAATGCTTCCGTGTTGCTTTAAAAACTGACATTGAAACACATTTTGATTCAAATACTTTAAATTAATTATTTTTGTTAGATGACATCAAATACCGGTACTTGTCTTCTTTTTAGGCAAATTACTCTCACCAACTTAAAAAGAGCAACTGTTTTTTGCCAAGAAAGGTTTGCAAATGTTAGTTTTTTCCCACAAAAGTAACTTATGATCTACACATTTGTCAGCAATTAATTTAGTAAATCACAATTCAAAATTCTCAAAAATCCAATACCTTTTAGACCATTTCAGATTGCACATTCACTCATGTGTTATTTGTCTTGATTGAAAGCGAGAGAGGGAAAAAAAACTTGTTGCACCTTCACATACAATCCGCTCGTCTATCCGCTCAGCTCGCTGAATTGCAAACTTTATCACATTATCCTTACAATCAGCAGGCGACATTTGAATGTCCTTTACAGGATTGCCAGTTGAAACATAATACCGATTCTGAGCGAAGAAAGAATAGTGATATAGAAAAACAGTTCTACTTTATAAGCAAGTTTTATGAGATTTGAGATAAACAAATTTTTACACTACAGTGTAGGAATAGCACAAAACAAATACTAATAACTAGGGAATCTACAATAATTAGCTTGTGAAAGAATTTCAAACTTTAACATTTTCAATCTTGGAAATTAATACACAGCAATTTATTATAAAATACAAATAATACATTATTACTTCATGGTTTATATTATATAAAATACGCAAATTTCAATGTGATAAGGAAACAGCTGAACACATGAGTGTAACCCAATAAAGGTATGCTTCTATTTGATTTCTCTGTAAAGCTATATTTTATTCATAAATAGTCTCTTCATGCATATGTATGACATAGCTTTGTAGTTGATCCTCTCGTATGCCTTCCAATTTGACATTTTAGTTTCTGGGATTTCTTGATTTCAAGTAGATAAATCCATATTGAAACACTCAAATGAGTAAGTGTAGAAGCTGAATAAACTGGCATTTCTAAAAATTGGGACAAAGGCAGAATGAACCGTATGAAATTTGGTACTCACAGAAAGAGTATAGTCTGCAATTTATTTTGATAACAAATGCAATTTCTAATTTAGAGAATACATAATGATAAAAGGAACACATTCTTCTTATATGCCAAATTTGGTGGCATGTTATTCTCGCCTTACTTTTAACATTTTAAATAAACACAATTAGTTTCTTTTTCATTATAAATATATGTAAATAACATGTGTTATGATTCACTACAGGTAACCAGATCAGCTGGACTACTGAACAGGGACGTAGTAATGTTGAAAAATGTGGGCTAGCCATCACAAATGTGGGGTGGCCAAATACAAATATATGATCAAATTGAAATAAAGATATAGAAAAACATAACAATTTCCTCAAAAAGTCGTGCGGCCATGGCCAGTGGCGTAACTACAAGGGGGGCAGAGCCACCATTAGGGGGGCGCCAAATTGTCCAATTCAGCATCGATTCTGCGCCCCTCCAAGCGATGAAAGTCAAAATTTCCGCGCATTTCACCACAAAATCAATTGAAAGAACATTTTAAGACTGATATTCAACTTCTAGTAACCTAAATGATTAGTGATAGGCCAAAGTTTTGCGCAACTTGCGCGCAATTGTTTTAGAATGGGGGGCACCATTATGTGTGTGTGTGTGTGGGGGGGGGAGGTAGGGGCGCCAATTTTGTTTCTTGCCCAGGGCGCTACCAACCCCTTTCCCGTTTGCTTTGGCAGTGCTTCTGAATGTATTGATTGTATATTATTGTACTTTTTCATTTGCCTAACAAAGTCTAACTCATAATACTGATTAATTTAAAGGTGCAAAAATTAAAATAAGGAAACAATGTTGCATACAAATTAGCATAAGGTAATATTTCCCACCAGGCATATAAAGGGGGAAGACCCATATGAACTGTGTCACCACCAGGCATATAAAGGGGGAAGACCCATATGAACTGTGTCACCACCAGGCATATAAAGGGGGAAGACCCATATGAACTGTGTCGCAACAGGATGTTTACCAACACAAGCATCATCATACATGTGACTTCCAGTGGCTCTATGTAGTTCATTTTCAATTTCTATTCATATTTTGTGTTAAAAAATTTCAAATAGGCACATAATATGCCAACAAATCCAACTCATCATTTCCATTCTATCCTGGCCTACTATCCTTTATTAACTTTATGGATCACTTTTATACT
The DNA here is from genome assembly GCF_039555335.1 of Amphiura filiformis. Classification (NCBI taxonomy): domain Eukaryota; kingdom Metazoa; phylum Echinodermata; class Ophiuroidea; order Amphilepidida; family Amphiuridae; genus Amphiura; species Amphiura filiformis. The sequence continues at coordinate 40,534,038 of NC_092635.1, read as the reverse complement.
AGAATTCCACTAGAATTTTGCGGTTCTTGACTATAAAGAGGACACATATGCCCCCTTTAATATGCTGTTATCACAACACCTTGGTAGCAGAGACAAAATCTATCATTAATATATTCAGTAGTGGTTCACTCCAGAGGGATCCACTTTTGATTATTAACTTTTTGGCCCCTAAAAGCCCGGCAGTTACCCAGGGCAGCTACCCTTCATTGGGGATAGGACGGGGGTTCAGCTATTATGAAGGCATTCTTAGAGGATGCATGCCCCTTTGTACTTTTAACACTACACCTCTGGTAGCAGAGACAAATTCTAACATAACATATTCAGTAGTGGTTCACAGCTTCACTCCAGAGGGACAAATCCACTTTTGATTATTAACTTTCTGGTCCTGACATTTAAAAGCCTGGAAGCTACCCTTTATTTTGGGGTTTAACTATTTTTGAAGGCATTCCTAGAGAAGACATACCCCTTTAATGTACTTTTAACATTACACCCCTGGTAGCAGAGAGACATTTATATCATAACATATTCAATATTGATTCATTCCAGAGTGATCCATTTAGGTTAAGCTACCCTTCATTGTGGGGTAAGGTCGGGGTTCAACTATTTTTGAAGGCATTCTTAAAGGATGCACGCCCCTTTGTTCTTAACATATTCAGTGGTGGTTCACAGCTTCACCCCAGAGGGACGGATCCACTTTCGTTATTAACTTTCTAGCCCATGATATTTAAAAGCCTGGAAGCTACCCTTTATTGTAGGGTATTTTGAAAGCAGAGGACACATGCCTCTTTAATGTACTTTTGACACTACACCCCTGGTAGCAGAGAGAAATTTATATCATAACATATTTAATATCTAGGTTAAGCTACCCTTCATTGTGGGGTAAGGTCGGGGTTCAACTATTTGTGAAGGCATTCTTAGAGGAAGCATGCCCCTTTAATGTACTTTTAACACTGCACCCCTGGTAGCAGAGAGAGATTTCATCATAACATATTCAATTTTAATTCATTCCAGAGTGACCCATTTTTTATTCTACTTTACTAGGTTAAGCTACCCTACCTTTCATTGTGAGGTAAGGTCGGGGTTCAACTATTTTTGAAGGCATTCTTAAAGGAAGCATGCCCCTTTAATGTACTTTTAACATTGCACCCCTGGTAGAAGAGAGAAATTTTTATCATAAGATATTCAACTTCAATCATTCAAGAGTGATCCACTTTTGATTCTACTTTACTAGGTTAAGTTACCCTTCATTGTGGGGGTAAGGTTGGGGTTCAACTATTTTTGACTGCATTCTTAAAGGATGCATGCCCCTTTAATGTACTTTTAACACTACACCCCTGGAAGCTGAGAGAAATTTATATCATAACATATTCCATTTTGATTCATTCCAGAGTGATCCATCTAGGCTAAGCTACCCTTCATTGTGGGGTAAGGTCGGGTTCAACTATTTTTGAATGCATTCTTAAAGGATGCATGCCCCTTTAATGTACTTTTAACACTACGCCCCTGGTAGCAGAGAGAAATTTATATCATAACATATTCAATATTGATTCATTCCAGAGTGATCCATTTTTGATTATTCTACTTAACTAGGTTAATTCCTCCTTTGGGTAATTCATCAAAGACACCGATTTGGGTCATACTAGTAATGGGTCATCTTATGCACATGTCTATACCCCATATCTCTCTATGATCATATCATAAAGCTTCCTATATAAACATTTTCTTGTACAAAATTTCCTTGTATTTCAACACCGAACTGTTGTTGGGGATTTTTTTAAAAACCTTACAACAGAATAGCTTTGTCTTGTTAGAATGATTTCCCTTTGCTAAGTATGAAATTACAGTTTCATATATTATCAAAATACAAAAACATTGCACAATTTGAAAGTGAAAGACCCTCTTAGCAGTTTATGGCTTACCAGACCCTTTTAGCAATCCTTTTCAGCAGTTTATGGCTTACCCATCTTTAATTGTATCTAAGGGGTAGGGTTAACATTAAAACAGGGAAAATCATATCTCACCTGCCAGACTAGCTTTGTAGAACATAACAAGTAACATTAATAATTAATACAATGGAATTTTTATCTTGTTATTTTACGTTTCTTTTCAGAATCTAATCTTCATATCATACTGCCCCTCTTGGCAATAGCCAACAGGGAAGTACTAAATGACAGTAAATATTAAATTTATCAGCAAATGTAATGACATGGAAAATAAGATCAGCACTTTTGGTACATCATGTTACAGGATAATGCTGAACATCAAGCGCACTGACCATGTTATTAATGAAAGGATCTATACTATCACCAACACTGTGCCTCTTGTCAAATCACAACTACGATTCCTGGGACATATATCCTAAGGATGCAGGAAGATGAACCATGCAGAAGATGCTCTCTACATCCCATTACATGGTAAAAGAAGACCTGGAAGGCAAAGAACATCCTACTTGTCTTATGTGCAAAAACTGTTGGGGGACTTTGACAACTTTTTACTGCCAGATGCCATTACCACTTTGGCTTCAAATCGTAGTACATGGAGAAACTTTGTAGTCGCCTGCTCCGCAACCAAATGAAATGAATGAATGAAATGAATGGTGGCCTAGTAGTATGGGTTCTGGCTCCTAATCAGACGGTTGGGACATGGACGAAGAATAGAGCACGAAGTGCGATGGACTTGCAACTCCATTCATCGATGTGAGGTCAGCGACGTCAACACTTGGAACATGTGGACGAAGGCGGCAGCAGCATTTTTTCTGTAATTAGCATATTTGTGACGTCATGTTAACGTAAGTCTCCACAGCACTACGCAGTACTATCGTAGGTGGCAGCAGCATTTTTCTGCAGTTTCTGCAGGCTATCAGCACAGGGTAATACACAGGGGAAGCCGACGCTGTCGCCATCTTTTTGTATTGCGCTAGTATAGAAGTTGCAACGGCCTGGTTGGGATGCCATTATGTTGTGCTTAACCTCAACTGTCTCTCTCCACACAGGTATATAATTGGTACTGGCAAAATACAATGCTAGACTGCTAGTAAGGTAAAACAGATTTCTTATGCTGGAGGAGTGGTGAACCCCCACAAAAGTAAATTCAGGGAATTCTGACCAATGAAAAACAGATGGGCACTTCAGCCTATGAGCATTGTCTCCTGCATGACTTTACCTTACCTTAAATGTAGAGAAAACACAAGGCAAAATGGATAAAATGATCATTATTATTCCTGTGATTTGTTAAGTGCTTTACACTGTGGTACACATTTCAGCGCTGCTGTATATTGAACATCAGAATCTGTTCACATGCTCATCAATATTACTGCACTGAGTATAGAATGATACATTCATATATATCCGTATAAAAAAATTATCATAACAATCATATTTGCCTTATGTCATGCACCAAAGTAAACACAATATATAACACAATCAAGTCATTCAAGGAAGGAAATAAAGAACAGCACTTTCCCTTCCCTGCCAATCTCTCTAAGTTGCAGAAATTCATACAATTTAGCGGTGAACTACCCGATGAGAGAATCTGCCGCTATTAAAAGAGAGAACAACTGAAAAGATCACGACCGACAAACTTTGTACATATTAGACTGAGAGAGAGCAAATATTACACTACCAAGTTAAAACTCATAGATATTATAAGCTTGACTGAATCAATTAACAAGAAATTTAAGCAAACATCTTATATTGGACAATTGTAACAATTTGTTATAACTTCAGTTGCACAGCTGTACAGCAAATAGGTTTTTGATTTGCTTGCCATTTTGCATGCCCACAATAAATAACATAAAGCAAAGTGCAGGACTGAGTACAAAGCAATAGTGGATACTCTATATTTGAATGCTATTTTTGAAGTTGCGGCGGAGATATCATGTAGCCCAGAATGACATCATCACCATCACATGAGACTGCTCTATATTGTATTGCAACAAACAGGTCTACTTAAATAAGAGCAGCTCCTGCCTTATTGTGCAATTCATTGGTGATGCATTTGACACAACCTAGAGAGATTTGCTACCACGTTGATCTTTTTTGGAACATCCACACAAGTGTTTTTTCATCATTATGTCAACATTTCCCCGTTGTGGCACAATAATACGAAAGATGAGAACAGTGGCGTAGCTAGGGGAGGGGCCCACCCTGGGAAAATTTGTTGGGAAAACTTTGCCGGGACAATAGAAAAAAGAGAGAAAAGGGGGAAAAGAAAAAAAGAAGCGGAAAGTAAAGGTAAGAATGGGAAAAGAGAGAACAGGAAGAGAGAAAATGGAAAGAAAGGGCCAAAAGTGAAAGAAAGCCAAGAGAAAGGAAACAAGAATGAATACAAAAGAAAAAAAGACAGGGAACTGAATAAAAACAAAAGGGATCCATAGAGGGATGGAGAACGACAAAAGAAAAAACAGAAGGGAAGAAGACAACTTGAGTTAAAACAAAACCATTAAGCATATTCTGTCGGTCCAACATCCGGGCTATCTCTAGTCTCGGGCCCAAACTTTTAAGTTTGTCAGTATATACACGGTAAATCCTGTAAGTTTCTTCCACTCTGTAGACTTAGAAACGGTTGTTTGATTCCATTGACTATTTGCGATCGAAATTTACACAACACCAATGACAGAAATCATCAACAAAAATCGAATTAAGGACTTGTTTTCACTCGTCCGTGAGTCGCATCATCAACCGGAAGTGACGTGACACGGACCGACAGAATAGGGGTAGCAAATATTCAAGTAATGGAAGGGGCAAGGAGTGAAAGAAAGGGGAAGCATTTGAAGAATAAGGAACAAGATGGGAAGAAGACCAGGCATGGGAGGGGAAGATGGAGTTAGAAAGGGAAAAGAAAGAGCAAAAAAGGAAATCGAAAGGGCTAAAAGACAGGGAAGAGAAAGGAAGCAAAGAAGAATAAGGGTCACTCCATATGAAATCAAGGAGGTCCCCCACCTGACCCCCTCAGATTTGCTTTATATTTCAGTCATCTATTGTACCTGTAAAAATATTAAAAACCTGCAAATTTGAGGTCCGTAGCTCTTACGGATTTTCTGTGGCAGCCATTTAAAGTTGGAGTAGGGGGGCCTAAATTTAGACCCAAAAGTTGCCCTTTAAATAAATTCCATCTTTGGGAGTCTGTGCCTTCTTTATAAAAGAAGCCAATGAAAGAAAAGAACATGAATAAAATCATAAGAAAGGGAAAGCTGGAAAGGGACGAGGAGAAGAATATTGAAGACTAAAAGTAGTAAAAGTACAAGTTTAGAGAGAAATAATTAAAGTGAATGAACTTCTCACCTTTATGTGCATGGTACATGTAGGTTGTTTTTGATTGACAATTTTAATTACAGGCTTTGTGTTTTGAATCCATCATAACATTATAGTCAACTTTTGTCATATTACGGCTCTGATTTCTGGATATTGAAAATCCAATCTCTTTATGCCTATATTATGAGCCGTTTGTTACATCACATCAAGCTTAAATAACCAGCTCATCATGCTTATAGTATTCATTAGATATTAAGATATTAGAGCTCCAAAATGACAACCGATGTGTTTTTATGATAAATGGGAAGTCATAATGCCTCTTAAACCACCCTGTTCACAGCAAATATCATGACGATAAAACGATTAGAGTGACATTTTAATTGTGTGGGTGCAAGGGCCCTGGCACTCAACTTCATTCTGAAGGTAGGTATACTGTGACAGTTTGCAAAAGTAGGGTCTTACGGAGCTTGTCCAGAGCAAAGTGATAGTTTCAGCAATGGCGTAGCTTCATAGGGGCACGGGAGGGCATGTGTCCTCCAAATCGATCTGAATTTTTTTTTAATCCCATAGAAAAATTGCCGAAAAACGTCTTGTGCCCCCCAATCAGATCCGGTGCCCCCCCATCATGGTCGGTGCCCCCCCATGTGATGACCCACACTACGCCACTGAGTCTCAGGTAATAATAATTGATTCCGAGCAAGAATCTTAATGAACTAATTTAACTGCTCCATGTGTCAATGGGCTAAGCGCCTTTTTTTTTTTTATAGTTACCGGTGCATTACAATGAGAGCGTTCACACGGTCAGCATTCGTCATCAAGTAGGAATCACTTCCGGTTAATATGATACACATGCCACAGAAATTACAAATTCCATGAGACAACGCCAAAATGCGTAAAGTACGCAGGTAATTTTCATCAGCAATTATGACACAATCATGCTATAAACAGGTCCAATGATGGAAATTGTCATGACGATTGTAGTATGCCAACGACATTGACTGTTATGGACACATGATACTAATTTTGTAATATGACTGTAAAAAAAACCACTTATTATGGACCGTGTCTTGGTATATTATACTACAAATTGCAAACCACACATTTACAAACCTATAATTACACACACACTAGTTATCAGAGAAGTTTGGCATATTTTGGCCACTTACGCACACTGCATAAACACAGAAGTGGTTCCAATTGGCTGATTGAAACATGTCATCCAACATCAGCACTCCCTATCCAAGCCGCAGTACATTGTGTGATCCTGCGATGGCCCCATTCTATTTACGTGATACACAGGGTGCGTATGTCAGCCAGTCTTAATCTTCTCTGATACACAGTGTTGTTCAAAACTTTTGATACCAATCCAATGACTTACCTAGTGTTCGTGTGGTTTCACCGGTTTTGGTTGTGATGGTAGCGGTACCTATACTATGCCTTTTAACCGACACAGATTTGGTTTGCACTCTACCTAGATCATCATGCTGCGAAGATCCATCGCCACTTAAAGTATGTCTGCAGATAACAAAATAAAAATTGCAGAGAAAATTACACATTTTGGAGAAATTTGACCTTTAAATCTTATTAATAAATAATATATTCCACCTGCGTATTAAATTTGCATATTGGTAGCTGTATAGATATAAGATTATTGATGATAAATTGGTATCTAGTACATTATACAGTTGATGACCACAACAACCAACATATGGTTCCTTTATCGCTAAAGTTCATCAAAAACAATGATAAAAAAATTAAAAAGTTCTGGGACACAAATTCATGAATTATTGAGTAATTTGATGTTACATACATGTAGTTCATAGTGACAGTTGTGTGCTAACACTTGGCACTTTCTTAAATTGAATGACCAAGTCATATTCATCATCAGCTGTTTCCTGTTGGAGCTTAAAGTTGATGCATTGTTTTGCTCATAACGTCGCTCGCAAGACATAGTGGCGTATCACGAAAATGGCCATTTTGAGATAATTGCATCTGAAGTTTTTTACCGTTTGTCATACATTGCCTCGATTAAAATGTCCCCTTTTCTTGAATGGATATAAAAATATAAATATTTAAGTTACATTTAATGTATAAAATACATTGCTGTCATTCACCAATTAATTGTAATTAGTCATTAAAATTTTTTGAAAAATTATTCTCCATTCAAAATTGACATACGACACATGATACGCCAGTATATGTCTAATAATAGTTGCATTCATATCCATATTGGCCACACAGCCGCGATATACCAAAATAGTGGTGTATGTCACATATTTGCGACATAGTGGCGTATGTCACTGATACGCCACTATGTCGTCCAAAAGAAGGGGAACGTTGTACACAATAATTCCATTGAGTGAGATACGCCAAACCTAATTAGTGATAATACTTAATTAATTAATGACATGTATGTCTTGAAAGTTTGTCAGAATGTAGAGCTTTATACATAGATTATGAAACTGATCTTATCTCAATTTGTCAAAAATGGCTGATACGCCACTAAGTCTTGCGATCGACGATAAGGATGCGGTAATTTGTGAAAGTGTTGTTAACTTTTAGAACAAGAAGTTATTGAGATATATAGCATCAAATTAGTAAATTATTCCTGGTTTATAATGATGCATATTCATTCTCTTGGTCAGGCTGATGTCACACAGGGAAAAAGCCTTGAAAAACCAATGTGCGCATGTGCAGTTCCCCTTTCTCTAGCTGGTTGCTATGCTCGCGTTTGTGCAAAGGGGACAATGTTCCTGGATGTCCGACCAAGGTGAATACGAAGCGGTAAACGTAACTAGAAAGCAAATTAAGACTTCTACACTACTCAAGTTTCACTCACTGGAGCACTTTCACCGGGTCAACCAGTGTCTTCAGCAGATGTTGTTGCTCTGAAGATTTGTTGTTGCTAGTGACGTTATTGAGACACCTCCGATGACATCATAGATGTTGATGACGTCAATCTGTGACGTCATCGGAGGTGTCTCAATAACATCACTAGCAACAACAAATCTTCAGCGCAATAACATCCGCTGAAGACGCCGGTTGACCCAGTGAAAGCGCCCTGGTGAGTGAAATTTGAATAGCGTAGAAGTCATTATTTACTTTCTAATTCCTGGTTTGTGTAAAAGAATTTTGGGATGATTTATAGTTTTATGGACAATCTTAATGAACTTATTTATGCAGCAAAACAATGACTTCCATGTTTCATGTCATATCAATAAGCCTTATACTTGAATTACATATATTATACCAGTGCAATAAATGAACTTGTCATTTTTTTTTCAAATTTAAAGGGAAATAGCGAACAAATAGCTTGAAGTAACCATGGAAACCGAGGGTGACAGACTTTGAAAGTAGACTTTGAAAACACGGAATTGTAGTAGACGTCTTAAGTAACAATAGTTGTATTTATTACCATGTCTCGCCGTTATATTATCCAGACAGTGAAAGTATTTGAAATTTCAGTATCTCCAACAGTTCTAATAATAAAAAAAATCACTTTTTTAGAATAAAGATCTAGCTAAAGCCCAGACATGTATAAGAATGTCCATAGTCAATCATGCTAGACAGCTGGCCAATATAGGTAGGTAGTGAAAAAAGCGTGGGCTTGCTCAACAAAATTCACCTGTCCGATCAACTTCACTGGATTTTTTTCTTCATAGGAAACGGTATTGTGGCAAATATGATTTCAGCTGGTTTGACACATTGCAGAAAGAGTACAAAAGTGTTGAGCAAAGGGAAAACAATTTTACTGAGACACAGCACCCTTTAGGACTCTGGTATGCCACTCATGTCAAGTTGGATTCGGACTCCACATCGCAACTTGATGCGATACTGCGAAAACTGAAATCTGAGCCAGGTTTTTACGAGCTCGGCGGTGAAATTTCTCATCGTGCAGTGGAAATTTTGGTCTGCGATGGAGTTGGATTTTGTTCAATTTTATCGCATCGCGCTGTGATATCGCAGCCATGCTTGTTTAAGATCTGGACATGCTCTGTTCATTCATGTACTTTTTGTCACTATCGACCCATATTGCACTAGATAGCAAATCAGAAAATTGAAATGGAAGAAATGCATTGTGGGAAGTGTAAGATAGCTATTCTGCGCCTCCTGCCATCCTGCCTCTGATTATTTTGAGAATGGTGTATACCCACAAAACAAAGCGCAGTTTGTGGGTTATTGTACAGTGCAGCTAGATGTCAAATATGAGCCCAATTGTGCCTGAAAAGGCATCAAGTGGCAACACTGGATTCAGTTTACAGTTAAGAAGTGCAGGTGGATAAACGGAGCCATCCAGAGATAGCTCATGATATATTTTATTCATTAAAAGCAAAACAAATACAAATGTATGCCACTTTATGGTGCATCATATATGTAATCAAATGCTACATGCAACATTAAGCTGGAAAAGAACATTTTTTTTTCTGCCTCATTGACGTCACACTAAACATTCCGTTCCAACTTTATGATGAATATTTTAGTGGGCTTATACATGACTTAAAAACCTGCAAGTGTAGTAATAGATAGAATTTATTTCATACATAATATGAGTAAATGCGTAAGATACTGTGAATAGTAAAAAAATGCCTACAAACACATGTACATATTTTATGAGGCGAGTGTATGAGATGATGGAAGGACAGCGACAACTTCTGTCAAGCACAATATTCACACCACCTTTCCTTCACAAAATAATAAAAAGCTCAATACTTTAAGTCTGAATGATTCCTGAGGCGAGTGAATGAGATGATGGAGGGACAGCGACAACTTCTGTTAAGCATACTATTCACACCAACTTTCTTTCACAAAATAATAAAAAGCTCAATACTTTTTAAGTCTGAATGATTACTGAATACACCAACAAACAGCTTTAACACCTGTCATTAACCCTAATGAGCCTGAGTACTTCAAAATATTACAAACAACGTGCATGCATCCCACGGGATGTGATGATGCAATCGCCCTAAGTGATATGGGCACGACTTTGCTGACCTGGCCAGCATAAGACATGTGGCTTAGTGTCGTGTCGGCAAACCAGTGCTTGGCATGCGAGGGGTCTCGGGTTCGAATCCCACCCAGAGCAAACAGCTTCTTTGTTTGTTTTCTCTCTTTATTCCTCCATTCTTTCCCTTCCAGTCACCAAAAAGCCCTTCGGCCATATATCACAACAGAAAGAAATATAATATTACATTTATCTAGGACTTCAATTTACTATTAATATTTCCTATTACCAAATCAATATTTTTACTATCTGTTTACGTAATTCATCAGGTTTGAATAAAATAACCTTAAAAACAACACTGACTTTGCATTTTGTGCAACCAATCCTTGATTAACTTGGTCAACCATCTCAACTTTCAGCTGATTACCATTTAAAGAACAGTCCAAACATCCACACACAATCAAAGAAAGTAAGAAATCCACTCGACTTGATCAACACGTTTTCGTATCAACTAACTGACCACGCATGCACTCGCGTATCCTATACCCATTTATAAACTTGAGGTATTCGTTTTCAGCAACACAATATGGACTGTTTGCTACCCACCGCCGCGCTCGTAACTTGTCTCACTCTCCTGTGTTCACAGCAAGGCTATCATGATTCCACCTACTGGCCCTATGATTCCGTTACATCGCGACGCAGCATTTTTCATTCCTCTATAATGAATGAACAGTGGGACATGATACAGATCTGCACACAAATAGTTCTAGATAAACAGGTTTAGGTGCAAGGTTGACAGATTTCTTATACGGTACTTCTAGTCTTCTATTTATAGTATTAATATTCTTCCCTGTACCAATCGGCTTCAGAATAAGGTTTCCTTCTCTTTTCTTCTTTCAGATATACAATGTACCGTAAAAATTTGTTAATAAGCATATGTGGCATGTGCCTATTAATGAGTTGCTTGGACAAGAACAAATTTTGAGGGTAGCATTTTACTAACAACTTCAAAATTCAATAATTTGTTTATGAGGCTTACAATTTACTAATACATAAGGATATCACAGTCAGTAAACCTGTTATCCTTTCTTTTTTTGTTCAAAATCCAATTTCCTTAGTTTCAAACTGCTCATATTACTTTCATCATTTCAAATTAGATTAAATTTCCTTCTATCCCTAATTCTGTAGAATTCACAGGTATCACTATTATCTACACTGCCACTTTCTTGTAAGATGACCAACCTAGCCTCATCAAACATTTATGATATTCATACTACTGTTAAGGAACACAGGCATTACTTTCAACTGTGTGCCCCGGAATGCAATTAACAACGACCCCTATCAAATAAACGACCAATCAATTTTTTAACATGAGTAATTCCCTTAAAGGCTAGATGTTTAACACACGTCCTGAAATAACGGGTGCCTGTCTTCGGGGAGACCCGTCGGCAAGCCACTTAAACTTGACTATCTATGCACAAATATTTGATAACGCTTCTTGGCAATCCCCGCTTTAACTCAATTCCCGTCTGGGGCTTGAATTAATTTAAAACGAGGCAAAAAACGCCGGTCCTATCATCCGGGTGTAGCGATACCGCCAAATTTATTGCTTCCCTTAGTATCATTCACATCCATCTGCTAGTGCCCTGCTACCGGCATTTTTTTTATCTTACTTGATGATCAAATCGCTGCAATTTGTTTGCTATTTGGTGACCTTTACCAAGTTTCCTAGCCTTATCTAATAACGCAGGTGTGTTCCCAGGTGTAGTGGATGCGTATTCCTCGTGTGACGAGTCGTGTTTCAACATTGTGTGCACGAATACGGACAGGTTGTCGAGAGCGTATAGTGTAAGCACTTGGTCTCGACTTGTTACACATGTTATTCAAACAGGTTTCACTCGTCTCCTAGTTTGTTTTAAAGGAGCAATATTAGTTTTGTAGTGTTGCTTCTAAGCACACACGACTCAGGGTGATGGGAGATGAAGTAGGGTAATGCACAGTAATGCATGTTAATTGTGGGCGACAGGTCCAGGAGAACCAAATGAGGTTGGTGACTACCAGTGGCCGTGCAGAGTAATGTTATTAACCGCCATCAAGCTTTCTGATGGATTTATTGAATGATACAGTTTAATATTTGCAGTTGAAACATGATGGGAGATGGGTGACAGGTACTGAAAACCACAGTACACAAAACACAATGACCATATGCCACTAATGATCATACAGAGATGTGTCGCAAACACGGGTTGCATTTTCAGTATATCAATGATTTTCGGTGTCTATTTTGGCTGTTTTTTAGTTAAATGTCTAAAAATGGACAAACAACATGACTGCTGCTATCCCACTCGCATTAATGATACCCTACCTTTTCAGGGAATGCCTTTTGAGGAGAGCGAGAGCAATCGCTCTCTACTGCTCTCCTTAAATCTGGTATAGGAGTGTGATTTTTAGCTCTCCTTAGTTGACCAGTCTCTCCTTATATTCTATTGTAAATGCTCTAACTAGGCTCAATAGCTACTATATAGCTATATACAATAGCTAATAGGCTTAAATATCTCCAGAAGAGCTATTTAATGCTCTCCTGCATCCAAAAAGACAGTCACTGCCTTTTCCTCCTCCAAGATGCTTGCTAGTAGTATACTACCAACTTTGGCCTTTGCGGTGTTTTTCAAAAACAATAACTAAATAATGATCTGATATTGAATTACCCGCTGACTCTGAGCCTCCAAACTACTGCACTTTATACTGATTTGGAATTTTCTTTTAAATTTCAGATAAATTTGTATAAATATATACACCTGTAGATATCACTGCCATAGAAATTAACCCTTTGCTTGCAATGGTGGAAACAATTTTACAGGTCGTTCCATTAATCAATTTAAATAATTACCCAAATTAAGTCAATTGCTATGGCAATTTGTGTCAAAATGTACATAATGCTGACACTGTCTAGCCTATAATGCCAATTCCAAGCTGGGTAAGATAACATTCACAAATCAATTCAGCTTGTCGGTCGCCACTGCAAATTCAGTTAAATTTCATCAACCTTTTTTCCCCCTCAAGACCATTTATATCTCTTTCGTTGAACTGTTTTCTTAACATTTAACTACTCCTTTTAGCAACACAAGCCTGCACAGATTTAAATTCTTCTGGTGTTCATCATTTTCCCTCCATGACAGTTTAGCAGTTTAAAATTATACGCACAACTTCTAACGCTTGATTTAACACCACCTGAGCAATATAATTTTAAACTACACGTTGCTTCGGAATTCTAGACAAAAATAATGAGAATTCGACAAGAATAAACCCAACCAGGTGAAAAATACTATAAAATGTTCTCTGTTAATGGACATGATAAAATTGACTCGCTATGACAGGAGACGAGCTTGACTTTTCATTTGCCCTTTAAAGATGGTGAATACGATGGTAAGCATGGCTATGATAAGATTAAGTTTCTGTATGTCCCATTTCTCATGTTTTCATTACATTTTTTTTCTTGATTGATTAAATATTATTCTTACAGATCATATTACGCTTGTAATTTTATGAATTTTAAAACATTAGGGAATTAAAGAGCACACAAGATCTTGCTTCTGTTAAAAGGTCATACCATGAAGTAAAAGTGATGGAATGACTATATTTAAGAAATGGAAAAGTTGCATGTTACTCAATGAAATACATCGGAAATGATTTAAAAACAAACAATTAAACTCTTCATGTTTAGCAGTGGCGTAGCGTTGGTCATCATATGGGGGGGGGGGCATAATTGGGGGCACCGGGTCGTATTGTGGGGGCACAAGCCATTTTTTCCTATGGAATTTTCTAAATTTTCAGATCGATGGGGATGCTCATGCCCCCCCCCATGATGCTACATCACTGATGTTTAGTCCTAACTTAATCCTGGCTATTTGATTGTCTGTCAAAAATGAGCAGTATCTGGCTTTTCAAGAAGATTTTACTATGCTTTCAAACATGTGTTCTATTTGAAACACCAAGCTATTTTTTGAGCTGACATGAGCTATATTGCTTGTGCAGTGATTTTGGCAATTTCCCGTAAAAATTTTATCAGATTCTGTGGTCTTCCTTACACTTGCTATCTTCGTCTGACCTTAAACTTGTAGACAATTTAATATGTTTGGAAGTGCTGAGAATATGTCAAGAATATGACATTTTGAGGACATTTATGTATGGTGAGTCAATGGGGAAGCAGTTACAGGACCACGCATCATATATCCCAGCATGCACTATTCAAGTGTATCCCATCATGCATTATTCCAGAGGGTCTCTTCTACCATCCCCATAAGTCTTGTTAAACAGCTAGCACATTTTCAAACCCATGCATGAGGATGAGAATGCGTACCTTGATACGCGTCCCTAGAAAATGTATGAGA